>NC_091987.1:148852274-149152274 GCF_044704955.1 Pristiophorus japonicus | reverse complement strand
CACCGTCCATTCCAGTAACGACCGCCCATTTGGCTAACTTTCCACTTACTCACCGAGAGACTGCCGAATGAGTGTGCAACACCAATTTTTTCCGCCGGGTAATCAGTTCCACACACCTTTACCCTCAAAATGCTAATTTTCCCCTGTTTTTTTCGCCGAGCGTTAGCGATGCTTCTCAGCGGGCAATCGGTTGAGGGCCTTTATGGAAAATCTGGCCCATTGAGGCACTGGAGAAAGTGAAAACAGATTTACAAGAATGATGCCAGAACTGAGAGGTTTTCACCAGCATGACAGACTGACCAGCCTGGGGTCCTTTTCACGAGGAAAGGGAAGATAGAGAGGTGACCTGGTAGAGGTCTATAAAATCATGAAGGTGCATAAAGGTAAGATAGTCAGTCATAATCTCAATAAGGAATTCAGGAGAAATCTCTTTACACAAAGAGTGGTGAGATGAAGGGGTTGTCTTATGAAGAAAGATTGAGCAGGTTGGGCCTATACTCATTGGAGTTTAGAAGAATGAGAGGTGATCTTATTGAAACATATAAATTTCTGAGGGTGCTGGACAGGATAGATGCAGAATAGGCTCCAGGGGACAAATGGCTGACTCCTGCTCCTATTTCTTATGTTCTTATGAACGTGAAGCTCAGTTGTCTTTTTTCTCCGCAGTTCTGCCAAGATCTTGTAAAGTGTCACTTTGTTTCGTACTAGCAGAAACAGGATTAGACGATAATAATCTCCATTTTACACAACCTAAATTGCCAAACTGACACTGATTATTTCTCCGGGAGGGTGGTGGTGTCAACAGACTGTGTGATGTTATAAATTGAGATTAAATGGATTGCTTTGTACAATGCCATTCTGACTCTGGGCCAGGTTTAACACAGCATACACAGTTTAAGAACTCCTGAACAGGAGCACAATCACTGGGCTAGTAACCCAGAGTCCTGGACGAATGATCAGGCGATTATGAGTTCTAATCCTATTGAGGCAGCTGGGGAATTTAATTTCAGTTCATTAAATAAATTTGTAATAAAAAGCTAGTAATGTCAGTAATGGTGACATTGAAACTACCGGATTGCTGTAAAAACCCATCTGGTTCGCAATTGTCCTTTAGGGAAGGAAATCTGCGCCCTTACCCGGTCTGGCCAATATGTGACTCCAGACCCACAGCAATATGGTTGACTCTTTACTGCCCTCTGAAATGGCCCAGCGAGCAACACAGTTATATCAAACTGCTACAAAAATCAATAATAAGACTAAAACCGTACGGACCACCTGGCTTCAACCTTGGTACGGGTTTCGGACACGACATCGGTACACCCAGCCCAGTCGACCCTGCAAAGTCCTCCTCACCAACATCTAGGGACCTGTGCCACAATTAGGAGAGCTGTCCCACAGACTAGTCAAGCAACAGCCTGATATAGTCATACTCACAGAATCATACCTTTCAGCCAATGTCCCAGACTCCTCCATCAACATCGCTGGGTATGTCCTGTCCCATCATCATAGGCGGTCCCTCGAACGAGGATGACTTGCTCCCACGAGTTCACAGATGTTTCAATGAAGGACCCGATGTTCCAGTCCTGAACTCCAATTGAGGGGCTGGAAGATGCCTGTGCGTGGATTTTTTTAACGCGGGGTGACCGTTGCACATCAGCCACCACACGGGCTTGACAGAGTGAGGTCTTGGTCCAGTGGTAAGGGTTAACCGGAATGACTGGAGACCTGCTCTGCTGCATGGACCTAGTGCGCACACATATCACAGTGTAGGCTGGTTCCCCTATCCCCCATTTACTGGTGCCCCTCCCCTATCCCCCATTTACAGGTGCCCCTCCCCTATCCCCCATTTACAGGTGCCCCTCCCCTATCCCCCATTTACAGGTGCCCCTCCCCTATCCCCCATTTACTGGTGCCCCTCTCTATCCCCCATTTACTGGTGCCCCTCTCTATCCCCCATTTACTGGTGCCCCTCCCCTATCCCCCATTTACTGGTAACATAGAAACATAGAAACATAGAAAATAGGTGCAGGAGTAGGCCATTCGGCCCTTCTAGCCTGCACCGCCATTCAATGAGTTCATGGCTGAACATTCAACTTCAGTACCCCATTCCTGCTTTCTCGCCATACCCCTTGATCCCCCTAGCAGTAAGGACCTCATCTATCTCCTTTTTGAATATATTTAGTGAATTGGCCTCAACAACTTTCTGTGGTAGAGAATTCCACAGGTTCACCACTCTCTGGGTGAAGAAGTTCCTCCGCATCTCGGTCCTAAATGGCTTACCCCTTATCCTTAGACTGTGACCCCTGGTTCTGGACTTCCCCAACATTGGGAACATTCTTCCTGCATCTAACCTGTCTAACCCCGTCAGAATTTTATATGTTTCTATGAGGTCCCCTCTCATTCTTCTGAACTCCAGTGAATACAAGCCCAGTTGATCCAGTCTTTCTTGATAGGTCAGTCCCGCCATCCCGGGAATCAGTCTGGTGAACCTTCGCTGCACTCCCTCAATAGCAAGAATGTCCTTCCTCAGGTTAGGAGACCAAAACTGTACACAATACTCCAGGTGTGGCCTCACCAATGCCCTGTACAACTGTAGCAACACCTCCCTGCCCCTGTACTCAAATCCCCTTGCTATGAAGGCCAACATGCCATTTGCTTTCTTAACCGCCTGCTGCACCTACATGCCAACCTTCAATGACTGATGTACCATGACACCCAGGTCTCTTTGCACCTCCCCTTTTCCTAATCTGTCACCATTCAGATAATAGTCTGTCTCTCTGTTTTTACCACCAAAGTGGATAACCTCACATTTATCCACATTATACTTCATCTGCCATGCATTTGCCCACTCACCTAACCTATCCAAGTTGCTCTGCAGCCTCACAGCATCCTCCTCGCAGCTCACACTGCCACCCAACTTAGTGTCATCCGCAAACTTGGAGATACTACACTCAATCCCCTCATCTAAATCATTAATGTACAGTGTAAACAGCTGGGGCCCCAGCACAGAACCCTGCGGTACCCCACTAGTCACTGCCTGCCATTCTGAAAAGTACCCATTTACTCCTACTCTTTGCTTCCTGTCTGACAACCAGTTCTCAATCCATGTCAGTACACTACCCCCAATCCCATGTGCTCTAACTTTGCACATCAATCTCTTGTGTGGGACCTTGTCGAACGCCTTCTGAAAGTCCAAATATACCACATCAACTGGTTCTCCCTTATCCACTCTACTGGAAACATCCTCAAAAAATTCCAGAAGATTTGTCAAGCATGATTTCCCTTTCACAAATCCATGCTGACTTGGACCTATCATGTCACCTCTTTCCAAATGCACTGCTATGACATCCTTAATAATTGATTCCATCATTTTACCCACTACCGATGTCAGGCTGACCGGTCTATAATTCCCTGTTTTCTCTCTCCCTCCTTTTTTAAAAAGTGGGGTTACATTGGCTACCCTCCACTCCATAGGAACTGATCCAGAGTCAATGGAATGTTGGAAAATGACTGTCAACGCATCCACTATTTCCAAGGCCACCTCCTTAAGTACTCTGGGATGCAGTCCATCAGGCCCTGGGGATTTATCGGCCTTCAATCCCATCAATTTCCCCAACACAATTTCCCGGCTAATAAGGATTTCCCTCAGTTCCTCCTCCTTACTAGACCCCCCGACCCCTTTTATAACCGGAAGGTTGTTCGTGTCCTCCTTCGTGAATACCGAACCAAAGTACTTGTTCAATTGGTCCGCCATTTCTTTGTTCCCCGTTATGACTTCCCCTGATTCTGACTGCAGGGGACCTACGTTTGTCTTTACTAACCTTTTTCTCTTTACATATCTATAGAAACTTTTGCAATCCGTCTTAATGTTCCCTGCAAGCTTCTTCTCATACTCCATTTTCCCTGCCCTAATCAAACCCTTTGTCCTCCTCTGCTGAGTTCTAAATTTCTCCCAGTCCCCAGGTTCGCTGCTATTTCTGGCCAATTTGTATGCCACTTCCTTGGCTTTAATACTATCCCTGATTTCCCTTGATAGCCACGGTTGAGCCACCTTCCCTTTTTTATTTCTATGCCAGACAGGAATGTACAATTGTTGTAGTTCATCCATGCGGTCTCTAAATGTCTGCCATTGCCCATCCACAGTCAACCCCTTAAGTATCATTCGCCAATCCATCTCAGCCAATTCACGCCTCATACCTTCAAAGTTAGCCTTCTTTAAGTTCTGGACCATGGTCTCTGAATTAACTGTTTCATTCTCCATCCTAATGCAGAATTCCACCATATTATGGTCACTCTTCCCCAAGGGGCCTCGCACAACGAGATTGCTAATTAATCCTTTCTCATTACATAACACCCAGTCTAAGATGGCCTCCCCCCTAGTTGGTTCCTCGACATATTGGTCTAAAAAACCATCCCTTATGCACTCCAGAAAATCCTCCTCCACCGTATTGCTTCCAGTTTGGTTAGCCCAATCTATGTGCATATTAAAGTCACCCATTATAACTGCTGCACCTTTATTGCACGCACCCCTAATTTCCTGTTTGATGCCCTCCCCAACATCACTACTACTGTTTGGAGGTCTGTACACAACTCCCACTAACGTTTTTTGCCCTTTGGTGTTCTGCAGCTCTACCCATATAGATTCCACATCATCCAAGCTAATGTCCTTCCTAACTATTGCCTTAATCTCCTCCTTAACCAGCAATGCTACCCCACCTCCTTTTCCTTTTATTCTATCCTTCCTGAATGTTGAATACCCCTGGATGTTGAGTTCCCAGCCCTGCTCATCCTGGAGCCACGTCTCCGTAATCCCAATCACATCATATTTGTTAACATCTATTTGCACAG
The DNA here is from genome assembly GCF_044704955.1 of Pristiophorus japonicus. Taxonomy (NCBI): domain Eukaryota; kingdom Metazoa; phylum Chordata; class Chondrichthyes; family Pristiophoridae; genus Pristiophorus; species Pristiophorus japonicus. The sequence continues at coordinate 149,147,426 of NC_091987.1, read as the reverse complement.
TTAATTCATCCACCTTATTGCGGATACTCCTTGCATTAAGACACAAAGCCTTTAGGCTTGTTTTTTTAACACCCTCTGTCCTTTTAGAATTTTGCTGTACAATGGCCCTTTTTGTTCTTTGCCTTGGGTTTCTCTGCCCTCCACTTTTCCTCATCTCCTTTCTGTCTTTTGTTTTTGCCTCCTTTTTGTTTCCCTCTATCTCCCTGCATTGGTTCCCATCCCCCTGCCATATTAGTTTAACTCCTCCCCAACAGCACTAGCAAACACTCCCCCGAGGACATTGGTTCCGATTCTGCCCAGGTGCAGACCGTCCGGATTGTACTGGTCCCACCTCCCCCAGAACCGGTTCCAATGCCCCAGGAATTTGAATCCCTCCCTGCTGCACCATTGCTCAAGCCACGTGTTCATCTGTGCTATCCTGCGATTCCTACTCTGACTAGCACGTGGCACTGGTAGCAATCCCGAGATTACTACTTTTGAGGTCCTACTTTTTAATTTAGCTCCTAGCTCCTTAAATTCATTTCGTAGGAACTCATCCCTTTTTTTACCTATGTCATTGGTACCAACGTGCACCACGACAACTGGCTGTTCTCCCTCCCTTTTTAGAATGTCCTCCACCCGCTCCGAGACATCCTTGACCCTTGCACCAGGGAGGCAACATACCATCCTGGAGTCTCGGTTGCGGCCGCAGAAACGCCTATCTATTCCCCTTACAATTGAATCCCCTATCACTATCGCTCTTCCACTCTTTTTCCTGCCCTCCTGTGCAACAGAGCCAGCCACGGTGCCATGAACTTGGCTGCTGCTGCCCTCCCCTGATGAGTCATCCCCCTCAACAGTACTCAAAGCGGTGTATCTGTTTTGCAGGGGGATGACCACAGGGGACCCCTGCACTACCTTCCTTGCACTACTCTTCCTGCTGGTCTTCCATTCCCTCGCTGGCTGTGGACCCTTCTCCTGCAGTAAGACCAACTCGCTACACGTGATACTCACGTCATTCTCAGCATCGTGGATGCTCCAGAGTGAATCCACCTTCAGCTCCAACTCCGCAACGCGGACCGTCAGTAGCCGGAGGTGGACACACTTCCCGCACATGTAGTCGTCAGGGACACTGGTGTTGTCCCCGTGTTCCCACATGGTACAGGAGGAGCATATCACGTGACCGAGCTGTCCTGCCATGACTTAACCCTTAGATACACTTAAATTGCCGACAACAATGTTAAAAGTTACTGACTAATAAAGAAAAAGAAAAACTACTCACCAATCAGCAGCCAATCACTTACCACGTTGGCTGTGACGTCACCTTTTGATTTCCTTCTACTTCTTTTTTGCCTTCTCTCCCAGCTGGAGCTGCACCGCTACGCCTCTCTCGACGCTCCCCGGACTGCTGAGCCTTTTATAGGCCGCTGCCTCTCTGGACTCCCGCCTCTCTCGACGCTCCCCGGACTGCTGAGCCTTTTATAGGCCGCTGCCTCTCTGGACTCCCGCCTCTCTATCTCCCATTTACTGGTGCCCCTCCCCTATCCCACCATTTACTGGTGCCCCTCCTCTATCTCCCATTTACTGGTGCCCCTCTATCCCCCATTTACTGGTGCCCCTCCCCTATCTCCCATTTACTGGTGCCCCTCCCTATCTCCCATTTACTGGTGCCCCTCTCTATCCCCCATTTACTGGTGCCCCTCTCTATCCCCATTTATTGGTGCCCCTCCCCTATCCCCCATTTACTGGTGCCCCTCCCCTATCCCCCATTTACAGGTGCCCCACCCCTATCCCCCATTTACTGGTGCCCCTCCCCTATCTCCCATTTACTGGTGCCCCTCGCCTATCTCCCAGTTACTGGTGCCCCTCCCCTATCCCCCATTTGCTGATGCCCCTCCCTATCTCCCATTTACTGGTGCCCCTCCCCTATCTCCCATTTACTGGTGCCCCTCCCTATCTCCCATTTACTGGTGCCCCTCTCTAACCCCCATTTACTGGTGCCCCTCTCTATCCCCCATTTACTGGTGCCCCTCCCCTATCTCCCATTTACTGGTGCCCCTCCCTATCTCCCATTTACTGGTGCCCCTCCCCTATCCCCCATTTACTGGTGCCCCTCCCTATCTCCCATTTACTGGTGCTCCTCCCCTATCCCCCATTTACAGGTGCCCCTCCCCTATCTCCCATTTACTAGTGCCCCTCCCCTATCTCCCATTTACTGGTGCCCCTCCCTACCCCCATTTACTGGTGCCCCTCCCCTATCCCCCATTTACTGGTGCCCCTCTCTATCTCCCATTTACTGGTGCCCCTCTCTATCTCCCATTTACTGGTGCCCCTCCCTATTCCCCATTTACTGGTGCCCCTCTCTATCTCCCATTTACTGGTGCCCCTCCCCTATCTCCCATTTACTGGTGCCCCTCTCTATCTCCCATTTACTGGTGCCCCTCCCCTATCCCACCATTTACTGGTGCCCCTCCTCTATCTCCCATTTACTGGTGCCCCTCTATCCCCCATTTACTGGTGCCCCTCCCTATCTCCCATTTACTGGTGCCCCTCCCCTATCCCCCATTTACAGGTGCCCCTCTCTATCCCCCATTTACTGGTGCCCCTCCCCTATCCCCCATTTACTGGTGCCCCTCCCCTATCCCCCATTTACTGGTGCCCCTCTCTATCCCCCATTTGCTGGTGCCCCTCCCCTATCCCCCATTTACAGGTGCCTCTCCCTATCTCCCATTTACTGGTGCCCCTCCCCTATCTCCCATTTACTGGTGCCCCTCCCCTATCTCCCATTTAGAGGTGCCTCTCCCTATCTCCCATTTACAGGTGCCCCTCCCCTATCCCCCCCATTTACTGGTGCCCCTCCCCTATCTCCCATTTACTGGTGCCCCTCCCCTATCTCCCATTTACTGGTGCCCCTATCTATCCCCCATTTACTGGTGCCCCTCCCTATCCCCCATTTACTGGTGCCCCTCCCCTATCCCCCATTTACAGGTGCCTCTCCCTATCTCCCATTTACTGGTGCCCCTCCCCTATCTCCCATTTACTGGTGCCTCTCCCTATCTCCCATTTACAGGTGCCCCTTCCCTATCCCCCCCATTTACTGGTGCCCCTCCCCTATCTTCCATTTACTGGTGCCTCTCCCTTTCTCCCATTTACTGATGCACCTCCCCTATCCCCCCCATTTACTGCTTGTACTTGATATGTCAGTGTCAACCTAACAAAAACAGATTACTTGCTGTATTTGAATACTAACTTTTTGTGTTTCCTGCACAAGGACTCCCAGGTATCCATATACACTACATCAAACGCACTACCCTTATTGACCCTCCCAGTTACCTTCTCAAAAAATTCAATCAAGTTAGTCAGACACGACCTTCCTTTAACAAATCCATGCTGACTGTCCTTGATTAATCCACGTCTTTCTAAATGAAGATTTATCCTGTCCCTCAGAATTTTTTCTAACAATTTGCCCACCACCGAGGTTAGACTGACTGGCCTGTACTGATATTGGCGGACGCTATAAAAACAAGCCTGTTCTAATATAGGGGACACTGTGTAATAACAGGAATATACTGATATAGGGGACACTGTAATAACAGGAATGTGATGATATAGGGGACACTGTAATAACAGGAATGTGATGATATAGGGGACACTGTGTAATAACAGGAATGTACTGATATAAGGGACACACTGTAATAACAGGAATGAGCTGATATAGGGGACACTGTGTAATAACAGGCATGTGCTGATATAGAGGACACTGTAATAACAGGAATGTGCTGATATAGGGGACACTGCGTAGTAACAGGAATGTGCTGATATAGGGGACACTGTAATAACCGGAATATGCTGATATAGGGGACACTGTGTAATAACAGAAATGTACTGACATAGGGGAAACTGTAATAACAGGAATATACTGATATAGGGTCACTGTAATAACAAGAATGTGATGATATAGGGGACACTGTGTAATAACAGGAATGTACTGATATAGGGGACACTGTGTAATAACAGGAATGTATTGATATAGGGGATACTGTAATAACAGGAATGTACTGATATTGGTGGTCACTCTATAAAAACAGGCCTGTTCTGATATAGGGGACACTGTGTAATAACAGGAATGTACTGATATAGGGGACACTGTCAGTCAGAAAGCACGCATTACACAATTTAATATTCCACAGTAGACATACCACAGCTGGAGCTGAACAATCATTAGATGGATTCAACATTGTGGACCCAATGGAAACTTCACACATTGTTCAGTCCAATTGACCTGTTCCTGTGTGTCTGTGTGTGTCTGTGTGTGTCTCTATGTCTGTATGTGTGTCTCTGTGTATATGTGTGTCTGTGTGTCTGTGTGTGTGTGTGTGTCTCTGTGTCTGTGTCTGTATGTGTGTGTGTGTATGTGTGTATATGTGTCTCTGTGTGTGTGTGTGTCTGTGTGTCTGTGTGTCTCTGTGTGTCTCTGTGTCTGTGTGTGTGTATGTGTCTGTCCCACCACAGGACAGACCCACCAGGGGTGGTGGCACAGTGGTTACAGTCAGGAGGGAGTTGCCTTGGGAGTCCTCAACATTGATTCTGGACCCCATGAAGTCTCATAGTATCAGGTCAAACATGGGCAAGGAAACCTCCTGCTGATTACCACCTACCATCCTCCATGGGTGGCTCTGCTGCACAGAAGTGCGGGAAAAAGAGTGGGAGAGCTATAGTGATAGGGGACTCTATTGTAAGGGGAATAGATAGAAGTTTCTGCGGCCGCAACCGAGACTCCAGGATGGTATGTTGCCTCCCTGGTGCAAGGGTCAAGGATGTCTCGGAGAGGCTGCAGAGCATTCTGGAGAGGGAGGGTGAACAGCCAGTTGTCGTGGTACATGTAGGTACCAACGATATAGGTAAGAAGCGGGAAGAGGTCCTATAAGCTGAATTTAGGGAGCTAGGAGTTAAATTAAAAAGTAGGACCTCAAAGGTAGTAATCTCTGGATTGCTATCAGTGCCACGTGCTAATCAGAGTAGAGGGAGCAGGATAGTTAGGATAAATACGTGGCTTGAGCAGTGGTGCAAGAGGGAGGGATTCAAATTCCTGGGACATTGGAACCAGTTCTGGGGGAAGTGGGACCTGTACAAAAGGGACGGTTTGCACTTGGGCAGGACTGGAATTAATGTCCTGGGGGTAACATTTGCTAATGCAGTTCAGGAGTGTTTAAACTACCGGTAATATGGCAGGGGGATGGGAACCTATGCAGCGAGACAGGGCAAAGTAATATAGAGTCATAAACAGATGGTAGAAAGGTAAAAAGCAAGAGTGGAAGGCCGAGTAAACAAAGGCAAGAATCAAAAAGGGCCACACTACATCATAATTCTAAAAGGACAAAGGGTGTTAAAAAAACAAGCCTGAAGGCTTTGTGTCTTAATGCAAGGAGTATCCGTAATAAGGTGGATGAATTAACTGTGCAAATAGATGTTGACAGATATGATGTGATTGGGATTATGGAGACGTGGCTCCAGGATGATCAGGGCTGGGAACTCAACATCCAAGGGTATTCAACATTCAGGAAGGATATAATAAAAGGAAAAGGAGGTGGGGTTGCATTGCTGGTTAAAGAGGAGATTAATGCAATAGATAGGAAGGACATTAGCTTGGATGATGTGGAATGTATATGGGTAGAGCTGCAGAACACCAAAGGGCAAAAAACGTTAGTGGGAGTTGTGTACAGACCTCCAAACAGAAGTAGTGATGTTGGGGAGGGCATCAAACAGGAAATTAGAGGTGCATGCAATAAAGGTGCAGCAGTTATCATGGGTGACTTTAATATGCATATTGATTGGGCTAACCAAACTGGAAGCAATACGGTGGAGGAGGATTTCCTGGAGTGCATAAGGGATGGTTTTCTAGACCAATATGTCGAGGAACCAACTAGGGGGAAGGTCATCTTAGACTGGGTGTTGTGTAATGAGAGAGGATTAATTAGCAATCTCATTGTGCGAGGCCCCTTGGGGAAGAGTGACCATAATATGGTGGAATTCTACATTAGGATGGAGAATGAAACAGTTAATTCAGAGACCATGGTCCAGAACTCAAAGAAGGACAACTTTAAAGGTTTGAGGCGTGAATTGGCTACGATAGATTGGCGAATGATACTTAAGGGGTTGACTGTGGATGGGCAATGGCAGACATTTAGAGACCGCATGGATGAACTACAACAATTGTACATCCCTGTCTGGCGTAAAAATAAAAAAAGGGAAGGTGGCTCAACCGTGGCTATCAAGGGAAATCAGGGATAGTATTAAAGCCAAGGAAGTGGCATACAAATTGGCCAGATATCGCAGCGAACCCGGGGACTGGGAGAAATTTAGAACTCAGCAGAGGAGGACAAAGGGTTTGATTAGGGCAGGAAAAATAGAGTACGAGAGGAAGCTTGCAGGGAACATTAAGACGGACTGCAAAAGCTTCTGTAGATATGTAAAGAGAAAAAGGTTAGTAAAGACAAACGTAGGTCCCCTACAGTCAGAATCAGGGGAAGTCATTACAGGGAACAAAGAAATGGCAGACCAATTGAACAAGTACTTTGGTTCGGTATTCACTAAGGAGGACACAAACAACCTTCCGGATATAAAAGGGGTCAGAGGGTCTAGTAAGAAGGAGGAACTGAGGGAAATCCTTATTAGTTGGGAAATTGTGTTGGGGAAATTGATGGGATTGAAGGTCGATAAATCCCCAGGGCCTGATGGACTGCATCCCAGAGTACTTAAGGAAGTGGCCTTGGAAATAGCGGATGCATTGACAGTCATTTTCAAACATTCCATCGACTCTGGATCAGTTCCTATGGAGTGGAGGGTAGCCAATGTAACCCCACTTTTTAAAAAAGGAGGGAGAGAGAAAACAGGGAATTATAGACCGGTCAGCCTGATATCGGTAGTGGGTAAAATGATGGAATCAATTATTAAGGATGTCACAGCAGCGCATTTGGAAAGAGGTGACATGATAGGTCCAAGTCAGCATGGATTTGTGAAAGGGAAATCATGCTTGACAAATCTTCTGGAATTTTTTGAGGATGTTTCCAGTAGAGTGGACAAGGGAGAACCAGTTGATGTGGTGTATTTGGACTTTCAGAAGGCTATGAACAAGGTCCCACACAAGAGATTAATGTGCAAAGTTAAAGCACATGGGATTGGGGGTAGTGTGCTGATGTGGATTGAGAACTGGTTGTCAGACAGGAAGCAAAGAGTAGGAGTAAATGGGGACTTTTCAGAATGGCAGGCAGTGACTAGTGGGGTAACCGCAAGGTTCTGTGCTGGGGCCCCAGCTGTTTACATTGTACATTAATGATTTAGACGAGGGGATTAAATGCAGTATCTCCAAATTTGCGGATGACACTAAGTTGGGTGGCAGTGTGAGCTGCGAGGAGGATGCTATGAGGCTGCAGAGTGACTTGGATAGGTTAGGTGAGTGGGCAAATGCATGGCAGATGAAGTATAATGTGGATAAATGTGAGGTTATCCACTTTGGTGATAAAAACAGAGAGACAGACTATTATCTGAATGGTGACAGATTAGGAAAAGGGGAGGTGCAAAGAGAGTTGGGTGTCATGGTACATCAGTCATTGAAGGTTGGCATGCAGATACAGCAGAGCTTAAGAAAGCAAATGGCATGTTGGCTTTCATAGCGAGGGGATTTGAGTACAGGGGCAGCGAGGTGTTACTACAGTTGTACAGGGCCTTGGTGAGGCCACACCTGGAGTATTGTGTACAGTTTTCGTCTCCTAACTTGAGGAAGGACATTCTTGCTATTGAGGAAGTGCAGCGAAGGTTCACCAGACTGATTCCCGGGATGGCGGGACTGACATATCAAGAAAGACTGGATCAACTGGGCTTGTATTCACTGGAGTTCAGAAGAATGAGAGGGGATCTCATAGAAACGTTTAAAATTCTGACGGATTTAGACAGGTTAGATGCAGGAAGAATGTTCCCAATGTTGGGGAAGTCCAGAACCAGAGGTCACAGTCTAAGGATAAGGGGTAAGCCATTTAGGACCGAGATGAGGAGAAACCTCTTCACCCAGAGAGTGGTGAACCTGTGGAATTCTCTACCACAGAAAGTTGTTGAGGCCAATTCACTAAATATATTCAAAAAGAGTTAAATGTAATCCTTACTACTAGGGGGATCAAGGGGTATGGCGAGAAAGCAGGAATGGGGGACTGAAGTTTCATGTTCAGCCATGAACTCATTGAATGGCGGTGCAGGCTCGAAGGGCAGAATGACCTACTCCTGCACCTATTTTCTATGTTTCTATGTTTCTATCAGTTGATGAATCAGTGCCCCTGCATGTTGAACACTTGGTAGAATCTCTGACCCATCGCCAGAAGTGGCTCGGTAGCACCAATGCTGGCCGTGTCCTGAACGACATAGCCGCCAGACTGGACCTGCAGCAGGTGGTGAGAGAACCAACACAAGGGAAAAAATCTCTTGACCTGGTCCTCACCAATCACAGATGTATCTGTCCATGACAGCATTGGTAGCAGCGACAACCACACAGTCCTTGTGGAGATGAAGTCCCGACTTCACACTGAGGACAACCTCCATCGTGTTGTGTGGCACCACCGTGCTAAATGGGATAGATTCAGAACAGATCTTGTTCTCCTTGGAGCAGAGAATAGAGGCATCAACATTTTGAAGGATTTTGATAAAGTAAATAAGGAGAAACTATTTCCAGTGGCAGGAAGATCGGTAACTAGAGGATTTGAGATAATTAGAATATAAAAGCAGCGATTATGGTAGAACTCGACAAATCACAGGTTAGGCCCCAGTATTGTAGTCAATCCTGGGCACCACACCAGGAAAGATGTAAAGACCTTAGAAAGGGTATAGAGGAGGTTTACTGGGATGTTCCGAGGGATGAGGGACTGTGCTTGGAACAGAGAAGGTTAGGAGGTGACCTAACAGAGGTTTTCAAGATGATGAGAGGCTTTGATAGAGTAGATCGAGAAAAACTATTCCGTCTGGTGAGTGAGTCAATAACCAGAGGTCACAGATTTAAAATCATTGACAAACGATCTGGAGGGAAGATGAGGAGAAATGTTTTCATTCAGAGAGTTGTGGGGATCTGGAATGTTCTACCTGAAAAGGTGGTGGAAGGGTCCCAAATCCGGACTTTCGGGACCGAGGCCGTTCTGGATTCTGTGTTTTTCCGGACTTTGTAACGTCTTTCTGACGTCATGAATCAGGAAACACCTGAGCCCAGGTTCAGGTATTTCCAGATTTCGGAACGTCAGAAAAGGGGGGGGTGTCCCCACCGAGGAGCTGTTCGGGTCGCTGGCCCCATCGATGAGTTCTTCGGGCGGGGCCCTGTCACGGAGGAGGTGTTGGGTCGCGGCCCCATCGCGGAGGAGTTGTTCGGGCGGGCCCATCGCAGAGGAGGTGTAGGGGCGGCCCCCATCGCGGAGGAGGTGTTGGGATGGTTCCCATCGCAGAGGAGGCGTTAGGACAGGCTCTGTCGCGGAGGAGGTGTTGGGGCAGGGCCCCGTCGCGGAGTCCCTCAGCCCTGGACCCATTCGAGTGAAGCCCCTCGGCACCCTCGGCCAGCCCCGGCCATCCTTCCTGACGTGTGACACCCAGAATTGAACACAGTCTCCAGCTCAGGCCTAACCAGTGATTTATCAAGTTCGTGCCTTTATATTCTAGTCCTCTATTTATAAACCCAAGAAACCCATATACTTGTTGAACCACTGTATCAACTTGCCCATCACCTTTAAGAATTTGTGTATATGGACACCAAGATCTATCTGCTCATCCACACTTTTCAAAATCGTGCCATTTATCGTATACTGTCTTTCCATATTAGTTCTCCTAAAGTGCATCACTTCATACTTCTCAGCATTGAACTCCATCTGCCATGCCTCTGCCCATTTCATCATCCTGTCTATGTCATCCTGAAGCCTATAATTATCCTCTGCACTGTCTAATACATTGCCAAGTTTCATATCATCTGCAAGCATTATAATGCTGCTCCCTACACCCGTGCCTAGGTCATTTATAAATATTCTGCTTTAATGTTCCCTATACTCTGAACACTGCACACGTCTATATGATCACCGCTCAGGTGCCTCCGGTTCTAGCTGGAGACACTGGAGTTCAGCCTCCATCCCATAGTCAATGGGGAGACAGCCGTCCCAGTCACACCTACACTGCCCTTCACATACACACCTATACTCATTTTTCACTGCTCACCTTCAGTAAAACGGCACGAAAAGAAGTAATTGATTACAAATGACGGTGGGAGTGACCATCTCGTCTTCATCGCTGGGGTCCTTCTCTCCACAGCTCAGTTGACAAGACAACTGTAATGTGTGTACCTGAGAGTATACTCACAGGTTTGTAGAGCCGTTGAAGGGGGTTGCTCAGCCCGACTGCCTATCTCTGTTCCGCGGTTACATACGATCCAAGGTGTCCCTGGAGATAGAACACGCGGTGTCCATCTCGCGGCCTTCTGCGAGAGGTGGGCGGAGGGACTGGAGTGCATCATCACCCCCTGCAACCAAATTTTAATTTGATCCATTAAAGTTCTCTTGAAAGTTTTATTTGGTCATTTGTGGGTTTGAGTGTCCCTTTAGTAAAGGGGCAGTCGGCTTTATCTGTTTATTTTTAAATAATTGTAGAGCTGTTGAGTTGGGAGTGGCTTAGCCAGTCATGTGACGTTCACAAGACTCAATAAAACCCCAGCCAGTTGGGTTCAGGGGATCCACGATGAGGCAGGTGGTTGTGAGCCTGATGGATGAACTGATAATATGTCGTGTGATTGTTAAACCGTTTGCTAATAAACCAACTAGTTCTTAATAGAAATGTGTTGCTATGGATTCTTAAGCAAAGAACCCATGAAACAAATATATTACAACAACCAATTCCATGACATCAATAATAACAGTACTACTCACGGTAACGAGGCAGAGTATAAAAGGTGTATACTACCCCAATCCTTGAGCGAACAGACAATTTTTTGCTCCTGCTCTGACCTTCCCCCATCATAATCATAGGCAGTCCCTCAGAATTGAGGAAGACTTGCTTCCACTCTTAAAATGAGTCCTTAGGTGGCTGAACAGTCCAATACGGGAACCACAGTCCCTGTCACAGGTGGGACAGATAGTCGATGAGGGAAAGGGAGGGTGGGACTGGTTTGCCGCATGCTCTTTCTGCATGCTCTTGGTGATGAGACTCAAGGTGCTCAGCGCCCTCCTGGGTGCACTTCCTCCCCTTAGGGAGGTCTTTGGCCTAGGACTTCCAGGTGTCAGTGGGGATGTTGGATTCTTGCTATACCTCAAACTCCACATGACCATGACAATATCCACCCTCAGCCAATCAGTGACACTGGAGCCCCTCTAACCCATATATGGGCATGATTTCATTCTGCTCCTCCCAGACGCTTTAGGACAGTTTTCCAGCAGACACAACCTAAACCGCACTGCAGTGAGATGGTTTAGGATTACTCCTCTTGCCCTCTAATTGGATGGCAGTGGTTTGGGTGCATGGCTACCCAATCTAGCGCTCCTTCCAAACCAAGTCCCACTGACAGCAGACTGGGAGACTGGGTGAAGCGGTGACTCCGGAACGTGGGACTGGGAATGAGCATGGAGCACTGACCCTGGAAGGACTGCTCTCCTGGGTTCTGCTCCACCTCAACCTTGGCTCAGTGGGCAGCACTCTCACGTCTCAGTCGGAAGGTTGTGGGTTCATGTCCCGCTCCAGAGACCTGAGCACATAATCCAGGCTGACGCTCCCAGTGCAGTACTGAGGGAGCGCTGCACTGTCGGAGGGGCAATACTGAGGGAGTGCGACACTGTCTGAGGGGCGGTACTGAGGGAGCGCTGCACTGTCAGAGGGGCAGTGCTGAGGGAAAGCTGCACTGTCTGAGTGTCTGTACTGAGGGAGCGCTGCACTGTCGGAGGGTCAATCCTGAGGGAGGTACTGCAGTGTCGGAGGGGCAGTACTGAGTGAGGTACTGAACTGTTGGAAGTGCAATCCTGAGGGTGGTACTGCACTGTCGGAGGGGCAATACTGAGGGAGATACTGCACTGTCAGAGGGGCAGTGCTGAGGGAGTACAGCACTGTCAGAGGAGCAGTGCTGAGGGAGTGCTGCACTGTCGGAGGGGCAATACTGAGGGAGGTACTGCACTGTCAGAGGGGAAGTACTAAGGGAGTGCTGCACTGTCAGAGGGGCAGTGCTGAGGGAGTGCTGCACTGTCAGAGGGGCAGTACTGAGGGAGCGCTGCACTGTTGGAGGGTCAGTACTGAGAGAGCGCCGCACTGTCAGAGGGGCAGTACTGAGGGAGCGCTGCACTGTTGGAGGGTCAGTACTGAGAGAGCGCCGCACCGTCGGAGGGTCAGTACTGAGGGAGAGCTGCACTGTCGGAGGAATAGTACTGAGGGAGTGCTGCACTGTCGGAGCGGAAGTACTGAGGGAGGTACTGCACTGTCGGAGGGTCAATACTGAGGGAGAGTTGCACTGTCGGAGGGGCAATGCTGAAGGAGGTACTGCACTGTTGGAGGGTTAGTACTGAGGGAGAGCTGCACTGTCAGAGGAGCAGTACTGAGGGAGTGGCGCACTGTTGGAGGGGCGGTACTGAGTCAGTGCTGCACTTTCTGGGGCAGTACTGAGGTAAGTACTGCACTGTCAGAGGGTCAGTACTGAGGGACTGCTGCACTGTCAGAGGGCAGTACTGAGGGAGTGCAGCACTGTCGGAGACACAGTACTGAGGGAGCGCCGCACTGTCGGAGGGGTAGTATTGAAGGAGGTACTGTACTGTCAGAAAGGCAGAACTGAGGGAGTGTGCACTGTCGGAGGGGCAGTACTGAGGGAGTGCTGCACTGTCGGAGGGGCAATACTGAGGGAGGTACTGCACTGTCAGAGGGGCAGTGCTGAGGGAGTGCTGCACTGTTGGAAGGTCAGTACTGAGGGAGGTACTGCACTGTCGGAGTGGAAGTACTGAGGGAGAGTTGCACTGTCGGAGGAATAGTACTGAGAGAACGCCGTACTGTCAGAGGGGAAGTACTGAGGGAGTGCTGCACTGTTAGAGGCGCAGTGCTGAGGGAGTCCTGCACTGTCAGAGGGGCAGTACTGAGGGAGCACTGCACTGTCTGAGGGTCAGTACTGAGAGAGCGCCGCACTGTCAAAGGGGCAGTACTGAGGGAGCACTGCACTGTTGGAAGGTCAGTACTGAGAGAGCGCCGCACTGTCGGAGGGTCAGTACTGAGGGAGAGCTGCACTGTCTGAGGGGCAGTACTGAGTGAGCACTGCACTATCGGAGGGGAAGTACTGAGGGAGAGTTGCACTGTCGGAGGAATAGTACTGAGGGAGTGCTGCACTGTCGGAGGGGAAGTACTGAGGGAGATACTGCACTGTCGGAGGGTCAATACTGAGGGAGCACTGCACTGTCGGAGGTGCAGTGCTGAGGAAGTGCTGCACTGTCGGAGGGGCAGTTCTGAGGGAGCGCTGCACTGTCGGAGGGGCAGTACTGAGGGAGTGCCGCACTGTCGGAGGGGCAGTACTGAGGAAGTGCTGCACTGTCGGAGGATCAGTACTGAGGGAGGTACTGCACTGTCAGAGGGACAATACTGAGGGAGTGCTGCACTTTCGAAGCTGCAATACTGAGGGAGTGCTGCACTGTCGGAGATGCAGTACTGAGGAAGGGCTGCACTGTCGGAGGGGCATTACTGAGGGAACGTCGCACTGTTGGAAAGGCAGTACTGTGGGACTGTGCACTGTCAGAGGGGCAGTACTGAGTGAGCACTGCACTGGCAGAGGGGCAGTACTGAGGGAGAACTGCACTGCTGGAGAGGCAGTACTGAGGGAGTGCTGCACTGTCAGAGGGTCAGTACTGAGGGAGGTACTGCAGTGTCGGAGGTGCAGTACTGAGGAAGTGCTGCACTGTCGGAGGAGCAGTACTGCGGGAGCACCGCACTGTCGGAGGGTTGTATTGAGGGAGGTACTGCAGTGTCAGAGGGTCAGTACTGAGGAAATGCTGAACTGTCGGAGGAGCAGTACTGAGGGAGTGCCGCACTGTCGGAGGGTCAGTACTGAGGGAGGTACTGCAGTGTCGGAGGTGCAGTACTGAGGAAGTGCTGCACTGTCGGAGGAGCAGTACTGAGGGAGCACCGCACTGTCGGAGGGTTGTATTGAGGGAGGTACTGCACTGTCGGAGGGTCAGTGCTGAGGGAGTGCAGCACTGTCAGAGGCATAGTACTGAGTAAGTGCTGCACTGTCGGAGGGTCAGTACTGAGGGAGGTACTGCACTGTCAGAGAGTCAATACTGAAGGAGTGCTGCACTGTCGGAGGGTAAGTACTGAGGGAGCACTGCACTGTCGGAGGGCAGTACTGAAGGAGAGTTGCACTGTCGGAGGGGCAGTACTGAGGGAGCACCGCACTGTCGGAAGGGCAGTACTGAGGGAGCGCTGCACTGTCGGAAGCATAGTACTGAGGGAGTGCTGCACTGTCAGAGGGGCAATGCTGAAGGAGGTACTGCATTGTTGGAGGGTCAGTACTGAGGGAGAGCTTCACTGTCGGAGGAGCAGTACTGAGGGAGTGGCGTACTGTTGGAGGGGCAGTACTGAGGTAGAGCTGCACTTTCTGAGGGGCAGTACTGAGGTAAGTACTGCACTGTCAGAGGGTCAGTACTGAGGAACTGCTGCACTGTGGGGGGGCAGTACTGAGGGAGTGCCGCACTGTCAGAAAGGCAGTACTGAGGGAGGGTGTACTGTCGGAGGGACAGTACTGAGGGAGTGCTGCACTTTCGTAGGGGCAGTACTGAGGGAGCGCCGCACTGTCGGAGGGGCAGTACTGAGGGAGTGTGCACTGTCGGAGGGTCAGTACTGAGGGAGGTACTGCACTGTCGGAGAGTCAATACTGAGGGAGTGCTGCACTGTCGCTGGGGCAATACTGAGGGAGTGCTGCACTGTCGGAGAGTCAGTACTGAGGGAGCACCGCACTGTCGGAGGTGCAGTACTGAGGAAGTGCTGCACTGTCGGAGGGGAAGTACTGAGGGAGTGCTGCACTGTCAGAGGGTCAGTACTGAGGGAGCACCGCACTGTTGGAGGGGCAGTACTGAGGGAGAGCTGCACTATCGGAGGTGCAGTACTGAGGAAGTGCTTAACTGTCGGAGCGGAAGTACTGAGGGAGTGCTGCACTGTTGGAGGGGCAGTATTGAGAGAGCGCTGCACTGTCGGAGGGGCAGTACTGAGGGAGTGCCGCACTGTTGGAGGGGCAGTACTGAGGGAGCGCTGCACTATCGGAGGGTCAATACTGATGCAGTGCTGCACTGTCGGAGGGGCAATACTGAGGGAGTTCTGCACTGTCAGAGGGTCAGTACTGAGGGAGCACCACACTGTCGGAGGGGAAGTACTGAGAGAGCGCTGCAATGTCGGATGGGCAGTTCTGAGGGAGCACTGCACTGTCGGAGGGGCAGTACTGAGGGAGTGCAGCACTATCAGAGGGGCAGTACTGAGGGAGCACCGCACTGTCGGAGGGGTAGTATTGAGGGAATGCCGCACTGTCAGAATGGCAGTACTGAGGGAGTGTACATTGTCGGAGAGGCAGTACTGAGGGAGTGCTGCACTGTTGGAGGTGCAGTACTGAGGGAGTGCGGCACTGTTGGAGGGGCAGTAATGAGGGAGTACTGCACTGTCAGAGGGGCAGTAGTGAGGGAGTGCTGCACAGTTGGAGGGGTAGTACTGAGGGAGTACAGCACTGTCAGAGGGGCAGTGTTGAGGGAGTGTTGCACTGTCAGAGGGTCAGTACTGAGGGAGCACCGCACTGTCTGAGGGGCAGTAGTGAGGGAGCGCCGCACTGTCGGAGGGATAGTATTGAGGGAGCTACTGCACTGTCGGAAAGGCAGTACTGAGGGTGTGTGCACTGTCGGAGGGGCAGTACTGAGGGAGTGCTGCACTGTCAGAGAGGCGTACTGAAGGACTGCTGCACTGTCGGAGGGACAGTTCTGAGGGAGCGCTGCACTGTTGGAGGGGCAGTACTGAGGGACTGCTGCACTGTCGGAGGGACAGTTCTGAGGGAGCGCTGCACTGTCGGAGGGTCAGTACTGAGGGTGTGCTGCACTGTCGGAGGGTCAGTACTGAGAGAGCGCCGTACTGTCGGAGGGTCAGTACTGAGGGAATGCTGAACTATCGGAGGGGCAGTACTGAGGGAGCGCCGCACTGTCAGAGGCATAGTACTGAGGAAGTGCTGCACTGTCGGAGGTCAGTACTGAGGGAGGTACTGCACTGTCGGAGAGTCAATACTGAGGGAGTGCTGCACTGTCGGAGGTTCAGTACTGAGGGAGCAACGCACTGTCGGAGGTGCAGTACTGAGAAAGTGCTGAACTGTCGGAGGGGAAGTACTGAGGGAGTGCTGCACTGTCAGAGGGTCAGTACTGAGTGGAGCACCGCACTGTTGGAGGAGCAGTATTGAGGGAGAGCTGCACTATCGGAGGTGCAGTACTGAGGAAGTGCTGCACTGTCGGAGGGGAAGTACTGAGGGAGTGCTCCACTGTCAGAGGGTCAGTACTGAGGGAGCACCGCACTGTTGGAGGGGCAGTACTGAGGGAGAGCTGCACTATCGGAGGTGCAGTACTGAGGAAGTGCTTAACTGTCGGAGCGGAAGTACTGAGGGAGTGCTGCACTGTTGGAGGGGCAGTATTGAGAGAGCGCTGCACTGTCGGAGGGGCAGTACTGAGGGAGTGCCGCAATGTTGGAGGGGCAGTACTGAGGAAGTGCTGCACTGTCGGAGGGGCAATACTGAGGGAATTCTGCACTGTCAGAGGGTCAGTACTGAGGGAGCACCACACTGTCGGAGGGGAAGTACTGAGAGAGCGCTGCAATGTCGGATGGGCAGTTCTGAGGGAGCGCCGCACTGTCGGAGGGGCAGTACTGAGGGAGTGCCGCACTGTCGGAGGGGCAGTACTGAGGGAGAGTTGCAATCTCGGAGGAATAGTACTGAGGGAGTGCTGCGTTGTCGGAGGGGAAGTACTGAGGGAAGTACTGCACTGTCGGAGTGTCAATACTGAGGGAGCACTGCACTGTCGGAGGGGCAGTACTGAGGGAGAGTTGCACTGTCGGAGGAATAGTACTGAGGGAGTGCTGCGTTGTCGGAGGGGAAGTACTGAGGGAAGTACTGCACTGTCGGAGTGTCAATACTGAGGGAGCACTGCACTGTCGGAGGGGCAGTACTGAGGGAGAGTTGCACTGTCGGAGGGGCAGTACTGAGAGAGCGCCACACTGTCGGAGGGGCAGTACTAAGGGAGCATCGCACTGTCGGAGGCATAGTACTGAGGGAGAGCTGCACTGTCGGAGAAGCAGTACTGAGGGAGTGGCGCACTGTTGGAGGGGCGGTACTGAGGCAGTGCTGCACTTTCTGGGGCAGTACTGAGGTAAGTACTGCACTGTCAGAGGGTCAGTACTGAGGGACTGCTGCACTGTCGGGGGGCAGTACTGAGGGAGTGCAGCACTATCGGATGGTCAGTACTGAGGGAGCACCGCACTGTCGGAGTGATAGTATTGAGGGAGGCACTGTACTGTCGGAAAGGCAGTACTGAGGGAGTGTGCACTGTCGGAACGGCAGTACTGAGGGAGTGCTGCACTGTTGGAGGTGCAGTACTGAGGGAGTGCTGCACTGTTGGAGGGGCAGTAATGAGGGAGTACTGCACTGTCAGAGGGGCAGTACTGAGGGAGTGCTGCACAGTTGGAGGGGTAGTACTGAGGGAGTACAGCACTGTCAGAGGGGCAGTGTTGAGGGAGTGTTGCACTGTCAGAGGGTCAGTACTGAGGGAGCACCGCACTGTCGGAGGGGCAGTAGTGAGGGAGCGCCGCACTGTCGGAGGGATAGTATTGAGGGAGCTACTGCACTGTCGGAAAGGCAGTACTGAGGGAGTGTGCACTGTCGGAGGGGCAGTACTGAGGGAGTGCTGCACTGTCAGAGAGGCGTACTGAGGGACTGCTGCACTTTCGGAGGGACAGTTCTGAGGGAGCGCTGCACTGTTGGAGGGGCAGTACTGAGGGACTGCTGCGCTGTCGGAGGGACAGTTCTGAGGGAGCGCTGCACTGTCGGAGGGTCAGTACTGAGGGTGTGCTGCACTGTCGGAGGGTCAGTACTGAGAGAGCGCCGCACTGTCGGAGGGTCAGTACTGAGGGAATGCTGAACTATCGGAGGGGCAGTACTGAGGGAGCGCCGCACTGTCAGAGGCATAGTACTGAGGAAGTGCTGCACTGTCGGAGGTCAGTACTGAGGGAGGTACTGCACTGTCGGAGAGTCAATACTGAGGGAGTGCTGCACTGTCGGAGGTTCAGTACTGATGAGAGCTGCACTATCGGAGGTGCAGTACTGAGGAAGTGCTGTACTGTCTGAGCGGAAGTACTGAGGGAGTGCTGCACTGTCGGAGGAGCAGTACTGAGAGAGCGCTACAATGTCGGAGGGGCAGTACTGAGGAAGTGCCGCACTGTCGGAGGGTCAGTACTGAGGGAGTGCTGCACTATAGGGGAGGCAGTACTGAGGGAACACTGCACTGTCGGATGGGTCGTATTGAGGGAGGTACTACACTGTCGGAAAGGCAGTACTGAGTGAGTGTGCACTGTCGGAGAGGTAGTACTGAGGGAGTGCTGCACTGTCGGCGAGGCAGTACTGAGGGAGTGTGCACTGTCGGAGGGGCAGTACTGAGGGAGCGCCGCACTGTCGGAGGGGCAGTACTGAGGGAGCACCACACTGTCGGAGGTGCAGTACTGAGGAAGTGCTGCACTGTGAGAGGGGAAGTACTGAGGGAGTGCTGCACTGTCAGAGGGTCAGTACTGAGGGAGCACCGCACTGACGGAAAGGGGCAGTACTGAGGGAGTGCAGCACTTTCGGAGGGGCAGTACTGAGGGAGCGCTGCACTGTCGGAGGGGTAGTATTGAGGGATGCACTACACTGTCGGAAAGGCAGTACTGAGGGATTGCTGCACTGTCGGAGAGGTAGTACCGAGGGAGCGCTACACTGTCGGAGGGGCAATACTGAGGGAGTGCTTCACTGTCGGAGGGTCAGTACTGAGGGAGCACCGCACTGTCGGAGGTGCTGTACTGAGGAAGTGCTGCACTGTCGGAGGGGAAGTAGTGAGGGAGTGCTGCACTGTCAGAGGGTCAGTACTGAGGGAGCACCGCACTGTCGGAGGGGCAGTACTGATGGAGAGCTGCACTATCGGAGGTGCAGTACTGAGGAAGTACTGCACTGTCTGAGCGGAAGTACTGAGAAAGCGCTGCAATGTCGGAGGGGCAGTTCTGAGGGAGCGCTGCACTGTCGGAGGGGCAGTCCTGAGGGAGTGCTGCAGTGTCGGAGGGGTAGTATTGAGGGAGCGCTGCACTGTCAGAGGGGCGTACTGAGGGACTGCTGCACTGTCGGAGGGACAGTTCTGAGGGAGCGCTGCACTGTTGGAGGTGCAGTACTGAGGGACTGCTGCACTGTCGGAGGGACAGTTCTGAGGGAGCGCTGCACTGTCGGAGGGGCAGTACTGAGGGTGTGCTGCACTGTCGGAGGGTCAGTACTGAGAGAGCGCCGCACTGTCGGAGGCTCAGTACTGAGGGAATGCTGAACTATCGGAGCGACAGTACTGAGGGAGCGCCGCACTGTCTGAGGCATAGTACTGAGGAAGTGCTGCACTGTCGGAGGTCAGTACTGAGGGAGGTACTGCACTGTCGGAGAGTCAATACTGAGGGAGTGCTGCACTGTCGGAGGTTCAGTACTGAGGGAGCACCGCACTGTCGGAGGTGCAGTACTGAGGAAGTGCTGAACTGTCGGAGGGGAAGTACTGAGGGAGTGCTGCACTGTCAGAGGGTCAGTACTGAGTGGAGCACCGCACTGTTGGAGGAGCAGTATTGAGGGAGAGCTGCACTATCGGAGGTGCAGTACTGAGGAAGTGCTGAACTGTCAGAGCGGAAGTACTGAGGGAGTGCTGCACTGTCAGAGGGGCAGTACTGAGGGAGTGCTGCACTGTCAGAGGGGCAGTACTGAGAGAGTGCTGCACTGTTGGAGGGGCAGTTCTGAGGGAGCGCTGCCCTGTTGGAGGGGCAGTTCTGAGGGAGCGCTGCACTGTCGGAGTGGCAGTACTGAGGGAGTGCCGCAATGTCGGAGGGGCAGTACTGAGGGAGAGTTGCACTGTCGGAGGAATAGTACTGAGGGAGTGCTGCGTTGTCGGAGGGGAAGTACTGAGGGAAGTACTGCACTGTCGGAGTGTCAATACTGAGGGAGAGTTGCACTGTCGGAGGGGCAGTACTGAGAGAGCGCCACACTGTTGGAGGGGCAGTACTAAGGGAGCATCGCACTGTCGGAGGCATAGTACTGAGGGAGAGCTGCACTGTCGGAGGGGCAGTACTGAGGGAGTGGCGCACTGTTGGAGGGGCGGTACTGAGGCAGTGCTGCACTTTCTGGGGCAGTACTGAGGTAAGTACTGCACTGTCAGAGGGTCAGTACTGAGGGACTGCTGCACTGTCGGGGGGCAGTACTGAGGGAGTGCAGCACTATCGGATGGGCAGTACTGAGGGAGCACCGCACTGTCGGAGTGATAGTATTGAGGGAGGCACTGTACTGTCGGAAAGGCAGTACTGAGGGAGTGTGCACTGTCGGAACGGCAGTACTGAGGGAGAGCTGCACTGTCGGAGAGCACTACTGAGGGAGTGCTGCACTGTCAGAGGGTCAGTACTGAGGGAGCACCGCACTGTCGGAAAGGGGCAGTACTGATGAGAGCTGCACTATCGGAGGTGCAGTACTGAGGAAGTGCTGTACTGTCTGAGCGGAAGTACTGAGGGAGTGCTGCACTGTCGGAGGAGCAGTACTGAGAGAGCGCTACAATGTCGGAGGGGCAGTACTGAGGAAGTGCCGCACTGTCGGAGGGTCAGTACTGAGGGAGTGCTGCACTATAGGGGAGGCAGTACTGAGGGAACACTGCACTGTCGGATGGGTCGTATTGAGGGAGGTACTACACTGTCGGAAAGGCAGTACTGAGTGAGTGTGCACTGTCGGAGGGGTAGTACTGAGGGAGTGCTGCACTGTCGGCGAGGCAGTACTGAGGGAGTGTGCACTGTCGGAGGGGCAGTACTGAGGGAGCGCCGCACTGTCGGAGGGGCAATACTGAGGAAGTGCTGAACTGTCTGAGCGGAAGTACTGAGGGAGTGCTGCACTGTCGGAGGGGCAGTACTGAGAGAGCGCTGCAATGTCGGAGGGGCAGTTCTGAGGGAGCGCTGCACTGTCGGAGGGGCAGTACTGAGGCTGTGCTGCACTGTCAGAAGGGCAGTACTGAGTGAGCGCTGCAATGTCGAAGGGGCAGTTCTGAGGGAGCGCTGCACTGTCAGAGGGGTAGTATTGAGGGAGGTACTACACTGTCGGAGAGGCAGTACAAAGGGAGTGCTGCACTGTCGCAGAGGCAGTACTGAGGGAGCGCCGCACTGTCGGAGGGGCAATACTGAGGGAGTGCTTCACTGTCGGAGGGTCAGTACTGAGGGAGCACCGCACTGTCGGAGGTGCAGTACTGAGGAAGTGCTGCACTGTCGGATGGGAAGTACTGAGGGAGTGCTGCACTGTCGAGGGTCAGTACTGAGGGAGCACCGCACTGTCGGAGGGGCAGTTCTGAGGGAGCGCTGCACTGTCGGAGGGGCAGTACTGAGGGACTGCTGCACTGTCGGAGGGTCAGTACTGAGGGAGGTACTGCACTGTCGGAGAGTCAATACTGAGTGAGTGCTGCACTGTCGGAGGGGCAATACTGAGGGAGTGCTGCACTGTCAGACGGTCAGTACTGACGGAGCACCGCACTGTCGGAGAGGCAGTACTGAGGGAGCACCACACTGTCGGAGGTGCAGTACTGAGGAAGTGCTGCACTGTCGGTGGGGAAGTACTGAGGGAGTGCTGCACTGTCAGAGGGTCAGTACTGAGGGAGCACCGCACTGACGGAAAGGGGCAGTACTGAGGGAGTGCAGCACTTTCGGAGGGGCAGTACTGAGGGAGCGCTGCACTGTCGGAGGGGTAGTATTGAGGGAGGTACTACACTGTCGGAAAGGCAGTACTGAGGGATTGCTGCACTGTCGGAGAGGCAGTACCGAGGGAGCGCCACACTGTCGGAGGGGCAATACTGAGGGAGTGCTTCACTGTCGGAGGGTCAGTACTGAGGGAGCACCGCACTGTCGGAGGTGCAGTACTGAGGAAGTGCTGCACTGTCGGAGGGGAAGTACTGAGGGAGTGCTGCACTGTCAGAGGGTCAGTACTGAGGGAGCACCGCACTGTCGGAGGGGCAGTACTGATGGAGAGCTGCACTATCGGAGGTGCAGTACTGAGGAAGTACTGCACTGTCTGAGCGGAAGTACTGAGAGAGCGCTGCAATGTCGGAGGGGCAGTTCTGAGGGAGCGCTGCACTGTCGGATGGGCAGTACTGAGGGTGTGCTGCACTGTCAGAAGGGCAGTACTGAGGGAGCGCTGCAATGTCGGAGGGGCAGTTCTGAGGGAGCGCTGCACTGTTGGAGGGGCAGTACTGAGGAAGTGCCGCACTGTCGGAGGGGCAGTACAAGGAACTGCTGCACTGCCAGAGGAGCAGCATTGAGGGAGGTACTGCACTGTCGGAAAGGCAGTACTGAGGGAGCGCCGCACTGTCGGAGGGGCAGTACTGAGGAAGTGCCGCACTGTCGGAGGGTCAGTACTGAGGGAGTGCTGCACTATAGGGGAGGCAGTACTGAGGGAACACTGCACTGTCGGATGGGTCGTATTGAGGGAGGTACTACACTGTCGGAAAGGCAGTACTGAGTGAGTGTGCACTGTCGGAGGGGTAGTACTGAGGGAGTGCTGCACTGTCGGCGAGGCAGTACTGAGGGAGTGTGCACTGTCGGAGGGGCAGTACTGAGGGAGCGCCGCACTGTCGGAGGGGCAATACTGAGGAAGTGCTGAACTGTCTGAGCGGAAGTACTGAGGGAGTGCTGCACTGTCGGAGGGGCAGTACTGAGAGAGCGCTGCAATGTCGGAGGGGCAGTTCTGAGGGAGCGCTGCACTGTCGGAGGGGCAGTACTGAGGCTGTGCTGCACTGTCAGAAGGGCAGTACTGAGTGAGCGCTGCAATGTCGAAGGGGCAGTTCTGAGGGAGCGCTGCACTGTCAGAGGGGTAGTATTGAGGGAGGTACTACACTGTCGGAGAGGCAGTACAAAGGGAGTGCTGCACTGTCGCAGAGGCAGTACTGAGGGAGCGCCGCACTGTCGGAGGGGCAATACTGAGGGAGTGCTTCACTGTCGGAGGGTCAGTACTGAGGGAGCACCGCACTGTCGGAGGTGCAGTACTGAGGAAGTGCTGCACTGTCGGAGGGGAAGTACTGAGGGAGTGCTGCACTGTCGGAGGGTCAGTACTGAGGGAGCACCGCACTGTCGGAGGGGCAGTTCTGAGGGAGCGCTGCACTGTCGGAGGGGCAGTACTGAGGGACTGCTGCACTGTCGGAGGGTCAGTACTGAGGGAGGTACTGCACTGTCGGAGAGTCAATACTGAGTGAGTGCTGCAATGTCGGAGGGGCAATACTGAGGGAGTGCTGCACTGTCAGACGGTCAGTACTGACGGAGCACCGCACTGTCGGAGAGGCAGTACTGAGGGAGCACCACACTGTCGGAGGTGCAGTACTGAGGAAGTGCTGCACTGTCGGTGGGGAAGTACTGAGGGAGTGCTGCACTGTCAGAGGGTCAGTACTGAGGGAGCACCGCACTGACGGAAAGGGGCAGTACTGAGGGAGTGCAGCACTTTCGGAGGGGCAGTACTGAGGGAGCGCTGCACTGTCGGAGGGGTAGTATTGAGGGAGGTACTACACTGTCGGAAAGGCAGTACTGAGGGATTGCTGCACTGTCGGAGAGGCAGTACCGAGGGAGCGCCACACTGTCGGAGGGGCAATACTGAGGGAGTGCTTCACTGTCGGAGGGTCAGTACTGAGGGAGCACCGCACTGTCGGAGGTGCAGTACTGAGGAAGTGCTGCACTGTCGGAGGGGAAGTACTGAGGGAGTGCTGCACTGTCAGAGGGTCAGTACTGAGGGAGCACCGCACTGTCGGAGGGGCAGTACTGATGGAGAGCTGCACTATCGGAGGTGCAGTACTGAGGAAGTACTGCACTGTCTGAGCGGAAGTACTGAGAGAGCGCTGCAATGTCGGAGGGGCAGTTCTGAGGGAGCGCTGCACTGTCGGATGGGCAGTACTGAGGGTGTGCTGCACTGTCAGAAGGGCAGTACTGAGGGAGCGCTGCAATGTCGGAGGGGCAGTTCTGAGGGAGCGCTGCACTGTTGGAGGGGCAGTACAAGGAACTGCTGCACTGCCAGAGGAGCAGCATTGAGGGAGGTACTGCACTGTCGGAAAGGCAGTACTGAGGGAGCGCCGCACTGTCGGAGGGGCAGTACTGAGGGAGTACAGCACTGTCAGAGGGGCAGTGTTGAGGGAGTGTTGCACTGTCAGAGGGGCACTACAGAGTGAGCACTGCACTGGCAGAGGGGCAGTACTGAGTGAGCACTGCACTGGCAGAGGGGCAGTACTGAAGGAGAACTGCACTGCTGGAGAGGCAGTACTGAGGGAGTGCTGCACTGCCTGAGGGGCAGCAATGAGAGAAGAACTGCACTGTCGGAGGATCAGTACTGAGAGAGCGCCGCACTGTCAGAGGGTCAGTACTGATGGAATGCTGAACTATCGGAGGGGCAGTACTGAGGGAGCGCCGCACTGTCAGAGGCATATTACTGAGGAAGTGCTGCACTGTCGGAGGGTCAGTACTGAGGGAGGTACTGCACTGTCGGAGAGTCAATACTGAGAGAGTGCTGCACTGTCGGAGGGTCAGTACTGAGGGAGCACCGCACTGTCGGAGGTGCAGTACTGAGGAAGTGCTGCACAGTCGGAGGGGAAGTACTGAGGGAGTGCTGCACTGTCGGAGGGGCAGTACTGAGGGTGTGCTGCAGTGTCGGAAGGGTAGTATTGAGGGAGGTACTGCACTGTCGGAAAGGCAGTCCTGAGGGAGTGTGCACTGTCGGATGGGCAGTACTGAGGGAGTGCAGCACTTTCGGAGGGGCAGTACTGAGGGAGCGCTGCACTGTCAGAGGGATAGTATTGAGGGAGGTACTACACTGTCGGTGAGGCAGTACGAAGGGAGTGCTGCACTGTCGGAGAGGCAGTACTGAGGGAGCGCCGCACTGTCGGAGGGGCAATACTGAGGGAGTGCTTCACTGTCGGAGGGTCAGTACTGAGGGAGCACCGCACTGTCGGAGGTGCAGTACTGAGGAAGTGCTGCACTGTCGGAGGGGAAGTACTGAGGGAGTGCTGCACTGTCGGAGGGTCAGTACTGAGGGAGCACCGCACTATCGGAGGGGCAGTACTGATGGAGATCTGCACTATCGGAGGTGCAGTACTGAGGAAGTGCTGCACTGTCTGAGCGGAAGTACTGAGAGAGCGCTGCAATGTCGGAGGGGCAGTTCTGAGGGAGCGCTGCACTGTCGGAGGGTCAATACTGAGGGTGTGCTGCACTGTCGGAGGGGCAATACTGAGGGAGTGCTGCACTGTCGGAGGGTCAGTACTGACGGAGCACCGCACTGTCGGAGAGGCAGTACTGAGGGAGCACCACACCGTCGGAGGTGCAGTACTGAGGAAGTGCTGCACTGTCGCAGGGGAAGTACTGAGGGAGTGCTGCACTGTCAGAGGGTCAGTACTGAGGGAGCACCGCACTGTCGGAGGGGCAGTACTGATGGAGAGCTGCACTATCGGAGGTGCAGTACTGAGGAAGTACTGCACTGTCTGAGCGGAAGTACTGAGAAAGCGCTGCAATGTCGGAGAGGCAGTTCTGAGGGAGCGCTGCACTGTCGGAGGGGCAGTACTGAGGGAGTGCTGCAGTGTCGGAGGGGTAGTATTGAGGGAGCGCTGCACTGTCAGAGGGGCGTACTGAGGGACTGCTGCACTGTCGGAGGGACAGTTCTGATGGAGCGCTGCACTGTTGGAGGTGCAGTACTGAGGGACTGCTGCACTGTCGGAGGGACAGTTCTGAGGGAGCGCTGCACTGTCGGAGGGGCAGTACTGAGGGAGCGCCGCACTGTCGGAGGGGCAGTACTGAGGGAGCGCCGCACTGTCGGAGGGTCAGTACTGAGGGTGTGCTGCACTGTCGGAGGGTCAGTACTGAGAGAGCGCCACACTGTCGGAGGGTCAGTACTGAGGGAATGCTGAACTATCGGAGGGGCAGTACTGAGGGAGCGCCGCACTGTCAGAGGCATAGTACTGAGGAAGTGCTGCACTGTCGGAGGTCAGTACTGAGGGAGGTACTGCACTGTCGGAGAGTCAATACTGAGGGAGTGCTGCACTGTCGGAGGTTCAGTACTGAGGGAGCACCGCACTGTCGGAGGTGCAGTACTGAGGAAGTGCTGAACTGTCGGAGGGGAAGTACTGAGGGAGTGCTGCACTGTCAGAGGGTCAGTACTGAGTGGAGCACCGCACTGTTGGAGGAGCAGTATTGAGGGAGAGCTGCACTATCGGAGGTGCAGTACTGAGGAAGTGCTGAACTGTCAGAGCGGAAGTACTGAGGGAGTGCTGCACTGTCAGAGGGGCAGTACTGAGGGAGTGCTGCACTGTCAGAGGGGCAGTACTGAGAGAGTGCTGCACTGTTGGAGGGGCAGTTCTGAGGGAGCGCTGCCCTGTTGGAGGGGCAGTTCTGAGGGAGCGCTGCACTGTCGGAGTGGCAGTACTGAGGGAGTGCCGCACTGTCGGAGGGGCAGTACTGAGGGAGAGTTGCACTGTCGGAGGAATAGTACTGAGGGAGTGCTGCGTTGTCGGAGGGGATGTACTGAGGGAAGTATTGCACTGTCGGAGTGTCAATACTGAGGGAGCACTGCACTGTCGGAGGGGCAGTACTGAGGGAGAGTTGCACTGTCGGAGGGGCAGTACTGAGAGAGCGCCACACTGTCGGAGGGGCAGTACTAAGGGAGCATCGCACTGTCGGAGGCATAGTTCTGAGGGAGAGCTGCACTGTCGGAGGAGCAGTACTGAGGGAGTGGCGCACTGTTGGAGGTGCGGTACTGAGGCAGTGCTGCACTTTCTGGGGCAGTACTGAGGTAAGTACTGCACTGTCAGAGGGTCAGTACTGAGGGACTGCTGCACTGTCGAGGGGCAGTACTGAGGGAGTGCAGCACTATCGGATGGGCAGTACTGAGGGAGCACCGCACTGTCGGAGTGATAGTATTGAGGGAGGCACTGTACTGTCGGAAAGGCAGTACTGAGGGAGTGTGCACTGTCGGAACGGCAGTACTGAGGGAGAGCTGCACTGTCGGAGAGCACTACTGAGGGAGTGCTGCACTGTCGGAGGGTCAGTACTGAGGGAACACCGCACTGTCGGAGGTGCAGTACTGAGGAAGTGCTACACTGTCGGTGGGGAAGTACTGAGGGAGTGCTGCACTGTCAGAGGGTCAGTACTGAGGGAGCACCGCACTGTCGGAAAGGGGCAGTACTGATGAGAACTGCACTATCGGAGGTGCAGTACTGAGGAAGTGCTGTACTGTCTGAGCGGAATTACTGAGGGAGTGCTGCACTGTCGGAGGGGCAGTACTGAGAGAGCGCTACAATGTCGGAGGGGCAGTACTGAGGGAGTGCCGCACTGTCGGAGGGGCAGTACTGGGGGAGTGCTGCACTATAGGGGAGGCAGTACTGAGGGAACACTGCACTGTCGGATGGGTAGTATTGAGGGAGGTACTACACTGTCGGAAAGGCAGTACTGAGTGAGTGTGCACTGTCGGAGGGGTAGTACTGAGGGAGTGCTGCACTGTCGGCGAGGCAGTACTGAGGGAGTGTGCACTGTCGGAGGGGCAGTACTGAGGGAGCGCCGCACTGTCGGAGGGGCAATACTGAGGAAGTGCTGAACTGTCTGAGCGGAAGTACTGAGGGAGTGCTGCACTGTCAGAGGGTCAGTACTGAGGGAGCACCGCACTGACGGAAAGGGGCAGTACTGAGGGAGTGCAGCACTTTCGGAGGGGCAGTACTGAGGGAGCGCTGCACTGTCGGAGGGGTAGTATTGAGGGAGGTACTACACTGTCGGAAAGGCAGTACTGAGGGATTGCTGCACTGTCGGAGAGGCAGTACCGAGGGAGCGCCACACTGTCGGAGGGGCAATACTGAGGGAGTGCTTCACTGTCGGAGGGTCAGTACCGAGGGAGCACCGCACTGTCGGAGGTGCAGTACTGAGGAAGTGCTGCACTGTCGGAGGGGAAGTACTGAGGGAGTGCTGCACTGTCAGAGGGTCAGTACTGAGGGAGGACCGCACTGTCGAATGGGGCAGTACTGATGGAGAGCTGCACTATCGGAGGTGCAGTACTGAGGAAGTACTGCACTGTCTGAGCGGAAGTACTGAGAGAGCGCTGCAATGTCGGAGGGGCAGTTCTGAGGGAACGCTGCACTGTCGGAGGGGCAGTACTGAGGGTGTGCTGCACTGTCAGAAGGGCAGTACTGAGGGAGCGCTGCAATGTCGGAGGCGCAGTTCTGAGGTAGCGCTGCACTGTTGGAGGGGCAGTACAAGGGATTGCTGCACTGCCAGAGGGGTAGTATTGAGGGAGGTACTGTACTGTCGGAAAGGCAGTACTGAGGGAGTGTGCACTGTCTGAGGGGCAGCACTGAGGGAGTGCTGCATTGTCGGAGGGGCAGTACTGAGGGAGCGCCGCACTGTCGGAGGGGCAGTACTGAGGGAGTACAGCACTGTCAGAGGGGCAGTGTTGAGGGAGTGTTGCACTGTCAGAGGGGCAGTACTGAGTGAGCACTGCACTGTCGGAGGATCAGTACTGAGAGAGCGCCGCACTGTCAGAGGGTCTGTACTGAGGGAATGCTGAACTATCGGAGGGGCAGTACTGAGGGAGCGCCGCACTGTCAGAGGCATAGTACTGAGGAAGTGCTGCACTGTCGGAGGGTCAGTACTGAGGGAGGTACTGCACTGTCGGAGAGTCAATACTGAGAGAGTGCTGCACTGTCGGAGGGTCAGTACTGAGGGAGCACCGAACTGTCGGAAAGCGGCAGTACTGATGGAGAGCTGTACTATCGGAGGTGCAGTACTGAGGGAGTGCTGCAGTGTCGGAGGGGTAGTATTGAGGGAGGTACTGCACTGTCGGAAAGGCAGTCCTGAGGGAGCGCTGCACTGTCGGAGGTGCAGTACTGAGGAAGTGCTGCACTGTCGGAGGGGTAGTATTGAGGGAGGTACTGCACTGTCGGAAAGGCAGTCCTGAGGGAGCGCTGCACTGTCGGAGGTGCAGTACTGAGGAAGTGCTGCACTGTCGGAGGGGTAGTATTGAGGGAATGCCGCACTGTCAGAATGGCAGTACTGAGGGAGTACTGCACTGTCAGAGGGGCAGTACTGAGGGAGTGCTGCACAGTTGGAAGGGTAGTACTGAGGGAGTACAGCACTGTCAGAGAGGCAGTGTTGACGGAGTTTTGCACTGTCAGAGGGTCAGTACTGAGGGAGCACCGCACTGTCGGAGGAGCAGTAGTGAGGGAGCGCCGCACTCTCGGAGGGATAGTATTGAGGGAGCTACTGCACTGTCGGAAAGGCAGTACTGAGGGAGTGTGCACTGTCGGAGGGGCAGTACTGAGGGAGTGCTGCACTGTCAGAGGGGCGTACTGAGGGACTGCTGCACTGTCGGAGGGACAGTTCTGAGGGAGCGCTGCACTGTTGGAGGGGCAGTACTGAGGGACTGCTGCACTGTCGGAGGGACAGTTCTGAGCGAGCGCTGCACTGTCGGAGGGGCAGTACTGAGGGTGTGCTGCACTGTCGGAGGGTCAGTACTGAGAGAGCGCCGCACTGTCGGAGGGTCAGTACTGAGGGAATGCTGAACTATCGAAGGGGCAGTACTGAGGCAGCGCCGCACTGTCAGAGGCATAGTAATGAGCAAGTGCTGCACTGTCGGAGGTCAGTACTGAGGGAGGTACTGCACTGTCGGAGAGTCAATACTGAGGGAGTGCTGCACTGTTGGAGGTTCAGTACTGAGGGAGCACCGCACTGTCGGAGGTGCAGTACTGAGGAAGTGCTGAACTGTCGGAGGGGAAGTACTGAGGGAGTGCTGCACTGTCAGAGGGTCAGTACTGAGTGGAGCACCACACTGTTGGAGGAGCAGTATTGAGGGAGAGCTGCACTATCGGAGGTGCAGTACTGAGGAAGTGCTGAACTCTCAGAGCGGAAGTACTGAGGGAGTGCTGCACTGTCAGAGGGGCAGTACTGAGAGAGTGCTGCACTGTTGGAGGAGCAGTTCTGAGGGAGCGCTGCACTGTTGGAGGGGCAGTTCTGAGGGAGCGCTGCACTGTCGGAGTGGCAATACTGAGGGAGTGCCGCACTGTCGGAGGGGCAGTACTGAGGGAGAGTTGCACTGTCGGAGGAATAGTACTGAGGGAGTGCTGCGTTGTCGGAGGGGAAGTACTGAGGGAAGTACTGCACTGTCGGAGTGTCAATACTGAGGGAGCACTGCACTGTCGGAGGGGCAGTACTGAGGGAGAGTTGCACTGTCGGAGGAGCAGTACTGAGAGAGCGCCACACTGTCGGAGGGGCAGTACTAAGGGAGCATCGCACTAGTCGGAGGCATAGTACTGAGGGAGTGGCGCACTGTTGGAGGGGCGGTACTGAGGCAGTACTGCACTGTCAGAGGGTCAGTACTGAGAGACTGCTGCACTGTCGGGGGGCAGTACTGAGGGAGTGCAGCACTATCGGATGGGCAGTACTGAGGGAGCACCGCACTGTCGGAGTGATAGTATTGAGGGAGGCACTGTACTGTCGGAAAGGCAGTACTGAGGGAGTGTGCACTGTCGGAACGGCAGTACTCAGGGAGAGCTGCACTGTTGGAGAGGCAGTACTGAGGGAGTGCTGCACTGTCGGAGAGGCACGACTGAGGGAGTGCCGCACTGTCGGAGGGGCAATACTGAGGGAGTGCTGCACTGTCGGAGGGTCAGTAATGAGGGAGCACCGCACTGTCGGAGGTGCAGTACTGAGGAAGTGCTGCACTGTCGGAGGGGAAGTACTGAGGGAGTGCTGCACTGTCAGAGGGTCAGTACTGAGGGAGCACCGCACTGTCGGAAAGGGGCAGTACTGATGAGAGCTGCACTATCGGAGGTGCAGTACTGAGGAAGTGCTGCACTGTCTGAGCGGAAGTACTGAGGGAGTGCTGCACTGTCGGAGGTGCAGTACTGAGAGAGCGCTACAATGTCGGAGGGGCAGTACTGAGGGAGTACCGCACTGTCGGAGGGGCAGTATTGAGGGAGGTACTACACTGTCTGAGCGGAAGTACTGAGGGAGTGCTGCACTGTCGGAGAGGCAGTACTGAGGGAGCGCCGCACTGTCGGAGGGGCAATACTGAGGGAGTGCTTCACTGTCGGAGGGTCAGTACTGAGGGAGCACCGCACTGTCGGAGGTGCAGTACTGAGGAAGTGCTGCACTGTCGGAGGGGAAGTACTGAGGGAGTGCTGCACTGTCGGAGGGTCAGTACTGAGGGAGCACCGCACTGTCGGAGGGGCAGTACTGATTGAGATCTGCACTATCGGAGGTGCAGTACTGAGGAAGTGCTGCACTGTCTGAGCGGAAGTACTGAGAGAGCGCTGCAATGTCGGAGGGGCAGTTCTGAGGGAGCGCTGCACTGTCGGAGGGGCAGTACTGAGGGACTGCTGCACTGTCGGAGGGTCAGTACTGAGGGAGGTACTGCACTGTTGGAGAGTCAATACTGAGGGAGTGCTGCACTGTCGGAGGGGCAATACTGAGGGAGTGCTGCACTGTCGGAGGGTCAGTACTGACGGAGCACCGCACTGTCGGAGAGGCAGTACTGAGGGAGTGCCGCACTGTCGGAGGGGCAGTACTGAGGGAGTGCTGCACTATAGGGGAGGCAGTACTGAGGGAACACTGCACTGTCGGATGGGTAGTATTGAGGGAGGTACTACACTGTCTGAGCGGAAGTACTGAGGGAGTGCTGCACTGTCGGAGGGGCAGTCCTGAGAGAGCGCTGCAATGTCGGAGGGGCAGTTCTGAGGGAGCGCTGCACTGTCGGAGGGGCAGTACTGATGGAGAGCTGCACTATCGGAGGTGCAGTACTGAGGAAGTGCTGCACTGTCTGAGCGGAAGTACTGAGAGAGCGCTGCAATGTCGGAGGGGCAGTTCTGAGGTAGCGCTGCACTGTCGGAGGGGCAGTACTGAGGGTGTGCTGCAATGTCAGAAGGGTAATACTGAGGGAGCGCTGCACTGTCGGAGGGGCAGTACTGAGGGACTGCTGCACTGTCGGAGGGGTAGTATTGAGGGAGGTACTGCACTGTCGGAAAGGCAGTACTGAGGGAGTGTGCACTGTCGGAGGGGCAGTACTGAGGGAGTGCAGCACTTTCGGAGGGGCAGTGCTGAGGGAGCGCTGCACTGTCGGAGGGGTAGTATTGAGGGAGGTACTACACTGTCGGAAAGGCAGTACTGAGGGAGAGCTGCACTGTCGGAGAGGCAGTACCGAGGGAGTGCCGCACTGTCGGAGGGGCAATACTGAGGGAGTGCTGCACTGTCGGAGGGTCAGTACTGAGGGAGCACCGCACTGTCGGAGGTGCAGTACTGAGGAAGTGCCGCACTGTCGGAGGGGCAATACTGAGGGAGTGCTGCACTGTCAGAGGGTCAGTACTGAGGGAGCACTGCACTGTCGGGGGGGCAGTACTGAGGAAGTGCCGCACTGTCAGAGGGTCAGTACTGAGGGAGCACTGCACTGTCGGGGGGGCAGTACTGAGGGTGTGCTGCACTGTCAGAGGGTCAGTACTGAGGGAGCACTGCACTGTCGGGGGGGCAGTACTGAGGGTGTGCTGCACTGTCAGAAGCACAGTACTGAGGGAGCGCTGCAAAGTCGGAGGGGCAGTTCTGAGGGAGCGCTGCACCGTCGGAGGGGCAGTACTGAGGGAGCGCTGCTCTGTCGGAGGGGTAGTATTGAGAGAGGTACTGCACTGTCGGAAAGGCAGTACTGAGGGAGTGTGCACTGTCGGAGGGACAGTACTGAGGGAGTGTTGCACTTTCGGAGGGTAGTATTGAGAGAGGTACTACACTGTCGGAGGGGCAGTACTGAGGGAGTGTGCACTGTCGGAGGGGCAGTACTGAGGGAGTGCTGCACTGTCGGTGAGGCAGTACTGAGGGAGTGCTGCACTGTCGGAGGGTCAGTACTGAGGAAGTGCTGCAGTTTCGGAGGGGAAGTACTGAGGGAGTGCTGCACTGTCAGAGGGTCAGTACTGAGGAAGTGCTGAACTGTCTGAGCGGAAGTACTGAGGGAGTGCTGCACTGTCGGAGGGGCAGTACTGAGAGAGCGCTGCAATGTCGGAGGGGCAGTTCTGAGGGAGCGCTGCCCTGTCAGAGGGGCAGTTCTGAGGGTGCGCTGCCCTGTCAGAAGGGCAGTACTGAGGGAGCGCTGCAATGTCGAAATGGCAGTTCTGAGGGAGCACTGCAATGTCGGAGGGGCAGTACTGAAGGACTGTTGCACTGTCGGAGGGGTAGTATTGAGGGAGGTACTGCACTGTCGGAAAGGCAGTACTGAGGGAGCGCCGCACTGTCGGAGGGGCAGTTCTGAGGGAGTACAGCACTGTCAGAGGGGCAGTGTTGAGGGAGTGTTGCACTGTCAGAGGGGCAGTACTGAGTGAGCACTGCACTGGCAGAGGGGCAGTACTGAGTGAGCACTGCACTGGCAGAGGGGCAGTACTGAAGGAGAACTGCACAGCTGGAGAGGCAGTACTGAGGGAGTGCTGCACTGTCTGAGGGGCAGCAATGAGAGAAGAACTGCACTGTCAGAGGGTCAGTACTGAGTGAGCACTGCACTGGCAGAGGGGCAGTACTGAAGGAAAACTGCACTGCTGGAGAGGCAGTACTGAGGGAGTGCTGCACTGTCTGAGGGGCAGCAATGAGAGAAGAACTGCACTGTCGGAGGATCAGTACTGAGAGAGCGCTGCACTGTCGGAGGTTCAGTACTGATGGAATGCTGAACTATCGAAGGGGCAGTACTGAGGGAGCGCCGCACTGTCAGAGGCATAGTACTGAGGAAGTGCTGCACTGTCGGAGGGTCAGTACTGAGGGAGCACCGCACTGTCGGAAGTGCAGTACTGAGGAAGTGCTGCACTGTCGCAGTGGCAGCACTGAGGGAGTGCCGCACTGTCGGAGGGGCAGTACTGAGGGAGCGCCGCACTGTCGGAGGGGCAATACTGAGGGAGTGCTGCACTGTCGGAGGGTCAGTACTGAGGGAGCACCGCAATGTCGGAGGGGTAGTATTGAGGGAGGTACTGCACTGTCGGAAAGGCAGTACGGAGGGAGTGCTGCACTGTCGGAGGGGCAGTACTGAGGGACTGCTGCACTGTCGGAGGGGCAGTACTGAGGGAGCACCGCACTGTCGGAGGTGCAGTACTGAGGAAGTGCTGCACTGTCGGAGGGGAAGTACTGAGGGAGTGCTGCACTGTCAGAGGGTCAGTACTGAGGGAGCACCGCACTGTCGGAAAGGGGCAGTACTGATGGAGAGCTGCACTCGCGGAGGTGCAGTACTGAGGGAGTGCTGCACTGTCGGAGGGGTAGTATTGAGGGAGGTACTGCACTGTCGGAAAGGCAGTACTGAGGGAGTGTGCACTGTCGGAGGGGCAGTACTGAGGGAGTGCAGCACTTTCGGAGGGGCAGTACTGAGGGAGCGCTGCACTGTCGGAGGGGTAGTATTGAGGGAGGTACTACACTGTCGGAAAGGCAGTACTGAGGGAGTGCTTCACTGTCGGAGGGTCAGTACTGTGGGAGCACCGCACTGTCGGAGGTGCAGTACTGAGGAAGTGCTGCACTGTCGGAGGGGAAGTACTGAGGGAGTGCTGCACTGTCAGAGGGTCAGTATTGAGGGAACACCGCACTGTCGGAGGGGCAGTACTGATGGAGAGCTGCACTATCGGAGGTGCAGTACTGAGGAAGTGCTGCACTGTCAGAGGGTCAGTACTGAGGGAGCGCTGCAATGTCGGAGGGGCAGTTCTGAGGGAGCGCTGCACTGTCGGAGGGTCAATACTGAGGGTGTGCTGCACTGTCGGAGGGGCAATACTGAGGGAGTGCTGCACTGTCGGAGGGTCAGTACTGACGGAGCACCGCACTGTCGGAGAGGCAGTACTGAGGGAGCACCGCACTGTCGGAGGTGCAGTACTGAGGAAGTGCTGCACTGTCGCAGGGGAAGTACTGAGGGACTGCTGCACTGTCAGAGGGTTAGTATTGAGGGAGGTACTGCACTGTCGGAAAGGCAGTACTGAGGGAGTGTGCACTGTCGGAGGGGCAGTACTGAGTGAGTGTGCACTTTCGGAGGGGCAGTACTGAGGGAGTGCTGCACTGTCGGAGGGGCAGTACTGAGGGAGTGTGCACTGTCGGAGGGGCAGTACTGAGGGAGTGCTGCACTGTCGGAGGGGCAGTACTGAGAGAGCGCTGCAATGTCGGAGGGGCAGTTCTGAGGGAGCGCAGCACTGTCGGAGGGGCAGTACTGAGGGTGTGCTGCACTGTCAGAAGGGCAGTACTGAGAGAGCGCTGCAATGTCGGAGGGGCAGTACTGAGGGACTGTTGTACTGTCGGAGGGGTAGTATTGAAGGAGGTACTGCACTGTCGGAAAGGCAGTACTGAGGGAGTGTGCAATGTCTGAGGGGCAGTACTGAGGGAGTGCAGCACTTTCGGAGGGGCAGTACTGAGGGACTGCTGCACTGTCGGAGGGGTAGTATTGAGAGAGGTACTACACTGTCGGAAAGGCAGTACTGAGGGAGTGTGCACTGTCGGAGGGGCAGTACTGAGGGTGTGCTGCACTGTCAGAAGGGCAGTACTGAGGGAGCGCCGCAATGTCGGAGGGGCAGTACTGATGGAGTGCAGCACTTTCGGAGGGGCAGTACTGAGGGAGCGCTGCACTGTCTGAGGGGTAGTATTGAGGGAGGTACTGCACTGTCAGAAAGGCAGTACTGAGGGAGTGTGCACTGTCGGTGGGGCAGTACTGAGGGAGTGCTGCACTGTCGGAGGGGCAGTACTGAGGGAGCGCCGCACTGTCGGAGGGGCAGTACTGAGGGAGTGTGCACTGTCGGAGGGGCAGTATGAGGGAGCACCACGCTGTCAGACGGTTAGTATTGATGGAGGTACTGCACTGTCGGAGGGGCAGTACTGAGGTAACGCCGCACTGTCGGAAAGGCAGTACTTAGGAAGTGCCGCACTGTCGGAGAGGCAGCACTGAGGGAGTGCTGCACTGTTGGAGGGGCAGTACTGAGGGAGTGCTGCACTGTTGGAGGGGCAATGTTGAGGGAGTGTTGCACTGTCAGAGGGGCAGTACTGAGTGAGCACTGCACTGGCAGAGGGGCAGTACTGAAGGAGAACTGCACTGCTGGAGAGGCAGTACTGAGGGAGTGTTGCACTGTCTGAGGGGCAGCAATGAGATAAGAACTGCACTGTCGGAAAGGCAGTACTGAGGGAGTGTGCACTGTCGGAGGGGCAGTACTGAGGGAGTGCAGCACTTTTGGAGGGGCAGTACTGAGGGAGCGCTGCACTGTCGGAGGGATAGTATTGAGGGAGGTACTACACTGTCGGAAAGGCAGTACTGAGGGAGTGCTGCACTGTCGGAGACGCAGTACTGAGGGAGCGCCGCACTGTCGGAAGGGCAATACTGAGGGAGTGCTTCACTGTCGGAGGGGAAGTACTGAGGGAGTGCTGCACTGTCAGAGGGGAAGTATTGAGGGAGCACAGCACTGTCGGAGGGGCAGTACTGATGGAGAGCTGCACTATCGGAGGTTCAGTACTGAGGAACTGTTGGAGGGGAAGTACTGAGAGAGCGCTGCAATGTCGGAGGTGCAGTTCTGAGGGAGTGCTGCACTGTCGGAGGGGCAGTACTGAGGGACTGCTGCACAGTCAGAGGGGTAGTATTGAGGGAGGTACTGCACTGTCGGAAAGGCAGTACTGAGGGAGTGTGCACTGTCGGTGGGGCAGTACTGAGGGTGTGCTGCACTGTCAGTAGGGCAGTACTGAGGGAGCACTGCAATGTCGGAGGGGCAGTAATGAGGGAGTGCAGCACTTTCGGAGGGGCAGTATGAGGGAGCGCCGCGCTGTCGGAGGGGCAGCGCTGAGGGAGCGCCGCACTGTCGGAGGGGCAGTACTGAGGTAACGCCGCACTGTCGGAAAGGCAGTACTGAGGGAGTGTGCACTGTCGCTGAGGCAGCACTGAGGGAGTGCTGCACTTTGGAGGGGCAGTACTGAGGGTGTGCTGCACTGTTGGAGGGGCAGTACTGAGGGAGTACAGCACTGTCAGAGTGGCAGTGTTGAGGGAGTGTTGCACTGTCAGAGGGGCATTACTGAGTGAGCACTGCACTGGCAGAGGGTCAATACTGAGGGAGCGCTGCACTATCGGAGGGGCAGTACTGAGGGACTGCTGCACTGTCAGAGGGGTAGTATTGAGGGAGGTACTGCACTGTCGGAAAGGCAGTACTGAGAGAGTGTGCACTGTCGGAGGGGCAGTACTGAGGGTGTGCTGCACTGTCAGTAGGGCAGTACTGAGGGAGCACTGCACTGTCGGAGGGGCAGTAATGAGGGAGTGCAGCACTTTCGGAGGGGCAGTACTGAGGGAGCGCTGCACTGTCGGAGGGGTAGTATTGGGAGAGGTACTACACTGTCGAAGGGGGCAGTACTGAGGGAGTGTGCACTGTCGGAGGGGCAGTACTGAGGGAGTGTGCACTGTCGGAGGGGCAGTACTGAGGGAGCACCGCACTGTCGGAGGGGCAGCGCTGAGGGAGCGCCGCACTGTCGGAGGGGCAGTACTGAGGGAGTGTGCACTGTCGGAGGGGCAGTACTGAGGGAGTGCTGCACTGTCGGAGGGGCAGCGCTGAGGGAGCGCCGCACTGTCAGAGGGGCAGTACTGAGGGAGTGTGCACTATCGGAGGGGCAGTATGAGGGAGCGCCGCGCTGTCGGTGGGGTAATATTGAGGGAGGTACTGCACTGTCGGAGGGGCAGTACTGAGGGAGTGTGCACTGTCGGAGGGGCAGTACTGAGGGAGTGCTGCACTGTCGGAGGGGCAGCGCTGAGGGAGCGCCGCACTGTCGGAGGGGCAGTACTGAGGGAGTGTGCACTGTCGGAGGGGCAGTATGAGGGAGTGCCGCGCTGTCGGAGGGGTAATATTGAGGGAGGTACTGCACTGTCGGAGGGGCAGTACTGAGGTAACACCGCACTGTCGGAAAGGCAGTACTGAGGGAGTGTGCACTGTCGCAGAGGCAGCACTGAGGGAGAGTTGCACTGTCGGAGGGGCAGTACTGAAAGAGCACCGCACTGTTGGAGGGGCAGTACTAAGGAAGCGTCGCACTGTCGGAAGCATAGTACTGAGGGAGTGCTGCACTGTCAGAGGGGCAATGCTGAAGGAGGTACTGCACTGTTGGAGGGTCAGTACTGAGGGAGAGCTGCACTGTCAGAGGAGCAGTAGTGAGGGAGTGGCGCACTGTTGGAGGGGCAGTACTGAGGCAGTGCTGCACTTTCTGAGGGGCAGTACTGAGGTAAGTACAGCACTTTCAGAGGGTCAGGACTGAGGGACTGCTGCACTGTCGGAGGGTCAGTACTGAGGGAGGTACTGCAGTGTCGGAGGTGCAGTGCTGAAGGAGTGCTGCACTGTCAGAGGGGCAATGCTGAAGGAGGTACTGCATTGTTGGAGGGTCAGTACTGAGGGAGAGCTGCACTGTCGGAGGAGCAGTACTGAGGGAGAGGCGTACTTTTGGAGGGACAGTACTGAGGTAGAACTGCACTTTCTGAGGGGCAGTACTGAGGTAAGTACAGCACTTTCAGAGGGTCAGGACTGAGGGACTGCTGCACTGTGGGGGGGCAGTACTGAGGGAGTGCAGCACTTTCGGATGGGCAGTACTGAGGGA
Source organism: Pristiophorus japonicus (assembly GCF_044704955.1). NCBI lineage: Eukaryota > Metazoa > Chordata > Chondrichthyes > Pristiophoridae > Pristiophorus > Pristiophorus japonicus. The sequence goes on along the minus strand of NC_091987.1, from coordinate 149,108,570 downwards.
GTGCCGCACTGTCGGAAAGGCAGTTCTGAGGGAGGGTGTACTGTCGGAGGGGCAGTACTGAGGGAGCGCTGTGCTGTCGGAGGGGCAGTACTGAGGGAGTGTGCACTGTCGGAGGGGCAGTACTGAGGGAGCGCTGTGCTGTCGGAGGGGTAGTATTGAGGGAGGTACTGCATTGTCGGAGGGGCAGTACTGAGGGAAAGCCGCACTGTCGGAAAGGCAGTACTGAGGGAGTGCGCACTGACGGAGGGGCAGTACTGAGGGAGTGCTGCACTGTTGGAGAGGCAGTACCGAGGGAACGCCGCACTGTCGGAGGGCCAGTACTGAGGGAGAGCTGCACTGTTGGAGGAGCAGTACTGAGGGAGTGCTGCACTGTCACAGGGGCAGTACTGAGGGAGTGCTGCACTGTCGGAGGGTCAGTACTGAGGAAGTGCTGCACTGTCGGAGGGGAAGTACTGAGGGACTGCTGCACTGTCAGAGGGTCAGTATTGAGGGAACACCGCACTGTCGGAGGGGCAGTACTGATGGAGAGCTGCACTATCGGAGGTTCAGTATTGAGGGAACACCGCACTGTCGGAGGGGCAGTATTGAGGGAGGTACTGCACTGTCGGAAAGGCAGTACTGAGGGAGTGTGCACTGTCGGAGGGGCAGTACTGAGGGAGTGCAGCACTTTCGGAGGAGCAGTACTGAGGGAGCGCTGCACTGTCGGAGGGGTAGTATTGAGGGAGGTACTACACTGTCGGAAAGGCAGTACTGAGGGAGTGCTTCACTGTCGGAGGGTCAGTACTGTGGGAGCACCGCACTGTCGGAGGTGCAGTACTGAGGAAGTGCTGCACTGTCGGAGGGGAAGTACTGGAGGGAGTGCTGCACTGTCAGAGGGTCAGTATTGAGGGAACACCGCACTGTCGGAGGGGCAGTACTGATGGAGAGCTGCACTATCGGAGGTGCAGTACTGAGGAAGTGCTGCACTGTCTGAGCGGAAGTACTGAGAGAGCGCTGCAATGTCGGAGGGGCAGTTCTGAGGGAGCGCTGCACTGTCAGAGGGGCAGTACTGAGGGTGTGCTGCACTGTCAGAAGGGCAGTACTGAGGGAGCGCTGCAATGACGGAGGGGCAGTTCTGAGGGAGCGCTGCACTGTCGAAGGGGCAGTACTGAGGGAGCGCCGCACTGTCGGAGGGTTAGTATTGAGGGAGGTACTGCACTGTCGGAAAGGCAGTACTGAGGGAGTGTGCACTGTCGGAGGGGCAGTACTGAGGGAGTGTTGCACTGTCGGAGGGGTCGTATTGAGAGAGGTACTACACTGTCGGAGGGGCAGTACTGAGGGAGTGTGCACTGTCGGAGGGGAAGTACTGAGGGAGTGCTGCACTGTCGGAGGGGCAGTACTGAGGGAGTGTGCACTGTCGGAGGGGCAGTACTGAGGGAGTGCTGCACTGTCGGAGGGGCAGTACTGAGAGAGCGCTGCAATGTCGGAGGGGCAGTTCTGAGGGAGCGCAGCACTGTCGGAGGGGCAGTACTGAGGGTGTGCTGCAGTGTCAGAAGGGCAGTACTGAGAGAGCGCTGCAATGTCGGAGGGGCAGTACTGAGGGACTGTTGCACTGTCGGAGGGGTAGTATTGAGGGAGGTACTGCACTGTCGGAAAGGCAGTACTGAGGGAGTGTGCAATGTCTGAGGGGCAGTACTGAGGGAGTGCAGCACTTTCGGAGGGGCAGTACTGAGGGACTCCTGCACTGTCGGAAGGGTAGTATTGAGAGAGGTACTACACTGTCGGAAAGGCAGTACTGAGGGAGTGTGCACTGTCGGAGGGGCAGTACTGAGGGTGTGCTGCACTGTCAGAAGGGCAGTACTGAGGGAGCGCCGCAATGTCGGAGGGGCAGTACTGATGGAGTGCAGCACTTTCGGAGGGGCAGTACTGAGGGAGCGCTGCACTGTCTGAGGGGTAGTATTGAGGGAGGTACTGCACTGTCAGAAAGGCAGTACTGAGGGAGTGTGCACTGTCAGTGGGGCAGTACTGAGGGAGTGCTGCACTGTCGGAGGGGCAGTACTGAGGGAGCGCCGCACTGTCGGAGGGGCAGTACTGAGGGAGTGTGCACTGTCGGAGGGGCAGTATGAGGGAGCACCGCGCTGTCGGAGGGTTAGTATTGATGGAGGTACTGCACTGTCGGAGGGGCAGTACTGAGGTAACGCCGCACTGTCGGAAAGGCAGTACTTAGGAAGTGCCGCACTGTCGGAGAGGCAGCACTGAGGGAGTGCTGCACTGTTGGAGGGGCAGTACTGAGGGAGTGCTGCACTGTTGGAGGGGCAGTACTGAGGGAGTACAGCACTGTCAGAGGGGCAATGTTGAGGGAGTGTTGCACTGTCACAGGGGAAGTACTGAGTGAGCACTGCACTGGCAGAGGGGCAGTACTGAAGGAGAACTGCACTGCTGGAGAGGCAGTACTGAGGGAGTGTTGCACTGTCTGAGGGGCAGCAATGAGATAAGAACTGCACTGTCAGAAAGGCAGTACTGAGGGAGTGTGCACTGTCGGAGGGGCAGTACTGAGGGAGTGCAGCACTTTTGGAGGGGTAGTACTGAGGGAGCGCTGCACTGTCGGAGGGGTAGTATTGAGGGAGGTACTACACTGTCGGAAAGGCAGTACTGAGGGAGTGCTGCACTGTCGGAGACGCAGTACTGAGGGAGCGCCGCACTGTCGGAGGGGCAATACTGAGGGAGTGCTTCACTGTCGGAGGGGAAGTACTGAGGGAGTGCTGCACTGTCAGAGGGGAAGTATTGAGGGAGCACAGCACTGTCGGAGGGGCAGTACTGATGGAGAGCTGCACTATCGGAGGTTCAGTACTGAGGAACTGTCGGAGGGGAAGTACTGAGAGAGCGCTGCAATGTCGGAGGTGCAGTTCTGAGGGAGCGCTGCACTGTCGGAGGGGCAGTACTGAGGGACTGCTGCACAGTCAGAGGGGTAGTATTGAGGGAGGTACTGCACTGTCGGAAAGGCAGTACTGAGGGAGTGTGCACTGTCGGAGGGGCAGTACTGAGGGTGTGCTGCACTGTCAGTAGGGCAGTACTGAGGGAGCACTGCAATGTCGGAGGGGCAGTAATGAGGGAGTGCAGCACTTTCGGAGGGGCAGTATGAGGGAGCGCCGCGCTGTCGGAGGGGCAGCGCTGAGGGAGCGCCGCACTGTCGGAGGGGCAGTACTGAGGGAGTGTGCACTGTCGGAGGGGCAGTATGAGGGAGCGCCGCGCTGTCGGAGGGGTAATATTGAGGGAGGTACTGCACTGTCGGAGGGGCAGTACTGAGGTAACGCCGCACTGTCGGAAAGGCAGTACTGAGGGAGTGTGCACTGTCGCAGAGGCAGCACTGAGGGAGTGCTGCACTTTGGAGGGGCAGTACTGAGGGAGTGCTGCACTGTTGAAGGGGCAGTACTGAGGGAGCGCTGCACTGTCGGAGGGGCAGTACTGAGGGACTGCTGCACTGTCAGAGGGGTAGTATTGAGGGAGGTACTGCACTGTCGGAAAGGCAGTACTGAGAGAGTGTGCACTGTCGGAGGGGCAGTACTGAGGGTGTGCTGCACTGTCAGTAGGGCAGTACTGAGGGAGCACTGCAATGTCGGAGGGGCAGTAATGAGGGAGTGCAGCACTTTCGGAGGGGCAGTACTGAGGGAGCGCTGCACTGTCGGAGGGGTAGTATTGGGAGAGGTACTACACTGTCGAAGGGGGCAGTACTGAGGGAGTGTGCACTGTCGGAGGGGCAGTACTGAGGGAGTGCTGCACTGTCGGAGGGGCAGCGCTGAGGGAGCGCCGCACTGTCGGAGGGGCAGTACTGAGGGAGTGTGCACTGTCGGAGGGGCAGTACTGAGGGAGTGTGCACTGTCGGAGGGGCAGTACTGAGGGAGTGCTGCACTGTCGGAGGGGCAGTACTGAGAGAGGTACTACACTGTCGAAGGGGGCAGTACTGAGGGAGTGTGCACTGTCGGAGGGGCAGTACTGAGGGAGCACCGCACTGTCGGAGGGTTAGTATTGATGGAGGTACTGCACTGTCGGAGGGGCAGTACTGAGGTAACGCCGCACTGTCGGAAAGGCAGTACTTAGGAAGTGCCGCACTGTCGGAGAGGCAGCACTGAGGGAGTGCTGCACTGTTGGAGGGGCAGTACTGAGGGAGTGCTGCACTGTTGGAGGGGCAGTACTGAGGGAGTACAGCACTGGCAGAGGGGCAGTACTGAAGGAGACCTGCACTGCTGGAGAGGCAGTACTGAGGGAGTGTTGCACTGTCTGAGGGGCAGCAATGAGATAAGAACTGCACTGTCGGAAAGGCAGTACTGAGGGAGTGTGCACTGTCGGAGGGGCAGTACTGAGGGAGTGTGCACTGTCGGAGGGGCAGTACTGAGGGAGCGCTGCACTGTCGGAGGGGTAGTATTGAGGGAGGTACTACACTGTCGGAAAGGCAGTACTGAGGGAGTGCTGCACTGTCGGAGACGCAGTACTGAGGGAGCGCCGCACTGTCGGAGGGGCAATACTGAGGGAGTGCTTCACTGTCGGAGGGGAAGTACTGAGGGAGTGCTGCACTGTCAGAGGGGAAGTATTGAGGGAGCACAGCACTGTCGGAGGGGCAGTACTGATGGAGAGCTGCACTATCGGAGGTTCAGTACTGAGGAACTGTCGGAGGGGAAGTACTGAGAGAGCGCTGCAATGTCGGAGGTGCAGTTCTGAGGGAGCGCTGCACTGTCGGAGGGGCAGTACTGAGGGACTGCTGCACAGTCAGAGGGGTAGTATTGAGGGAGGAACTGCACTGTCGGAAAGGCAGTACTGAGGGAGTGTGCACTGTCGGAGGGGCAGTACTGAGGGTGTGCTGCACTGTCAGTAGGGCAGTACTGAGGGAGCACTGCAATGTCGGAGGGGCAGTAATGAGGGAGTGCAGCACTTTCGGAGGGGCAGTATGAGGGAGCGCCGCGCTGTAGGAGGGGCAGCGCTGAGGGAGCGCCGCACTGTCGGAGGGGCAGTACTGAGGGAGTGTGCACTGTCGGAGGGGCAGTATGAGGGAGCGCCGCGCTGTCGGAGTGGTAATATTGAGGGAGGTACTGCACTGTCGGAGGGGCAGTACTGAGGTAACGCCGCACTGTCGGAAAGGCAGTACTGAGGGAGTGTGCACTGTCGCAGAGGCAGCACTGAGGGAGTGCTGCACTTTGGAGGGGCAGTACTGAGGGAGTGCTGCACTGTTGGAGGGGCAGTACTGAGGGAGTACAGCACTGTCAGAGTGGCAGTGTTGAGGGAGTGTTGCACTGTCAGAGGGGCAGTACTGAGTGAGCACTGCACTGGCAGAGGGTCAATACTGAGGGAGCGCTGCACTGTCGGAGGGGCAGTACTGAGGGACTGCTGCACTGTCAGAGGGGTAGTATTGAGGGAGGTACTGCACTGTCGGAAAGGCAGTACTGAGAGAGTGTGCACTGTCGGAGGGGCAGTACTGAGGGTGTGCTGCACTGTCAGTAGGGCAGTACTGAGGGAGCACTGCAATGTCGGAGGGGCAGTAATGAGGGAGTGCAGCACTTTCGGAGGGGCAGTACTGAGGGAGCGCTGCACTGTCGGAGGGGTAGTATTGGGAGAGGTACTACACTGTCGAAGGGGGCAGTACTGAGGGAGTGTGCACTGTCGGAGGGTCAGTACTGAGGGAGTGTGCACTGTCGGAGGGGCAGTCCTGAGGGAGTGTGCACTGTCGGAGGGGCAGTACTGAGGGAGTGCTGCACTGTCGGAGGGGTAGTACTGAGAGAGGTACTACACTGTCGAAGGGGGCAGTACTGAGGGAGTGTGCACTGTCGGAGGGGCAGTACTGAGGGAGCACCGCACTGTCGGAGGGGCAGCGCTGAGGGAGCGCCGCACTGTCGGAGGGGCAGTACTGAGGGAGTGTGCACTGTCGGAGGGGCAGTACTGAGGGAGTGCTGCACTGTCGGAGGGGCAGCGCTGAGGGAGCGCCGCACTGTCGGAGGGGCAGTACTGAGGGAGTGTGCACTGTCGGAGGGGCAGTATGAGGGAGCGCCACGCTGTCGGAGGGGTAATATTGAGGGAGGTACTGCACTGTCAGAGGGGCAGTACTGAGGGAGTGTGCACTGTCGGAGGGGCAGTACTGAGGGAGTGCTGCACTGTCGGAGGGGCAGCGCTGAGGGAGCGCCGCACTGTCGGAGGGGCAGTACTGAGGGAGTGTGCACTGTCGGAGGGGCAGTATGAGGGAGCGCCGCGCTGTCGGAGGGGTAATATTGAGGGAGGTACTGCACTGTCGGAGGGGCAGTACTGAGGTAACGCCGCACTGTCGGAAAGGCAGTACTGAGGGAGTGTGCACTGTCGCAGAGGCAGCACTGAGGGAGAGTTGCACTGTCGGAGGGGCAGTACTGAAAGAGCACCGCACTGTTGGAGGGGCAGTACTAAGGGAGCGTCGCACTGTCGGAAGCATAGTACTGAGGGAGTGCTGCACTGTCAGAGGGGCAATGCTGAAGGAGGTACTGCACTGTTGGAGGGTCAGTACTGAGGGAGAGCTGCACTGTCAGAGGAGCAGTAGTGAGGGAGTGGCGCACTGTTGGAGGGGCAGTACTGAGGCAGTGCTGCACTTTCTGAGGGGCAGTACTGAGGTAAGTACTGCACTGTCAGAGGGTCAGGACTGAGGGACTGCTGCACTGTCGGAGGGTCCGTACTGAGGGAGGTACTGCAGTGTCGGAGGTGCAGTGCTGAAGGAGTGCTGCACTGTCAGAGGGGCAATGCTGAAGGAGGTACTGCATTGTTGGAGGGTCAGTACTGAGGGAGAGCTGCACTGTCGGAGGAGCAGTACTGAGGGAGTGGCGTACTTTTGGAGGGACAGCACTGAGGTAGAACTGCACTTTCTGAGGGGCAGTACTGAGGTAAGTACTGCACTGTCAGAGGGTCAGTACTGAGGGACTGCTGCACTGTGGGGGGGCAGTACTGAGGGAGTGCAGCACTTTCGGATGGGCAGTACTGAGGGAGTGCCGCACTGTCGGAAAGGCAGTTCTGAGGGAGGATGTACTGTCGGAGGGGCAGTACTAAGGGAGCGCTGTGCTGTCGGAGGGGCAGTACTGAGGGAGTGTGCACTGTCGGAGGGGCAGTACTGAGGGAGCGCTGTGCTGTCGGAGGGGTAGTATTGAGGGAGGTACTGCATTGTCGGAGGGGCAGTACTGAGGGAACGCCGCACTGTCGGAAAGGCAGTACTGAGGGAGTGCGCACTGACGGAGGGGCAGTACTGAGGGAGTGCTGCACTGTTGGAGAGGCAGTACCGAGGGAGCGCCGCACTGTCGGAGGGCCAGTACTGAGGGAGAGCTGCACTGTTGGAGGAGCAGTACTGAGGGAGTGCTGCACTGTCACAGGGGCAGTACTGAGGGAGTGCTGCACTGTTGGAGGGGCAGTACTGAGGGAGTATAGCACTGTCAGAGTGGCAGTGTTGAGGGAGTGATGCACTGTCAGAGAGGCAGTACTGAGTGAGCACTGCACTGTCAGAGGGGCAGTACTGAGGGAATTCTGAACTGTCGGAGGGGCAGTACTGAGGGAGCGCCGCACTGTCAGAGGCAGAGTACTGAGGAAGTGCTGCACTGTCGGAGGGTCAGAACTGAGGGAGGTACTGCACTGTCGGAGAGTCAATACTGAGGGAGTGCTGCACTGTCGCTGGGGCAATACTGAGGGAGTGCTGCACTGTCGGAGAGTCAGTACTGAGGGAGCACCGCACTGTCGGAGGTGCAGTACTGAGGGAGTGCTGCACTGTCAGAGGGTCAGTACTGAGGGAGCACCGCACTGTTGGAGGGGCAGTACTGAGGGAGAGCTGCACTATCGGAGGTGCAGTACTGAGGAAGTGCTTAACTGTCGGAGCGGAAGTACTGAGGGAGTGCTGCACTGTCGGAGGGGCAGTATTGAGAGAGCGCTGCACTGTCGGAGGGGCAGTACTGAGGGAGTGCCGCATTGTTGGAGGGGCAGTACTGAGGGAGCGCTGCACTATCGGAGGGTCAATACTGATGCAGTGCTGCACTGTCGGAGGGGCAATACTGAGGGAGTTCTGCACTGTCAGAGGGTCAGTACTGAGGGAGCACCACACTGTCGGAGGGGAAGTACTGAGGGAGTGCGGCACTGTCGGAGGGGCAGTACTGAGAGAGCGCTGCACTGTCGGAGTGGCAGTACTGAGGGAGTGCCGCACTGTCGGAGGGGCAGTACTGAGGGAGCGCCGCACTGTCGGAGGGGAAGTACTGAGGGAGTGCTGCACTGTCAGAGGGTCAGTATTGAGGGAGCACCGCACTGTCGGAGGGGCAGTACTGATGGAGAGCTCCACTATCGGAGGTTCAGTAGTGAGGAAGTGCTGCACTGTCTGAGCGGAAGTACTGAGAGAGCGCTGTAATGTCGGAGGGGCAGTTCTGAGGGAGCGCTGCACTGTCAGAGGGGCAGTACTGAGGGTGTGCTGCACTGTCAGAAGGGCAGTACTGAGGGAGCGCTGCAATGTCGGAGGGGCAGTTCTGAGGGAGCGCTGCACTGTCGGAGGGGCAGTATTGAGGGACTGCTGCACTGTCGGAGGGGTAGTATTGAGGGAGGTACTGCACTGTCGGAAAGGCAGTACTGAGGGAGTGTGCACTGTCGGAGGGGCAGTACTGAGGGTGTGCTGCACTGTCAGTAGGGCAGTACTGAGGGAGCGCTGCAATGTCGGAGGGGCAGTACTGAGAGAGTGCAGCACTTTCGGAGGGGCAGTACAGAGGGAGCGCTGCACTGTCGGAGGCGTAGTATTGAGAGAGGTACTGCACTGTCGGAAAGGCAGTACTGAGGGAGTGTGCACTGTCGGAGGGGCAGTACTGAGGGAGTGTTGCACTGTCGGAGGGGTCGTATTGAGAGAGGTACTACACTGCCGGAGGGGCAGTACTGAGGGAGTGTGCACTGTCGGAGGGGCAGTACTGAGGGAGTGCTGCACTGTCGGAGGGGCAGTACTGAGGGAGTGTTGCACTGTCGGAGGGGTCGTATTGAGAGAGGTACTACACTGTCGGAGGGGCAGTACTGAGGGAGTGTGCACTGTCGGAGGGGCAGTACTGAGGGAGCGCTGCACTGTTGGAGGGGCAGTACTGAGGGTGTGCTGCACTGTCAGAAGGGCAGTACTGAGAGAGCGCTGCAATGTCGGAGGGGCAGTACTGAGGGAGGGACTTCACTGTCGGAAAGGCAGTACTGAGGGAGTGTGCACTGTCGGAGGGGCAGCACTGAGGGAGTGCTGCACTGTCGGAGGGGCAGTACTGAGGGAGCGCCGCACTGTCGGAAGGGCAGTACTGAGGGAGTACAGCACTGTCAGAGGGGCAGTGTTGAGTGAGCACTGCACTGGCAGAGGGGCAGTACTGAAGGAGAACTGCACTGCTGGAGAGGCAGTACTGAGGGAGTGCTGCACTGTCTGAGAGGCAGCAATGAGAGAAGAACTGCACTGTCAGAGAGTCAGTACTGAGTGAGCACTGCACTGGCAGAGGGGCAGTACTGAAGGAGAACTGCACTACTGGAGAAGCAGTACTGAGGGAGTGCTGCACTGTCTGAGGGGCAGCAAAGAGAGAATAACTGCACTGTCAGAGGGTCAGTACTGAGAGAGCGCCGCACTGTCGGAGGGTCAGTACTGAGGGAATGCTGAACTATCGGAGGGGCAGTACTGAGGGAGCGCCGCACTGTCAGAGGCATAGTACTGAGGAAGTGCTGCACTGTCGGAGGGTCAGTACTGAGGGAGTTACTGAACTGTCGGAGAGTCAATACTGAGAGAGTGCTGCACTGTCGGAGGGTCAGTACTGAGGGAGCACCGCACTGTCGGAGGTGCAGTACTGAGGAAGTGCTGAACTGTCGGAGGGGAAGTACTGAGGGAGTGCTGCACTGCCAGAGGGTCAGTACTGAGTGGAGCACCGCACTGTTGGAGGGGCAGTATTGAGGGAGAGCTGCACTATCGGAGGTGCAGTACTGAGGAAGTGCTGAACTGTCAGAGCGGAAATACTGAGGGAGTGCCGCACTGTCAGAGGGGCAGTACTGAGAGAGCGCTGCACTGTTGGAGGGGCAGTTCTGAGGGAGCGCTGCACTGTTGGAGGGGCAGTTCTGAGGGAGCGCTGCACTGTTGGAGTGGCAGTACTGAGGGAGTGCCGCATTGTCGGAGGGGCAGTACTGAGGGAGCACTGCACTGTCGGAGGGTCAATACTGAGGGAGTGCTGCACTGTCAGAAGGGCAGTACTGAGGGAGCGCTGCAATGTCGGAAGGGCAGTGCTGAGGAACTGCTGCATTGTCGGGGGGCATTACTGAGGGAGTGCAGCACTATCGGAGGGGCAGTACTGAGGGAACACTGCAATGTCGGAGGGGGAGTATTGAGGGAGGTACTACACTGTCGGAAAGGCAGTACTGAGGGAGTGTGCACTGTCGGAGGGGCAGTACTGAGGTAGTGCTGCACTGTCGGAGAGGCAGTACTGAGGGAGCGCCGCACTGTCGGAGGGGCAATACTGAGGGAGTGCTGCACTGTCGGAGGGTCAGTACTGAGGGAGCACCGCACTGTCGGAGGGGCAGTACTGAGGGTGTGCTGCCCTGTCAGAGAGGCATTACTGAGGAACTGCTGCACTGTCGGGGGGCATTACTGAGGGAGTGCAGCACTATCGGAGGGGCAGTACTGAGGGAGCGCTGCAATGTCGGAGGGGCAGTTATGAGGGAGCGCTGCACTGTCGGAGAGGCATTACTGAGGAACTGCTGCACTGTCGGGGGGCATTACTGAGGGAGTGCAGCACTATCGGAGGGGCAGTACTGAGGGAGCGCTGCACTGTCGGAGGGGTAGTATTGAGGGAGGTACTACACTGTCGGAAAGGCAGTACCGAGGGAGTGTGCACTGTCGGAGGAGAAGTACTGAGGGAGTGCTGCACTGTCAGAGGGTCAGTACTGAGGGAGCACTGCACTGTCGGAGGGGCAGTACTGATGGAGAGCTGCAATGTCGGAGGGGCAGTTCTCAGGGAGCGCTGCACTGTCGGAGGGGCAATACTGAGGGTGGGCTGCACTGTCAGAAGGGCAGTACTGAGGGAGCGCTGCAGTGTCGGAGGGGCAGTACTGAGGGACTGCTGCATTGTCGGAGGGGTAGTATTGAGGGAGGTACTACACTGTCGGAAAGGCAGTACTGAGGGAGTGTGCACTGTCGGAGGGGCAGTACTGAGGGTGTGCTGCACTGTCAGAAGGGCAATACTGAGGGAGCGCCGCAATGTCGGAGGGGCAGTACTGATGGAGTGCAGCACTTTCGTAGGGGCAGTACTGAGGGAGCGCTGCACTGTCTGAGGGGTAGTATTGAGGGAGGTACTGCACTGTCAGAAAGGCAGTACTGAGGGAATGTGCACTGTCGGTGGGGCAGTACTGAGGGAGTGCTGCACTGTCGGAGGGGCAGTACTGAGGGAGCGCTGCACTGTCGGAGGGGCAGTACTGAGGGAGTGTGCACTGTCGGAGGGGCAGTATGAGGGAGCACCGCGCTGTCGGAGGCATAGTACTGAGGAAGTGCTGCACTGTCGGAGGATCAGTACTGAGGGAGGTACTGCACTGTCGGAGAGTCAATACTGAGGGAGTGCTGCACTGTCGGAGGGTCAGTACTGAAGGAGCACCGCACTGTCGGAGGGGCAGTACTGAGGGAGCACCGCACTGTCGGAGGCGCAGTACTGAGGAAGTGCTGCACTGTCGGAGGTGAAATACTGAGGGAGTGCTGCACTGTCAGAGGGTCAGTACTGAGGGAGCACCGCACTGTTGGAGGGGCAGTACTGAGGGAGAGCTGCACTATCGGAGGTGCAGAACTGAGGAAGTGCTGAACTGTCGTAGCGGAAGTACTGAGGGAGTGCGGCACTGTCGGAAGGGCAGTACTGAGAGAGCGCTGCACTGTTGGAGTGGCAGTACTGAGGGAGTGCCGCACTGTCGGAGGGGCAGTACTGAGGGAGCGCCGCACTGTCGGAGGGGCAATACTGACGGAGTGCTGCACTGTCGGAGGGTCAGTACTGAGGGAGCACCGCACTGTCGGAGGTGCAGTACTGAGGAAGTGCTGCACTGTCGGAGGGGAAGTACTGAGGGAGTGCTGCACTGTCAGAGGGTCAGTACTGAGGGAGCGCTGCACTGTCGGAGCGGTAGTATTGAGAGAGGTACTGCACTGTCGGAAAGGCAGTACTGAGGGAGTGTGCACTGTCGGAGGGGCAGTACTGAGGGAGTGCTGCACTGTCGGAAGGGCAGCGCTGAGGGAGCGCCGCACTGTCGGAGGGACAGTACTGATGGAGTGTGCACTGTCGGAGGGGCAGTATGAGGGAGCGCCGCGCTGTCGGAGGGGTAATATTGAGGGAGGTACTGCACTGTCGGAGGGGCAGTACTGAGGGAGTGCTGCACTGTTGGAGGGGCAGTACTGAGGGAGTACAGCACTGTCAGAGTGGCAGTGTTGAGGGAGTGTTGCACTGTCAGAGGGGCAGTACTGAGTGAGCACTGCACTGGCAGAGGGTCAATACTGAGGGAGCGCTGCACTGTCGGAGGGGCAGTACTGAGGGACTGCTGCACTGTCGGATGGGTAGTATTGAGGGAGGTACTGCCCTGTTGGAAAGGCAGTACTGAGGGAGTGTGCACTGTCGGAGGGGCAGTACTGAGGGTGTGCTGCACTGTCAGTAGGGCAGTACTGAGGGAGCACTGCAATGTCGGAGGGGCAGTAATGAGGGAGTGCAGCACTTTCGGAGGGGCAGTACTGAGGGAGCGCTGCACTGTCGGAGGGGTAGTATTGAGAGAGGTACTGCACTGTCGGAAAGGCAGTACTGAGGGAGTGTGCACTGTCGGAGGGGCAGTACTGAGGGAAAGTTGCACTGTCGGAGGGGCAGTACTGAAAGAGCACCGCACTGTTGGAGGGGCAGTACTAAGGGAGCGTCGCACTGTCGGAAGCATAGTACTGAGGGAGTGCTGCACTGTCAGAGGGGCAATGCTGAAGGAGGTACTGCACTGTTGGATGGTCAGTACTGAGGGACTGCTGCACTGTCGGAGGGTCAGTACTGAGGGAGGTACTGCAGTGTCGGAGGTGCAGTACTGAAGGAGAGTTGCAATGTCGGAGGGGCAGTACTGAGGGAGCACCGCACTGTCGGAGGAGCAGTACTTAGGGAGTGCCGCACTGTCGGAGGGGCAGTACTGAGGGAGCGCCGCACTGTCGGAGGGGCAGTACTGAGGGAGTGCCGCACTGTCGGAAGGTGCAGTACTGAGGGAGCGCCGCACTGTCGGAGGCATAGTACTGAGGGAGTGCTGCACTGTCAGAGGGGCAATGCTGAAGGAGGTACTGCATTGTTGGAGGGTCAATACTGAGGGAGAGCTGCACTGTCGGAGGAGCAGTACTGTGGGAGTGGCGTACTGTTGGAGGGGCAGTACTGAGGGCGAGCTGCACTTTCTGAGGGGCAGTACTGAGGTAAGTACTGCACTGTCAGAGGGTCAGTACTGAGGGACTGCTGCACTGTGGGGGGGCAGTACTGAGGGAGTGCAGCACTTTCGGATGGGCAGTACTGAGGGAGTGCCGCACTGTCGGAAAGGCAGTACTGAGGGAGGGTGTACTGTCGGAGGGACAGTACTGAGGGAGTGCTGCACTTTCGTAGGGGCAGTACTGAGGGAGCGCCGCACTGTCGGAGGGGCAGTTCTGCGGGAGTGTGCACTGTCGGAGGGGCAGTACTGAGGGAGCGCTGTGCTGTCGGAGGGGTAGTATTGAGGGAGGTACTGCATTGTCGGAGGGGCAGTACTGAGGGAACGCCGCACTGTCGGAAAGGCAGTACTGAGGGAGTGCGCATTGACGGAGGGTCAGTACTGAGGGAGTGCTGCACTGTTGGAGAGGCAGTACCGAGGGAGCGCCGCACTGTCGGAGGGCCAGTACTGAGGGAGAGCTGCACTGTTGGAGGGGCAGTACTGAGGGAGTGCTGCACTGTCACAGGGGCAATACTGAGGGAATGCTGCACTGTCGGAGAGTCAGTACTGAGGGAGCACCGCACTGTCGGAGGTGCAGTACTGAGGAAGTGCTGCACTGTCGGAGGGGAAGTACTGAGGGAGTGCTGCACTGTCAGAGGGTCAGTACTGAGGGAGCACCGCACTGTTGGAGGGGCAGTACTGAGGGAGAGCTGCACTATCGGAGGTGCAGTACTGAGGAAGTGCTCAACTGTCGGAGCGGAAGTACTGAGGGAGTGCTGCACTGTCGGAGGGGCAGTATTGAGAGAGCGCTGCACTGTCGGAGGGGCAGAACTGAGGGAGTGCCGCACTGTTGGAGGGGCAGTACTGAGGGAGCGCTGCACTATCGGAGGGTCAATACTGATGCAGTGCTGCACTGTCGGAGGGACAATACTGAGGGAGTTCTGCACTGTCGGAGGGGTAGTATTGAGGGAATGCCGCACTGTCAGAATGGCAGTACTGAGGGAGTGTGCACTGTCGGAGAGGCAGCACTGAGGGAGTGCTGCACTGTTGGAGGTGCAGTACTGAGGGAGTGCAGCACTGTTGGAGGGGCAGTACTGAGGGAGTGCTGCACTGTTGGAGAGGCAGTACTGAGGGAGTACTGCACTGTCAGAGGGGCAGTACTGAGGGAGTGCTGCACAGTTGGAGGGGTAGTACTGAGGGAGTACAGCACTGTCAGAGGGACAGTGTTGAGGGAGTGTTGCACTGTCAGAGGGTCAGTACTGAGGGAGCACCGCACTGTCGGAGGGGCAGTAGTGAGGGAGCGCCGCACTGTCGGATGGATAGTATTGAGGGAGCTACTGTACTGTCGGAAAGGCAGTACTGAGGGAGTGTGCACTGTCGGAGGGGCAGTACTGAGGGAGTGCTGCACTGTCAGAGAGGCGTACTGAGGGACTGCTGCACTGTCGGAGGGACAGTGCTGAGGGAGAGCTGCAATGTCGGAGGGGCAGTACTGAGGGTGTGCTACACTGTCGGAGGGTCAGTACTGAGAGAGCGCCGTACTGTCGGAGGGTCAGTACTGAGGGAATGCTGAACTGTCAGAGGCATAGTACTGAGGAAGTGCTGCACTGTCGGAGGTCAGTACTGAGGGAGGTACTGCACTGTCGGAGAGTCAATACTGAGGGAGTGCTGCACTGTCGGAGGTTCAGTACTGAGGGAGCACCGCACTGTCGGAGGTGCAGTACTGAAGAAGTGCTGAACTGTTGGAGGGGAAGTACTGAGGGAGTGCTGCACTGTCAGAGGGTCAGTACTGAGTGGAGCACCGCACTGTTGGAGGAGCAGTATTGAGGGAGAGCTGCACTATCGGAGGTGCAGTACTGAGGAAGTGCTGAACTGTCAGAGCGGAAGTACTGAGGGAGTGCTGCACTGTCAGAGGGGCAGTACTGAGAGAGCGCTGCACTATTGGAGGGGCAGTTCTGAGGGAGCGCTGCGCTGTTGGAGGGGCAGTTCTGAGGGAGCGCTGCACTGTCGGAGTGGCAGTACTGAGGGAGTGCCGCACTGTCGGAGGGGCAGTACTGAGGGAGAGTTGCACTGTCGGAGGAATAGTACTGAGGGAGTGCCGCACTGTCGGAGGGGAAGTACTGAGTGAAGTACTGCACTGTCGGAGTGTCAATACTGAGGGAGCACTGCACTGTCGGAGGGGCAGTACTGAGGGAGAGTTGCACTGTCGGAGGGGCATACTGAGAGAGCGCCACACTGTCGGAGGGGCAGTACTAAGGGAGCATCGCACTGTCGGAGGCATAGTACTGAGGGAGAGCTGCACTGTCGGAGGAGCAGTACTGAGGGAGTGGCGCACTGTTGGAGGGGCGGTACTGAGGCAGTGCTGCACTTTCTGGGGCAGTACTGAGGTAAGTACTGCACTGTCAGAGGGTCAGTACTGAGGGACTGCTGCACTGTCGGGGGGCAGTACTGAGGGAGTGCTGCACTGTTGGAGAGGCAGTACCGAGGGAGCGCCGCACTGTCGGAGGGCCAGTACTGAGGGAGAGCTGCACTGTTGGAGGGGCAGTACTGAGGGAGTGCTGCACTGTCGGAGAGTCAGTACTGAGGGAGCACCGCACTGTCGGAGGTGCAGTACTGAGGAAGTGCTGCACTGTCGGAGGGGAAGTATTGAGGGAGTGCTGCACTGTCAGAGGGTCAGTACTGAGGTAGCACCGCACTGTTGGAGGGGCAGTACTGAGGGAGAGCTGCACTGTCGGAGGGGTAGTATTGAGGGAATGCCGCACTGTCAGAATGGCAGTACTGAGGGAGTGTGCACTGTCGGAGAGGCAGCACTGAGGGAGTGCTGCACAGTTGGAGGGGTAGTACTGAGGGAGTACAGCACTGTCAGAGGGGCAGTGTTGAGGGAGTGTTGCACTGTCAGAGGGTCAGTACTGAGGGAGCACCGCACTGTCGGAGGGGCAGTAGTGAGGGAGCGCCGCACTGTCGGATGGATAGTATTGAGGGAGCTACTGCACTGTCGGAAGGCAGTACTGAGGGAGTGTGCACTGTCGGAGGGGCAGTACTGAGGGAGTGCTGCACTGTCAGAGAGGCGTACTGAGGGACTGCTGCACTGTCGGAGGGACAGTGCTGAGGGAGCTTTGCACTGTTGGAGGGGCAGTACTGAGGGACTGCTGCACTGTCGGAGGGACAGTTCTGAGGGTGTGCTACACTGTCGGAGGGTCAGTACTGAGAGAGCGCCGTACTGTCGGAGGGTCAGTACTGAGGGAATGCTGAACTGTCAGAGGCATAGTACTGAGGAAGTGCTGCACTGTCGGAGGTCAGTACTGAGGGAGGTACTGCACTGTCGGAGAGTCAATACTGAGGGAGTGCTGCACTGTCGGAGGTTCAGTACTGAGGGAGCACCGCACTGTCGGAGGTGCAGTACTGAGGAAGTGCTGAACTGTCGGAGGGGAAGTACTGAGGGAGTGCTGCACTGTCAGAGGGTCAGTACTGAGGGAGCACCGCACTGTTGGAGGGGCAGTATTGAGGGAGAGCTGCACTATCGGAGGTGCAGTACTGAGGGAGTGCTGCACTGTCAGAGGGTCAGTACTGAGTGGAGCACCGCACTGTTGGAGGAGCAGTATTGAGGGAGAGCTGCACTATCGGAGGTGCAGTACTGAGGAAGTGCTGAACTGTCAGAGCGGAAGTACTGAGGGAGTGCTGCACTGTCAGAGGGGCAGTACTGAGAGAGCGCTGCACTGTTGGAGGGGCAGTTCTGAGGGAGCGCTGCACTGTTGGAGGGGCAGTTCTGAGGGAGCGCTGCACTGTCGGAGGGGCAGTACTGAGGGAGAGTTGCACTGTCGGAGGAATAGTACTGAGGGAGTGCTGCGTTGTCGGAGGGGAAGTACTGAGGGAAGTACTGCACTGTCGGAGTGGCAATACTGAGGGAGCACTGCACTGTCGGAGGGGCAGTACTGAGGGAGAGTTGCACTGTCGGAGGGGCATACTGAGGGAGTGGCGCACTGTTGGAGGGGCGGTACTGAGGCAGTGCTGCACTTTCTGGGGCAGTACTGAGGTAAGTACTGCACTGTCAGAGGGTCAGTACTGAGGGACTGCTGCACTGTCGGGGGGCAGTACTGAGGGAGTGCAGCACTGTCGGAGTGATAGTATTGAGGGAGGCACTGTACTGTCGGAAAGGCAGTACTGAGGGAGTGTGCACTGTCGGAACGGCAGTACTCAGGGAGAGCTGCACTGTCGGAGAGGCAGTACTGAGGGAGTGCTGCACTGTCGGAGAGGCACTACTGAGGGAGTGCCGCACTGTCGGAGAGGCAATACTGAGGGAGTGCTGCACTGTCGGAGGGTCAGTACTGAGGGAGCACCGCACTGTCGGAGGTACAGTACTGAGGTAGTGCTGCACTGTCGGAAAGGGGCAGTACTGAGGGAGTGCTACAATGTCGGAGGGGCAGTACTGAGGGAGTGCCGCACTGTCGGAGGGGCAGTACTGAGGGAGTGCTGCACTATAGGGGAGGCAGTACTGAGGGAACACTGCACTGTCGGATGGGTAGTATTGAGAGAGGTACTACACTGTCGGAAAGGCAGTGCTGAAGGAGTGTGCACTGTCGGAGGGGTAGTACTGAGGGAGTGCTGCACTGTCGGCGAGGCAGTACTGAGGGAGTGTGCACTGTCGGAGGGGCAGTACTGAGGGAGCGCCGCACTGTCGGAGGGGCAATACTGAGGAAGTGCTGAACTGTCTGAGCGGAAGTACTGAGGGAGTGCTGCACTGTCGGAGGGGCAGTACTGAGGGTGTGCTGCACTGTCAGAAGGGCAGTACTGAGGGAGCGCTGCAATGTCGGAGGGGCAGTTCTGAGGGAGCGCTGCACTGTCGGAGGGGCAGTACTGAGGGTGTGCTGCACTGTCAGAAGGGCAGTACTGAGGGAGCGCTGCAATGTCGGAGGGGCAATACTGAGGGACTGTTGCACTGTCGGAGGGGTAGTATTGAGGGAGGTACTGCACTGTCGGAAAGGCAGTACTGAGGGAGTGTGCACTGTCTGAGGGGCAGTACTAAGGGAGTGCAGCACTTTCGGAGGGACAGTACTGAGGGAGCGCTGCACTGTCGGAGTGATAGTATTGAGGGAGGCACTGTACTGTCGGAAAGGCAGTACTGAGGGAGTGTGCACTGTCGGAACGGCAGTACTCAGGGAGAGCTGCACTGTCAGAGAGGCAGTACTGAGGGAGTGCTGCACTGTCGGAGAGGCACTACTGAGGGAGTGCCGCACTGTCGGAGGGGCAATACTGAGGGAGTGCTGCACTGTCGGAGGGTCAGTACTGAGGGAGCACCGCACTGCCGGAGGTACAGCACTGAGGAAGTGCTGCACTGACGGAAAGGGGCAGTACTGAGGGAGTGCTGCACTGTCAGAGGGTCAGTACTGAGGGAGCACCGCACTGTCGGAAAGGGGCAGTACTGATGAGAGCTGCACTGTCAGAGGGTCAGTGCTGAGGAAGTGCTGCACTGTCTGAGCGGAAGTACTGAGGGAGTGCCGCACTGTCGGAGGGGCAGTACTGAGAGAGCGCTACAATGTCGGAGGGGCAGTACTGAGGGAGTGCCGCACTGTCGGAGGGGCAGTACTGAGGGAGTGCTGCATTTTGGGGAGGCAGTACTGAGGGAATACTGCACTGTCGGGTGGGTAGTATTGAGAGAGGTACTACACTGTCGGAAAGGCAGTGCTGAAGGAGTGTGCACTGTCGGAGGGGTAGTACTGAGGGAGTGCTGCACTGTCGGCGAGGCAGTATTGAGGGAGTGTGCACTGTCGGAGGGGCAGTACTGAGGGAGCGCCGCACTGTCGGAGGGGCAATACTGAGGAAGTGCTGAACTGTCTGAGCGGAAGTAC
The DNA here is from genome assembly GCF_044704955.1 of Pristiophorus japonicus. NCBI lineage: Eukaryota > Metazoa > Chordata > Chondrichthyes > Pristiophoridae > Pristiophorus > Pristiophorus japonicus. The sequence goes on along the minus strand of NC_091987.1, from coordinate 149,089,335 downwards.
TGAGGGAGTGCTGCACTGTCGGAGGGGCAGTACTGAGAGAGCGCTGCAATGTCGGAGGGGCAGTTCTGAGGGAGCGCTGCACTGTCGGAGGGGCAGTACTGAGGGTGTGCTGCACTGTCAGAAGGGCAGTACTGAGAGAGCGCTGCAATGTCGGAGGGGCAGTTCTGAGGGAGCGCTGCACTGTCGGAGGGGCAGTACTGAGGGTGTGCTGCACTGTCAGAAGGGCAGTACTGAGGGAGCGCTGCAATGTCGGAGGGGCAATACTGAGGGACTGTTGCACTGTCGGAGGGGTAGTATTGAGGGAGGTACTGCACTGTCGGAAAGGCAGTACTGAGGGAGTGTGCACTGTCTGAGGGGCTGTACTAAGGGAGTGCAGCACTTTCGGAGGGACAGTACTGAGGGAGCGCTGCACTGTCGGAGGGGTAGTATTGAGGGAGGTACTGCACTGTCGGAAAGGCAGTACTGAGGGAGTGTGCACTGTCGGAGGGGCAGCACTGAGGGAGCGCCGCACTGTCGGAGGGGCAGTATTGAGGGAGTACAGCACTGTCGGAGAGGCAGTACTGAAGGAGCGCCGCACTGTCGGAGGGGCAATACTGAGGGAGTGCTGCACTGTCGGAGGGTCAGTACTGAGGGAGCACCGCACTGTCGGAGGTGCAGTACTGAGGAAGTGCTGCACTGTCGGAGGGGAAGTACTGAGGGAGTGCTGCATTGTCAGAGGGTCAGTACTGAGGGAGCACTGCACTGTCGGAGGGGCAGTACTGATGGAGAGCTGCATTATCGGGGGTGCAGTACTGAGGAAGTACTGCACTGTCTGAGCGGAAGTACTGAGGGAGTGCTGCACTGTCGGAGGGGCAGTACTGAGGGTGTGCTGCACTGTCAGACGGGCAGTACTGAGGGAGCGCTGCACTGTCGGAGGGGCAGTACTGAGGGTGTGCTGCACTGTCAGACGGGCAGTACTGAGGGAGCGCTGCAATGTCGGAGGGGCAGTTCTGAGGGAGTGCTGCAATGTCGGAGGGGCAGTTCTGAGGGAGCGCTGCACTGTCGGAGGGGCAGTACTGAGGGTGTGCTGCACTGTCAGATGGGCAGTACTGAGGGAGCGCTGCAATGTCGGAGGGGCAGTTCTGAGGGAGCGCTGCAGTGTCGGAGGGGCAGTACTGAGGGACTGCTGCACTGTCGGATGGGTAGTATTGAGGGAGGTACTGCACTGTTGGAAAGGCAGTACTGAGGGAGTGTGCACTGTCGGAGGGGCAGTACTGAGGGAGTGCTGCACTGTCGGAGGGGCAGTACTGAGGGAGCGCCGCGCTGTCGGAGGGTTAGTATTGAGGGAGGTACTGCACTGTCGGAGGGGCAGTCCTGAGGTAACGCCGCACTGTCGGAAAGGCAGTACTGAGGGAGTATGCACTGTCGGAGGGGAAGTACTGAGGGAGTGCTGCACTGTCAGAGGGTCAGTACTGAGTGGAGCACCGCACTGTTGGAGGGGCAGTACTGAGGGAGTACAGCACTGTCAGAGGGGCAGTGTTGAGGGAGTGTTGCACTGTCAGAGGGGCAGTACTGAGTGAGCACTGCACTGGCAGAGGGTTAGTACTGAAGGAGAACTGCACTGCTGGTGAGGCAGTACTGAGGGAGTGCTGCACTGTCGGAGGGGCAGTACTGAGGGAGCGCCGCGCTGTCGGAGGGTTAGTATTGAGGGAGGTACTGCACTGTAGGAGGGGCAGTACTGAGGTAACGCCGCACTGTAGGAAAGGCAGTACTGAGGGAGTATGCACTGTCGGAGAGGCAGTACTGAGGGAGTGCTGCACTGTTGGAGGTGCAGTACTGAGGAAGTGCTGCACTGTCGGAGGGGAAGTACTGAGGGAGTGCTGCACTGTCAGAGGGTCAGTACTGAGTGGAGCACCGCACTGTTGGAGGGGCAGTACTGAGGGAGTACAGCACTGTCAGAGGGGCAGTGTTGAGGGAGTGTTGCACTGTCAGAGGGGCAGTACTGAGTGAGCACTGCACTGGCAGAGGGGCAGTACTGAGGGAATGCTGAACTATCGGAGGGGCAGTACTGAGGGAGCGCCGCACTGTCAGAGGCATAGTACTGAGGAAGTGCTGCACTGTCGGAGGGTCAGTACTGAGCGAGGTACTACACTGTCGGAGAGTCAATAGTGAGGGAGCGCTGCACTGTCGGAGGGGCAATACTGAGGGTGTGCTGCACTGTCGGAGGTTCAGTTCTGAGGGAACACCGCACTGTCGGAGGTGCAGTACTGAGGAAGTGCTGAACTGTCGGAGGGGAAGTACTGAGGGAGTGCTGCACTGTCAGAGGGTCAGTACTGAGTGGAGCACCGCACTGTTGGAGGAGCAGTATTGAGGGGAGCTGCACTATCGGGGGTGCAGTACTGAGGAAGTGCTGAACTGTCAGAGCGGAAGTACTGAGGGAGTGCTGCACTGTCAGAGGGGGCAGTACTGAGAGAGCGCTGCACTGTTGGAGAGGCAGTTCTGAGGGAGCGCTGCGCTGTTGGAGGGGCAGTTCTGAGGGAGCGCTGCACTGTCGGAGTGGCAGTACTGAGGGAGTGCCGCACTGTCGGAGGGGCAGTACTGAGGGAGAGTTGCACTGTCGGAGGAATAGTACTGAGGGAGTGCTGCGTTGTCGGAGGGGAAGTACTGAGGGAAGTACTGCACTGTCGGAGTGTCAATACTGAGGGAGCACTGCACTGTCGGAGGGGCAGTACTGAGGGAGAGTTGCACTGTCGGAGGGGCAGTACTGAGAGAGCGCCACACTGTCGGAGGGGCAGTACTGAGGGAGCGCCGCACTGTCAGAGGCATAGTACTGAGGAAGTGCTGCACTGTCGGAGGGTCAGTACTGAGCGAGGTACTACACTGTCGGAGAGTCAATAGTGAGGGAGTGCTGCACTGTCGGAGGGGCAATACTGAGGGTGTGCTGCACTGTCGGATGGGCAGTACTGAGGGAGCACCGCAATGTCGGAGGTGCAGTACTGAGGAAGTGCTGCACTGTCGGAGGGGAAGTACTGAGGGAGTGCTGCACTGTCAGAGGGTCAGTACTGAGTGGAGCACCGCACTGTTGGAGGGGCAGTACTGAGGGAGAGCTGCACTATCGGAGGTGCAGTACTGAGGAAGTGCTGAACTGTTGGAGCGGAAGTACTGAGGGAGTGCGGCACTGTCGGAGGGGCAGTACTGAGAGAGCGCTGCACTGTCGGAGTGGCAGTACTGAGGGAGTGCCGCACTGTCAGAGGGTCAGTACTGAGTGGAGCACCGCACTGTTGGAGGAGCAGTATTGAGGGGAGCTGCACTATCGGGGGTGCAGTACTGAGGAAGTGCTGAACTGTCAGAGCGGAAGTACTGAGGGAGTGCTGCACTGTCAGAGGGGGCAGTACTGAGAGAGCGCTGCACTGTTGGAGAGGCAGTTCTGAGGGAGCGCTGCGCTGTTGGAGGGGCAGTTCTGAGGGAGCGCTGCACTGTCGGAGTGGCAGTACTGAGGGAGAGTTGCACTGTCGGAGGAATAGTACTGAGGGAGTGCTGCGTTGTCGGAGGGGAAGTACTGAGGGAAGTACTGCACTGTCGGAGTGTCAATACTGAGGGAGCACTGCACTGTCGGAGGGGCAGTACTGAGGGAGAGTTGCACTGTCGGAGGGGCAGTACTGAGAGAGCGCCACACTGTCGGAGGGGCAGTACTGAGGGAGCGCCGCACTGTCAGAGGCATAGTACTGAGGAAGTGCTGCACTGTCGGAGGGGCAGTACTGAGGGTGTGCTGCACTGTCAGATGGGCAGTACTGAGGGAGCGCTGCAATGTCGGAGGGGCAGTTCTGAGGGAGCGCTGCAGTGTCGGAGGGGCAGTACTGAGGGACTGCTGCACTGTCGGATGGGTAGTATTGAGGGAGGTACTGCACTGTTGGAAAGGCAGTACTGAGGGAGTGTGCACTGTCGGAGGGGCAGTACTGAGGGAGTGCTGCACTGTCGGAGGGGCAGTACTGAGGGAGCGCCGCGCTGTCGGAGGGTTAGTATTGAGGGAGGTACTGCACTGTCGGAGGGGCAGTCCTGAGGTAACGCCGCACTGTCGGAAAGGCAGTACTGAGGGAGTATGCACTGTCGGAGGGGAAGTACTGAGGGAGTGCTGCACTGTCAGAGGGTCAGTACTGAGTGGAGCACCGCACTGTTGGAGGGGCAGTACTGAGGGAGTACAGCACTGTCAGAGGGGCAGTGTTGAGGGAGTGTTGCACTGTCAGAGGGGCAGTACTGAGTGAGCACTGCACTGGCAGAGGGTTAGTACTGAAGGAGAACTGCACTGCTGGTGAGGCAGTACTGAGGGAGTGCTGCACTGTCGGAGGGGCAGTACTGAGGGAGCGCCGCGCTGTCGGAGGGTTAGTATTGAGGGAGGTACTGCACTGTCGGAGGGGCAGTACTGAGGTAACGCCGCACTGTAGGAAAGGCAGTACTGAGGGAGTATGCACTGTCGGAGAGGCAGTACTGAGGGAGTGCTGCACTGTTGGAGGTGCAGTACTGAGGAAGTGCTGCACTGTCGGAGGGGAAGTACTGAGGGAGTGCTGCACTGTCAGAGGGTCAGTACTGAGTGGAGCACCGCACTGTTGGAGGGGCAGTACTGAGGGAGTACAGCACTGTCAGAGGGGCAGTGTTGAGGGAGTGTTGCACTGTCAGAGGGGCAGTACTGAGTGAGCACTGCACTGGCAGAGGGGCAGTACTGAAGGGGAACTGCACTGCTGGAGAGGCAGTACTGAGGGAGCGCTGCACTGTCTGAGGGGCAGCAATTAGAGAAGAACTGCACTGTCAGAGGGTCAGTACTGAGGGAATGCTGAACTATCGGAGGGGCAGTACTGAGGGAGCGCCGCACTGTCAGAGGCATAGTACTGAGGAAGTGCTGCACTGTCGGAGGGTCAGTACTGAGCGAGGTACTACACTGTCGGAGAGTCAATAGTGAGGGAGCGCTGCACTGTCGGAGGGGCAATACTGAGGGTGTGCTGCACTGTCGGATGGGCAGTACTGAGGGAGCACCGCACTGTCGGAGGTGCAGTACTGAGAAAGTGCTGCACTGTCGGAGGGGAAGTACTGAGGGAGTGCTGCACTGTCAGAGGGTCAGTACTGAGTGGAGCACCGCACTGTTGGAGGGGCAGTACTGAGGGAGAGCTGCACTATCGGAGGTGCAGTACTGAGGAAGTGCTGAACTGTTGGAGCGGAAGTACTGAGGGAGTGCGGCACTGTCGGAGGGGCAGTACTGAGAGAGCGCTGCACTGTCGGAGTGGCAGTACTGAGGGAATGACGCACTGTCGGAGGGGCAGTACTGAGGGAGCGCCGCACTGTCGGAGGGGCAATACTGAGGGAGTGCTGCACTGTCGGAGGGTCAGTACTGAGGGAGCACCGCAATGTCGGAGGTGCAGTACTGAGGAAGTGCTGCACTGTCGGAGGGGAAGTACTGAGGGAGTGCTGAACTATCGGAGGGGCAGTACTGAGGGAGCGCCGCACTGTCAGAGGCATAGTACTGAGGAAGTGCTGCACTGTCGGAGGTCAGTACTGAGGGAGGTACTGCACTGTCGGAGAGTCAATACTGAGTGAGTGCTGCACTGTCGGAGGTTCAGTTCTGAGGGAACACCGCACTGTCGGAGGTGCAGTACTGAGGAAGTGCTGAACTGTCGGAGGGGAAGTACTGAGGGAGTGCTGCACTGTCAGAGGGTCAGTACTGAGTGGAGCACCGCACTGTTGGAGGAGCAGTATTTAGGGGAGCTGCACTATCGGGGGTGCAGTACTGAGGAAGTGCTGAACTGTCAGAGCGGAAGTACTGAGGGAGTGCTGCACTGTCAGAGGGGGCAGTACTGAGAGAGCGCTGCACTGTTGGAGAGGCAGTTTTGAGGGAGCGCTGCGCTGTTGGAGGGGCAGTTCTGAGGGAGCGCTGCACTGTCGGAGTGGCAGTACTGAGGGAGTGCCGCACTGTCGGAGGGGCAGTACTGAGGGAGAGTTGCACTGTCGGAGGAATAGTACTGAGGGAGTGCTGCGTTGTCGGAGGGGAAGTACTGAGGGAAGTACTGCACTGTCGGAGTGTCAATACTGAGGGAGCACTGCACTGTCGGAGGGGCAGTACTGAGGGAGAGTTGCACTGTCGGAGGGGCAGTACTGAGAGAGCGCCACACTGTCGGAGGGGCAGTACTGAGGGAGCGCCGCACTGTCAGAGGCATAGTACTGAGGAAGTGCTGCACTGTCGGAGGGTCAGTACTGAGCGAGGTACTACACTGTCGGAGAGTCAATAGTGAGGGAGTACTGCACTGTCGGAGGGGCAATACTGAGGGTGTGCTGCACTGTCGGATGGGCAGTACTGAGGGAGCACCGCAATGTCGGAGGTGCAGTACTGAGGAAGTGCTGCACTGTCGGAGGGGAAGTACTGAGGGAGTGCTGCACTGTCAGAGGGTCAGTACTGAGTGGAGCACCGCACTGTTGGAGGGGCAGTACTGAGGGAGAGCTGCACTATCGGAGGTGCAGTACTGAGGAAGTGCTGAACTGTTGGAGCGGAAGTACTGAGGGAGTGCGGCACTGTCGGAGGGGCAGTACTGAGAGAGCGCTGCACTGTCGGAGTGGCAGTACTGAGGGAGTGCCGCACTGTCAGAGGGGCAGTACTGAGGGAGCGCCGCACTGTCGGAGGGGCAATACTGAGGGAGTGCTGCACTGTCGGAGGGTCAGTACTGAGGGAGCACCGCAATGTCGGAGGTGCAGTACTGAGGAAGTGCTGCACTGTCGGAGGGGAAGTACTGAGGGAGTGCTGCACTGTCAGAGGGTCAGTACTGAGGGAGCACCGCACTGTCGGAAAGGGGCAGTACTGATGGAGAGCTGCACTATCGGAGGTGCAGTACTGAGGGACTGCTGCAGTGTCGGAAGGGCAGTATTGAGGGAGGTACTGCACTTTCGGAGGGGCAGTGCTGAGGGAGCGCTGCACTGTCAGAGGGGTAGTATTGAGGGAGGTACTACACTGTCGGAGAGGCAGTACTAAGGGAGTGCTGCACTGTCGGAGAGGCAGTACTGAGGGAGCGCCGCACTGTCGGAGGGGCAATACTGAGGGAGTGCTTCACTGTCGGAGGGTCAGTACTGAGGGAGCACCGCACTGTCGGAGGTGCAGTACTGAGAAAGTGCTGCACTGTCGGAGGGGAAGTACTGAGGGAGTGCTGCACTGTCAGAGGATCAGTACTGAGTGGAGCACCGCACTGTTGGAGGGGCAGTACTGAGGGAGAGCTGCACTATCGGAGGTGCAGTACTGAGGAAGTGCTGAACTGTTGGAGCGGAAGTACTGAGGGAGTGCTGCACTGTCGGAGGGGCAGTACTGAGAGAGCGCTGCACTGTCGGAGTGGCAGTACTGAGGGAGTGCCGCACTTTCGGAGGGGCAGTATTGAGGGAGCGCCGCACTGTCGGAGGGGCAATACTGAGGGAGTGCTGCACTGTCGGAGGGTCAGTACTGAGGGTGCACCGCAATGTCGGAGGGGCAGTACTGAGGGAGCGCCGCACTGTCAGAGGCATAGTACTGAGGGAGTGCTGCACTGTCGGAGGTCAGTACTGAGGGAGGTACTGCACTGTCGGATAGTCAATACTGAGTGAGTGCTGCACTGTCGGAGGTTCAGTTCTGAGGGAACACCGCACTGTCGGAGGTGCAGTACTGAGGAAGTGCTGAACTGTCGGAGGGGAAGTACTGAGGGAGTGCTGCACTGTCAGAGGGTCAGTACTGAGTGGAGCACCGCACTGTTGGAGGAGCAGTATTGAGGGGAGCTGCACTATCGGAGGTGCAGTACTGAGGAAGTGCTGAACTGTCAGAGCGGAAGTACTGAGGGAGTGCTGCACTGTCAGAGGGGGCAGTACTGAGAGAGCGCTGCACTGTTGGAGAGGCAGTTCTGAGGGAGCGCTGCACTGTTGGAGGGGCAGTTCTGAGGGAGCGCTGCACTGTCGGAGTGGCAGTACTGAGGGAGTGCCGCACTGTCGGAGGGGCAGTACTGAGGGAGAGTTGCACTGTCGGAGGAATAGTACTGAGGGAGTGCTGCGTTGTCGGAGGGGAAGTACTGAGGGAAGTACTGCACTGTCGGAGTGTCAATACTGAGGGAGCACTGCACTGTCGGAGGGGCAGTACTGAGGGAGAGTTGCACTGTCGGAGGGGCAGTACTGAGAGAGCGCCACACTGTCGGAGGGGCAGTACTAAGGGAGCACCGCACTGTCGGAGGCATAGTACTGAGGGAGAGCTGCACTGTCGGAGGAGCAGTACTGAGGGAGTGGCGCACTGTTGGAGGGGCGGTACTGAGGCAGTGCTGCACTTTCTGGGGCAGTGCTGAGGTAAGTACTGCACTGTCAGAGGGTCAGTACTGAGGGACTGCTGCACTGTCGGGGGGCAGTACTGAGTGAGTGCAGCACTATCGGATGGGCAGTACTGAGGGAGCACCGCACTGTCGGAGTGATAGTATTGAGGGAGGCACTGTACTGTCAGAAAGGCAGTACTGAGGGAGTATGCACTGTCGGAACGGCAGTACTCAGGGAGAGCTGCTCTGTCGGAGAGGCACTACTGAGGGAGTGCCGCACTGTCGGAGGGGCAATACTGAGGGAGTGCTGCACTGTCGGAGGGTCAGTACTGAGGGAGCACCGCACTGTCGGAGGTGCAGTACTGAGGAAGTGCTGCACTGTCGGAGGGGAAGTACTGAGGGAGTGCTGCACTGTCAGAGGGTCAGTACTGAGGGAGCACCGCACTGTCGGAATGGGGCAGTACTGATGAGAGCTGCACTATCGGAGGTGCAGTACTGAGGAAGTGCTGTACTGTCTGAGCGGAAGTACTGAGGGAGTGCTGCACTGTCGGAGGGGCAGTACTGAGAGAGCGCTACAATGTCGGAGGGGCAGTACTGAGGGAGTGCCGCACTGTCGGAGGGGCAGTACTGAGGGAGTGCTGCACTATAGGGGAGGCAGTACTGAGGGAACACTGCACTGTCGGATGGGTAGTATTGAGGGAGGTACTACACTGTCGGAAAGGCAGTACTGAGGGAGTGTGCACTGTCGGAGAGGTAGTACTGAGGGAGTGCTGCACTGTCGGCGAGGCAGTACTGAGGGAGTGTGCACTGTCGGAGGGGTAGTACTGAAGGAGTGCTGCACTGTCGGCGAGGCAGTACTGAGGGAGTGTGCACTGTCAGAGGGGCAGTACTGAGGGAGCGCCGCACTGTCGGAGGGGCAATACTGAGGAAGTGCTGAACTGTCTGAGCGGAAGTACTGAGGGAGTGCTGCACTGTCGGAGGGGCAATACTGAGAGAGCGCTGCAATGTCGGAGGGGCAGTTCTGAGGGAGCGCTGCACTGTCGGAGGGGCAGTACTGAGGGACTGCTGCACTGTCAGAGGGGTAGTATTGAGGGAGGTACTGCACTGCTGGAAAGACAGGACTGAGGGAGTGTGCACTGTCTGAGGGGCAGTACTAAGGGAGTGCAGCACTTTCGGAGGGACAGTACTGAGGGAGCGCTGCACTGTCGGAGGGGTAGTATTGAGGGAGGTACTGCACTGTCGGAAAGGCAGTACTGAGGGAGTGTGCACTGTCGGAGGGGCAGCACTGAGGGAGCGCCGCACTGTCGGAGGGGCAGTATTGAGGGAGTACAGCACTGTCGGAGGGGCAGTACTGAGGGAGTGCCGCGCTGTCGGAGGGTTAGTATTGAGGGAGGTACTGCACTGTCGGAGGGGCAGTACTGAGGGAGTGCTGCACTGTCAGAGGGTCAGTACTGAGTGGAGCACCGCACTGTTGGAGGGGCAGTACTGAGGGAGAGCTGCACTATCGGAGGTGCAGTACTGAGGAAGTGCTGAACTGTTGGAGCGGAAGTACTGAGGGAGTGCGGCACTGTCGGAGGGGCAGTACTGAGAGAGCGCTGCACTGTCGGAGTGGCAGTACTGAGGGAATGACGCACTGTCGGAGGGGCAGTACTGAGGGAGCGCCGCACTGTCGGAGGGGCAATACTGAGGGAGTGCTGCACTGTCGGAGGGTCAGTACTGAGGGAGCACCGCAATGTCGGAGGTGCAGTACTGAGGAAGTGCTGCACTGTCGGAGGGGAAGTACTGAGGGAGTGCTGAACTATCGGAGGGGCAGTACTGAGGGAGCGCCGCACTGTCAGAGGCATAGTACTGAGGAAGTGCTGCACTGTCGGAGGTCAGTACTGAGGGAGGTACTGCACTGTCGGAGAGTCAATACTGAGTGAGTGCTGCACTGTCGGAGGTTCAGTTCTGAGGGAACACCGCACTGTCGGAGGTGCAGTACTGAGGAAGTGCTGAACTGTCGGAGGGGAAGTACTGAGGGAGTGCTGCACTGTCAGAGGGTCAGTACTGAGTGGAGCACCGCACTGTTGGAGGAGCAGTATTTAGGGGAGCTGCACTATCGGGGGTGCAGTACTGAGGAAGTGCTGAACTGTCAGAGCGGAAGTACTGAGGGAGTGCTGCACTGTCAGAGGGGGCAGTACTGAGAGAGCGCTGCACTGTTGGAGAGGCAGTTTTGAGGGAGCGCTGCGCTGTTGGAGGGGCAGTTCTGAGGGAGCGCTGCACTGTCGGAGTGGCAGTACTGAGGGAGTGCCGCACTGTCGGAGGGGCAGTACTGAGGGAGAGTTGCACTGTCGGAGGAATAGTACTGAGGGAGTGCTGCGTTGTCGGAGGGGAAGTACTGAGGGAAGTACTGCACTGTCGGAGTGTCAATACTGAGGGAGCACTGCACTGTCGGAGGGGCAGTACTGAGGGAGAGTTGCACTGTCGGAGGGGCAGTACTGAGAGAGCGCCACACTGTCGGAGGGGCAGTACTGAGGGAGCGCCGCACTGTCAGAGGCATAGTACTGAGGAAGTGCTGCACTGTCGGAGGGTCAGTACTGAGCGAGGTACTACACTGTCGGAGAGTCAATAGTGAGGGAGTACTGCACTGTCGGAGGGGCAATACTGAGGGTGTGCTGCACTGTCGGATGGGCAGTACTGAGGGAGCACCGCAATGTCGGAGGTGCAGTACTGAGGAAGTGCTGCACTGTCGGAGGGGAAGTACTGAGGGAGTGCTGCACTGTCAGAGGGTCAGTACTGAGTGGAGCACCGCACTGTTGGAGGGGCAGTACTGAGGGAGAGCTGCACTATCGGAGGTGCAGTACTGAGGAAGTGCTGAACTGTTGGAGCGGAAGTACTGAGGGAGTGCGGCACTGTCGGAGGGGCAGTACTGAGAGAGCGCTGCACTGTCGGAGTGGCAGTACTGAGGGAGTGCCGCACTGTCAGAGGGGCAGTACTGAGGGAGCGCCGCACTGTCGGAGGGGCAATACTGAGGGAGTGCTGCACTGTCGGAGGGTCAGTACTGAGGGAGCACCGCAATGTCGGAGGTGCAGTACTGAGGAAGTGCTGCACTGTCGGAGGGGAAGTACTGAGGGAGTGCTGCACTGTCAGAGGGTCAGTACTGAGGGAGCACCGCACTGTCGGAAAGGGGCAGTACTGATGGAGAGCTGCACTATCGGAGGTGCAGTACTGAGGGACTGCTGCAGTGTCGGAAGGGCAGTATTGAGGGAGGTACTGCACTTTCGGAGGGGCAGTGCTGAGGGAGCGCTGCACTGTCAGAGGGGTAGTATTGAGGGAGGTACTACACTGTCGGAGAGGCAGTACTAAGGGAGTGCTGCACTGTCGGAGAGGCAGTACTGAGGGAGCGCCGCACTGTCGGAGGGGCAATACTGAGGGAGTGCTTCACTGTCGGAGGGTCAGTACTGAGGGAGCACCGCACTGTCGGAGGTGCAGTACTGAGGAAGTGCTGCACTGTCGGAGGGGAAGTACTGAGGGAGTGCTGCACTGTCAGAGGATCAGTACTGAGTGGAGCACCGCACTGTTGGAGGGGCAGTACTGAGGGAGAGCTGCACTATCGGAGGTGCAGTACTGAGGAAGTGCTGAACTGTTGGAGCGGAAGTACTGAGGGAGTGCTGCACTGTCGGAGGGGCAGTACTGAGAGAGCGCTGCACTGTCGGAGTGGCAGTACTGAGGGAGTGCCGCACTTTCGGAGGGGCAGTATTGAGGGAGCGCCGCACTGTCGGAGGGGCAATACTGAGGGAGTGCTGCACTGTCGGAGGGTCAGTACTGAGGGTGCACCGCAATGTCGGAGGGGCAGTACTGAGGGAGCGCCGCACTGTCAGAGGCATAGTACTGAGGGAGTGCTGCACTGTCGGAGGTCAGTACTGAGGGAGGTACTGCACTGTCGGATAGTCAATACTGAGTGAGTGCTGCACTGTCGGAGGTTCAGTTCTGAGGGAACACCGCACTGTCGGAGGTGCAGTACTGAGGAAGTGCTGAACTGTCGGAGGGGAAGTACTGAGGGAGTGCTGCACTGTCAGAGGGTCAGTACTGAGTGGAGCACCGCACTGTTGGAGGAGCAGTATTGAGGGGAGCTGCACTATCGGAGGTGCAGTACTGAGGAAGTGCTGAACTGTCAGAGCGGAAGTACTGAGGGAGTGCTGCACTGTCAGAGGGGGCAGTACTGAGAGAGCGCTGCACTGTTGGAGAGGCAGTTCTGAGGGAGCGCTGCACTGTTGGAGGGGCAGTTCTGAGGGAGCGCTGCACTGTCGGAGTGGCAGTACTGAGGGAGTGCCGCACTGTCGGAGGGGCAGTACTGAGGGAGAGTTGCACTGTCGGAGGAATAGTACTGAGGGAGTGCTGCGTTGTCGGAGGGGAAGTACTGAGGGAAGTACTGCACTGTCGGAGTGTCAATACTGAGGGAGCACTGCACTGTCGGAGGGGCAGTACTGAGGGAGAGTTGCACTGTCGGAGGGGCAGTACTGAGAGAGCGCCACACTGTCGGAGGGGCAGTACTAAGGGAGCACCGCACTGTCGGAGGCATAGTACTGAGGGAGAGCTGCACTGTCGGAGGAGCAGTACTGAGGGAGTGGCGCACTGTTGGAGGGGCGGTACTGAGGCAGTGCTGCACTTTCTGGGGCAGTGCTGAGGTAAGTACTGCACTGTCAGAGGGTCAGTACTGAGGGACTGCTGCACTGTCGGGGGGCAGTACTGAGTGAGTGCAGCACTATCGGATGGGCAGTACTGAGGGAGCACCGCACTGTCGGAGTGATAGTATTGAGGGAGGCACTGTACTGTCAGAAAGGCAGTACTGAGGGAGTATGCACTGTCGGAACGGCAGTACTCAGGGAGAGCTGCTCTGTCGGAGAGGCACTACTGAGGGAGTGCCGCACTGTCGGAGGGGCAATACTGAGGGAGTGCTGCACTGTCGGAGGGTCAGTACTGAGGGAGCACCGCACTGTCGGAGGTGCAGTACTGAGGAAGTGCTGCACTGTCGGAGGGGAAGTACTGAGGGAGTGCTGCACTGTCAGAGGGTCAGTACTGAGGGAGCACCGCACTGTCGGAATGGGGCAGTACTGATGAGAGCTGCACTATCGGAGGTGCAGTACTGAGGAAGTGCTGTACTGTCTGAGCGGAAGTACTGAGGGAGTGCTGCACTGTCGGAGGGGCAGTACTGAGAGAGCGCTACAATGTCGGAGGGGCAGTACTGAGGGAGTGCCGCACTGTCGGAGGGGCAGTACTGAGGGAGTGCTGCACTATAGGGGAGGCAGTACTGAGGGAACACTGCACTGTCGGATGGGTAGTATTGAGGGAGGTACTACACTGTCGGAAAGGCAGTACTGAGGGAGTGTGCACTGTCGGAGAGGTAGTACTGAGGGAGTGCTGCACTGTCGGCGAGGCAGTACTGAGGGAGTGTGCACTGTCGGAGGGGTAGTACTGAAGGAGTGCTGCACTGTCGGCGAGGCAGTACTGAGGGAGTGTGCACTGTCAGAGGGGCAGTACTGAGGGAGCGCCGCACTGTCGGAGGGGCAATACTGAGGAAGTGCTGAACTGTCTGAGCGGAAGTACTGAGGGAGTGCTGCACTGTCGGAGGGGCAATACTGAGAGAGCGCTGCAATGTCGGAGGGGCAGTTCTGAGGGAGCGCTGCACTGTCGGAGGGGCAGTACTGAGGGACTGCTGCACTGTCAGAGGGGTAGTATTGAGGGAGGTACTGCACTGCTGGAAAGACAGGACTGAGGGAGTGTGCACTGTCTGAGGGGCAGTACTAAGGGAGTGCAGCACTTTCGGAGGGACAGTACTGAGGGAGCGCTGCACTGTCGGAGGGGTAGTATTGAGGGAGGTACTGCACTGTCGGAAAGGCAGTACTGAGGGAGTGTGCACTGTCGGAGGGGCAGCACTGAGGGAGCGCCGCACTGTCGGAGGGGCAGTATTGAGGGAGTACAGCACTGTCGGAGGGGCAGTACTGAGGGAGTGCCGCGCTGTCGGAGGGTTAGTATTGAGGGAGGTACTGCACTGTCGGAGGGGCAGTACTGAGGTAACGCCGCACTGTCGGAAAGGCAGTACTGAGGGAGTATGCACTGTCGGAGAGGCAGCACTGAGGGAGTGCTGCACTGTTGGAGGTGCAGTACTGAGAAAGTGCTGCACTGTCGGAGGGGAAGTACTGAGGGAGTGCTGCACTGTCAGAGGGTCAGTACTGAGTGGAGCACCGCACTGTTGGAGGGGCAGTACTGAGGGAGTACAGCACTGTCAGAGGGGCAGTGTTGAGGGAGTGTTGCACTGTCAGAGGGGCAGTACTGAGTGAGCACTGCACTGGCAGAGGGGCAGTACTGAAGGAGAACTGCACTGCTGGAGAGGCAGTACTGAGGGAGTGCTGCACTGTCTGAGGGGCAGCAATTAGAGAAGAACTGCACTGTCAGAGGGTCAGTACTGAGGGAATGCTGAACTATCGGAGGGGCAGTACTGAGGGAGCGCCGCACTGTCAGAGGCATAGTACTGAGGAAGTGCTGCACTGTCGGAGGGTCAGTACTGAGGGAGGTACTGCACTGTCGGAGATTCAATAGTGAGGGAGTGCTGCACTGTCGGAGGGGCAATACTGAGGGTGTGCTGCACTGTCGGAGGGGCAGTACTGAAGGAGCACCGCACTGTCGGAGGGGCAGCACTGAGGGAGTGCTGCACTGTCGGAGGGGCAGTACTGAGGGAGCGCCGCACTGTCGGAGGGGCAGTACTGAGGGAGTACAGCACTGTCAGAGGGGCAGTGTTGAGGGAGTGTTGCACTGTCAGAGGGACAGTACTGAGTGAGCACTGCACTGGCAGAGGGGCAGTACTGAAGGAGAACTGCACTGCTGGAGAGGCAGTACTGAGGGAGTGCTGCACTGTCTGAGGGGCAGCAATGAGAGAAGAACTGCACTGTCAGAGGGTCAGTACTGAGTGAGCACTGCACTGGCAGAGGGGCAGTACTGAAGGAGAACTGCACTGCTGGAGAGGCAGTACTGAGGGAGTGCTGCACTGTCTGAGGGGCAGCAATGAGAGAAGAACTGCACTGTCGGAGGATCAGTACTGAGAGAGTGCTGCACTGTCGGAGGGTCAGTACTGATGGAATGCTGAACTATCGAAGGGGCAGTACTGAGGGAGCGCCGCACTGTCAGAGGCATAGTACTGAGGAAGTGCTGCACTGTCGGAGGGTCAGTACTGAGGGAGGTACTGCACTGTCGGAGAGTCAATACTGAGAGAGTGATGCACTGTCGGAGGGTCAGTACTGAGGGAGCACCGCACTGTCGGAGGTGCAGTACTGAGGAAGTGCTGAACTGTCGGAGGGGAAGTACTGAGGGAGTGCTGCACTGTCGGAGGGGCAGTACTGAGAGAGCGCTGTACTGTCGGAGTGGCAGCACTGAGGGAGTGCCGCACTGTCGGAGGGGCAGTACTGAGGGAGCGCCGCACTGTCGGAGGGGCAATACTGAGGGAGTGCTGCACTGTCGGAGGGTCAGTACTGAGGGAGCACCGCAATGTCGGAGGTACAGTACTGAGGAAGTGCTGCACTGTCGGAGGGGAAGTACTGAGGGAGTGCTGCACTGTCAGAGGGTCAGTACTGAGGGAGCACCGCACTGTCGGAGGGGCAGTACTGATGGAGAGCTACACTATCGGAGGTGCAGTACTGAGGAAGTGCTGAACTGTCGGAGGGGAAGTACTGAGGGAGTGCTGCACTGTCGGAGGGGCAGTACTGAGAGAGCGCTGCACTGTCGGAGTTGCAGCACTGAGGGAGTGCCGCACTGTCGGAGGGGCAGTACTGAGGGAGCGCCGCACTGTCGGAGGGGCAATACTGAGGGAGTGCTGCACTGTCGGAGGGTCAGTACTGAGGGAGCACCGCAATGTCGGAGATGTAGTACTGAGGAAGTGCTGCACTGTCGGAGGGGAAGTACTGAGGGAGTGCTGCACTGTCAGAGGGTCAGTACTGAGGGAGCACCGCACTGTCGGAGGGGCAGTACTGATAGAGAGCTGCACTATCGGAGGTGCAGTACTGAGGAAGTGCTGCACTGTCTGAGCGGAAGTACTGAGAGAGCGCTGCAATGTCGGAGGGGCAGTTCTGAGGGAGCACTGCACTGTCGGAGGGGCTGTACTGAGGGTGTGCTGCAATGTCAGAAGGGCAGTACTGAGGGAGCGCTGCACTGTCGGAGGGGCAGTACTGAGGGACTGCTGCACTATCGGAGGGGTAGTATTGAGGGAGGTACTGCACTGTCGGAAAGGCAGAACTGAGTGAGTGCTGCACTGTCGGAGGGGCAGTACTGAGGGACTGCTGCACTGTTGGAGAGTCAATACTGAGGGAGTGCTGCACTGTCGGAGGGGCAATACTGAGGGAGTGCTGCACTGTCGGAGGGTCAGTACTGACGGAGCACCGCACTGTCGGAGGGGCAGTACTGAGGGAGCACCGCACTGTCGGAGGTGCAGTACTGAGGAAGTGCTGCACTGTCGGAGGGGAAGTACTGAGGGAGTGCTGCACTGTCAGAGGGTCAGTTCTGAGGGAGCACCGCACTGTCGGAAAGGGGCAGTACTGATGGAGAGCTGCACTAGCGGAGGTGCAGTACTGAGGGAGTGCTGCACTGTCGGAGGGGTAGTATTGAGGGAAGTACTGCACTGTCGGAAAGGCAGTACTGAGGGAGTGTGCACTGTCGGAGTGGCAGTACTGAGGGAGTGCAGCACTTTCGGAGGGGCAATACTGAGGGAGTGCTGCACTGTCGGAGGGGTAGTATTGAGGGAGGTACTACACTGTCGGAAAGGCAGTACTGAGGGAGTGCTTCACTGTCGGAGGGTCAGTACTGAGGGAGCACCGCACTGTCGGAGGGGAAGTACTGAGGGAGTGCTGCACTGTCAGAGGGTCAGTATTGAGGGAGCACCGCACTGTCGGAGGGGCAGTACTGATGGAGAGCTGCACTATCGGAGGTTCAGTACTGAGGAAGTGCTGCACTGTCTGAGCGGAAGTACTGAGAGAGCGCTGCAATGTCGGAGGGGCAGTTCTGAGGGAGCGCTGCACTGTCGGAGGGGCAGTACTGAGGGTGTGCTGCACTGTCAGAAGGGCAGTACTGAGGGAGCGCTGCAATGTCGGAGGTGCAGTTCTGAGGGAGCGCTGCACTGTCGGAGGGGCAGTACTGAGGGACTGCTGCACTGTCAGAGGGGTAGTATTGAGGGAGGTACTGCACTGTCGGAAAGGCAGTACTGAGGGAGTGTGCACTGTCGGAGGGGCAGTACTGAGGTAACGCCGCACTGTCGGAAAGGCAGTACTGAGGGAGTGTGCACTGTCGCAGAGGCAGCACTGAGGGAGTGCTGCACTGTCAGTAGGGCAGTACTGAGGGAGCACTGCAATGTTGGAGGGGCAGTAATGAGGGAGTGCAGCACTTTCGGAGGGGCAGTACTGAGGGAGTGCTGCACTGTTGGAGGGGCAGTACTGAGGGAGTACAGCACTGTCAGAATGGCAGTGTTGAGGGAGTGTTGCACTGTCAGAGGGGCAGTACTGAGTGAGCACTGCACTGGCAGAGGGTCAATACTGAGGGAGCGCTGCACTGTCGGAGGGGCAGTACTGAGGGACTGCTGCACTGTCAGAGGGGTAGTATTGAGGGAGGTACTGCACTGTCGGAAAGGCAGTACTGAGGGAGTGTGCACTGTGGGAGGGGCAGTACTGAGGGTGTGCTGCACTGTCAGTAGGGCAGTACTGAGGGAGCACGGCAATGTCGGAGGGGCAGTAATGAGGGAGTGCAGCACTTTCGGAGGGGCAGTACTGAGGGAGCGCTGCACTGTCGGAGGGGTAGTATTGAGAGAGGTACTGCACTGTCGGAAAGGCAGTACTGAGGGAGTGTGCACTGTCGGAGGGGCAGTACTGAGGGAGTGCTGCACTGTCGGAGGGGTAGTATTGAGAGAGGTACTACACTGTCGGAGGGGCAGTACTGAGGGAGTGTGCACTGTCGGAGGGGCAGTACTGAGGTAGTGCTGCACTGTCGGAGGGGCAGTGCTGAGGGAGCGCCGCACTGTCGGAGGGGCAGTACTGAGGGAGTGTGCACTGTCGGAGGGGCAGTATGAGGGAGCGCCGTGCTGTCGGAGGGGTAATATTGAGGGAGGTAGTGCACTGTCGGCGGGGCAGTACTGAGGTAACGCCGCACTGTCGGAAAGGCAGTACTGAGGGAGTGTGCACTGTCGCAGAGGCAGCACTGAGGGAGTGCTGCACTGTTGGAGGGGCAGTACTGAGGGAGTGCTGCACTGTTGGAGGTGTTGTACTGAGGGAGTACAGCACTGTCAGAGTGGCAGTGTTGAGGGGGTGTTGCACTGTCAGAGGGACAGTACTGAGTGAGCACTGCACTGGCAGAGGGTCAATACTGAGGGAGTGCTGCACTGTCGGAGGAGCAATACTGAGGGAGTGCTGCACTGTCAGAGGGTCAGTACTGCGGGAGCACCGCACTGTTGGAGGGGCTGTACTGAGGGAGAGCTGCACTATCGGAGGTGCAGTACTGAGGAAGTGCTGAACTGTCGGAGTGGAAGTACTGAGGGAGTGCTGCACTGTCGGAGGGGCAGTACAGAGAGAGCGCTGCAATGTCGGAGGGGCAGTACTGAGGGAGAGCCGCACTGTCGGAGGGGCAGTACTGAGAGAGCGCTGCATAGTCGGAGGGGCAGTTCTGAGGGAGCGCTGCACTGTCGGAGGGGCAGTACTGAGGGAGCGCTGCACTGTCGGAGGGGCAGTACTGAGGGAGCGCTGCACTGTCTGAAGGGCAGTACTGAGGGAGCGCTGCAATGTCGGAGGGGCAGTTCTGAGGGAGCGCTGCACTGTCGGAGGGGCAGTACTGAGGGAGTGCCGCACTGTCGGAGGGGCAGTACTTCGAGAATGCCGCACTGTCAGAGGGGCGTACTGAGGGAGTGCTGCACTGTCGGAGGGACAGTTCTGAGGGAGCGCTGCACTGTCGGAGGGGCAGTACTGAGGGAGTGCCGCACTGTCGGAGGGGCAGTACTTCGAGAATGCCGCACTGTCAGAGGGGCGTACTGAGGGAGTGCTGCACTCTCAGAGGGGCTGTTTTTCGAATGTGGCTGTTTAAAGCCAAGGTCCCATTTGGCTGCTCAGGGAGTACTCCCAGTGCCTTGGCCAACATTTATCCCGCAACCAACACCAAAATCTCGTTTGTTCTTTGCGGCATCTAGCTGTGCACAAATTGGCTGCAGCTTTAGCCAACATTATACCCGCGACAACACTTCAGGAGCAATGATTATGGCTGCAAAAGGCTTTTACATATCCCGAGGACTTAAAAGGTGCTTTATAAATGCAAGTTATTTCATTCTATTCTCCATCAAAGTTCCTACTGTGAAAGCCGGAGGATGAGGAAGCGTTGAGGTTAAGGCTGAACAGAGCAAGGTCCCAGAGACTAAACTCCGGAATAGTAAAAGATAAATTAACGGGGAGAACTCTTTCTTCAGGATCTGATGTTTAATTTTCTTCCATAACTAAAGGTACCTGATGCATTGACATAAACTGGGGACAATACTGCCATCTGATGGCAGAATAGAAATTGCAGTCTGAGGTGTGGTAGGCAGGACCTGTAGTAAAACATCCTCATGGATTTACTGGAGCTCACTCTCCTCATCCATTTCCATTCCACGGGGTTTTTCCCCCTCTGGGGCTGAGGGGAGGGGAGTGCGGGGGTTACAGAGAACTGGCAGGAGCCACGGCGGCCCATACTGATGAGGATGATGGCCTTCCCCACCCCCCCAGCCTCACTTGCTTTCTCATCAGCCTGTGGAAAGGCATGTCATTGGAGGAAAAAAGAAAGAGACGTATAGCGCCTTTCACTACCACCAGACGTCTCAAAGCGCTTTACAGCCAATGATGTACTTTTTGAAGTGTAGTTACTGTTGTAATGTGGGAAACGCGGCAGCCAACTTGGGCACAGCAAACTCCCACAAACAGCAATGTGATACTGACCAGATAATCTTTTCATTTTACGTTGATTGGGGGATAAATATTGGCCAGAACACTGGAGATAACTCCCCTGCTCTTCTTTGAAATAATGCCACGGGATCTTTTACATCCACCTGAGAGAGCAGACGGGGCCTTGGTTTAACGTCTCATCTGAAAGATGGCACCTCCGACAGTGCAGCACTGCACTGGTGCGTCAGCCTAGATTTTTGTGCTCAACCCACAACCTTCTGACTCAGAGGCGAGAATACTGCCCACTGAGCCACAGCTGACACTGCTAGGCTCTATGAAGGGAAGCCTGAAGAGATCTGAAGGTAATTTCTTTGGGCCTTCAGCCTCCTTCAGGCCTGGGGCTGTGTTACACTTGCCTGCCCCATTTGCCAGCACTGGGCCCTGCCTGTGGGCATGTCAGCAACGACGCTTCCCTGGGCTCTCGAGAGGAAATGGCAGCACTCAGAAAACCTAGCCTGGCACAACACACTGACCCTGGGGTGGAGGGAGGGTACCAAGAAATGTGACCACTTTTTTCGGTCAGCTGTCACTCACTGGGAATATGATGGGCACAACGAAGTAATCATAGGGGATTCGATCTGTTATGTCTATAATGTACACAACGAAGTAATCATAGGGGATTCGATCTGTTATGTCTATAATGTACACAACGAAGTAATCATAGGGGATTCGATCTGTTATGTCTATAATGTACTTATGAATGACTCCACAAGTCAATATGTTGTACTTGAACTGTAGTGACCTTGGTCCTTTATTCCAAACTCCAGAGTGCTCTGCAAGCATGGTGTGCAGCCTTTTATACAGGAAACCCCCGATCTCCACCAGTTGCACCCTCTAGTGGTGCCAGCATGTATGTACATGGTGTGAACCTTATTGTTAGTACATCAGGTAAACAAGTCTCCATCTTATACAATCTCACAGTGACTACACATAGAGTACATCCATAGTCAGCATATACAACATGATCGATCTAGTCCGGATAGGTGTTTCAGCAGAGGAGTTATCCCCGCTGACCTGGTCAATATTTATCCCAATGTCACTAAAAAACAGATTATCTGGTCATTGTCACATTCCTGTTTGTGGGAGCTTGCTGTGCGCAAATTGGCTGCCGCGTTTCCCACATTACACAGTGACTACACTCCAAAAGTACTTCATTGGCTGTAAAGTGCTTTGGGACATCCGGTGGCCGAGCAGGACGCTATATAAATGCAAGTCTTCCTTTCTTTCTAACTGCAAACGTGATTCCCAAATGGTGTGTTGCCTTCCTGGTGCCAGGGTGAAGGATATCACGGTGGAGGTATTCGGCGAGGGGAACAGCCAGATATCATGGTTTATGTTGGATCCAATGACATAGATAGAAAAAGTGTTAAGGTCCTTTCGGTAGAGTTTCAGGAGCTAGGAAAAAGATTTTTACAAAGGACCTCAATAGGTAGTAACCTCAGGATTATTCCCAGTGCCGTGTGCTAGTGAGTATAGACACAGGAAGATAGCGAAGTAAATGCGTGTCTGGAGAGGTGGTGCAGGAGTGGGTTTCCGTTCCTTGGGGCATTGAGACTGGTTCTGGGGAATGGGGTACCTGTATAAGATGGACAGATTGCACCTCAACAAAACCGGGACCAATATTCTCACTGTAACAGCATAAGAAATAGGATTAGGCCATTTGGCCCCTCAAGCCTGCTCTGCCATTCAATGATCATGGCTGATTTGATCTTGGTCTCAACTCCACTTCCCTGCCCGTTCCCCATAACCCTTCACTCCCTTATCATTCAGAAATCTGTCTATCTCCACCTTAAATATATTCAATGACCCAGCCTCCACAGCTCTCTGGGGCAGAGAATTCCAAAGATTCATGACCCTCTGTGAGAAGAAATTCCTCATTTCCATTTCCTTATTCTGAAACTATGCCCCCTAGTTCTAGATTCCCCCATCAGTGGAAACATCCTCTTTGCATCTACCCTGTCCAGCCCCCTCAGAATCTTATACATTTCAATAAGATCACCTCTCATTCTTCCAAACTCCAATGAGTAGAGGCCCAACCTGCTCAACCTTTCTTCATAAGACAACCCCCTCGTCTCAGGAATCAACGGAGTGAACCTTCTCTGAACAGCCTCCAATGCAAGTATATCCCTCCTTAAATACGGAGACCAAAACTGCACGCAGTACTCCAGGTGTGGCCTCACCAACACCCTGTACAGTTGTAGCAGGACTTCTCTGCTTTTCTCCCTTGGAATAAAGGCCAACATTCCATTTCCTGATTACTTGCTGTACCTGCATAATAACTTTTTGTGTTTCATGAACAAGGACCCCCAGGTCCCTCTGTACTGCAGCACTTTGGAATCTCTCCCCATTTAAATAAGAATTTGCTTTTTTAGGTTAACATCATCATAGGTAGTTCCTCGAAATCGAGGAAGACTTGCTTCCACTCCTGAAGTGCGTTCTTTGGTGGCTGAACAGTTCAATACGAGAGCCACAGTCCCTGTCACAGGTGGGACAGATAGTCGTTGAGGGAAGGGGTGGGTGGGACTGGTTTGCCGCACGCTCTTTCCGCTGCCTGCGCTTGATTTCTGCATGCTCTTGGCGTTGATACTCGAGGCACTCAGCGCCCTCCCGGATGCACTTCCTCCGCTTAGGGTGGTCTTTGGCCAGGGACTCCCAGGTGTCAGTAGGGATGTTGCACTTTATCAGGGAGGCTTTGAGGATGTCCTTTTAACGTTTCCTCTGCCCACCTTTGGCTCGTTTTCCATGAAGGAGTTCCGAGTAGAGCGCTTGATTTGGGAGTCTCGTGTCTGGCATGTGGACAATGTGGCCTGCCCAGCGGAGCTGATCAAGTGTGGCCAGTGCTTCAATGCTGGGGATGTTGGCCTGGACGAGGACGTTGATGTTGATGCGTCTGTCCTCCCAGGGGATTTTCAGGATCTTGTGGAGACATCGTTGGTGGTATTTCTCCAGCGACTTGAGGTGTCTACTGTACATGGTCCATGACCAATACGGGAATTGCAATCAGTCTCTGTCACAGGTGGGACAGACAGTGGTTGGAGGAAAGGGTAGGTGGGGAGTCTGTTTTGCCGCATGCTCTTTCCGTTGCCTGCGTTTGATTTCTGCATGCTCTCGGTGATGAGACTCGAGGTGCTCAGCGCCCTCCCAGATGCTCTTCTTCCACTTAGGGCGGTCTTGGGCCTGGGACTCCCGGGTGTCGTTGGGGATGTTGCACTTTATCAGGGCGGCTTTGAGGGTGTCCTTGAAATGTTTCCTCTGTCCAGCTGGGGCTCACTTGCCATATAGGAGTTCCGAGTAGAGCGCTTGCTTTGGGAGTCCTGTGTCGAGCGATGTGGCCCGCCCAATGGAGCTGATTGAGTGTGGTCACTGCTTCGATGCCGGGGATGTTGGCCTGGTCGAGAATGCTGATGTTGGTGCGTCTGTCCTCCCAGGGGATAACAGTACTGATTTGGCAGCGGGAGGGGAACCAGAAAATAGCAGAAAAGAGCAGCAATGAGATCAGAGAGATATAAACAGCTGTAAATTAGAAATATCCCCAAAACTGCAAGAACTAGATGAAGGAGATATTAAATTGTATGTTTGTCCATGTCCCTAGTGTAACTAATGAGGTTGGTGAGCTGCCTTATGTGATTATGAATTGGTTGCATTAACAGAGTCATGGTTCAAACCAGGACAGAATGGCTTCTTAATATTCCTGGTTATCAAGTATTCAGGAATGATAGAGAAAGAAAGGTGTGGCAATATTGATTAAGAATGATGTTACAATTCTAAATATAAACGTATACTGGATGGTTCTCGGACTGAATCTATTTGGCTTGAGTTGAGGAACAGAGGGGGAGTTGTTACATTGAGCGGAGTTTTTATAGAGCTTCAAACAGTGAGGAGAGTTGAGTAAATTATTGGCAAATTTCTAAGCCGTGTAACAAAAATAGAGTACTAGTATTAGGAGACTTTAATTACCCTAATATATACTGGGAAAAACACAGTAGGGTAAGGAAGGAGAGGAATTTCTCATCTGTGTACAGGAGAACTTTCTCGATCAATATGTCTCCAGTCCAACAAGGAAGGAAGCAGTATTGGATTTGGTTCTGATAAAATAAGTGGGGCAAATCACGTATGTTACAGTAGGAGATCATCTAGCTAACAACAACCACAGCTTGATATAATTATGGAAAGAGACCAGGGAAGATCGAAGGTAAAAATGCTCCATCGGGGAAGAGTGAATTTCACCTGCACTTTTAACTCCTCCCTTCCCACTACCCACCGTTCCAAACACTCCTTCCAGGTGGAACAGGATTTACTTGTACTTCTTTCCATTCCGTATACTGTCTTCGCTGCTCTACATTGGGGAGACCAAACCCAGATTGGGTGACCGCTTTGCTGGACATCTCCGTTCAGTCCATAATCGTGACCCTGAGTTCCTGTCATTTTAATTCCCCGCCCCACTCCCACTCTGTCCTCGGCCTCCTACACTGTTCCAACGAAGCTCAACGCAAGCTCGAGGAACAGCACCTTATCTTTCAATTAGCCACTTTACTGCCTTCCGGACTCAACATCGAGTTCAACAATTTCAGACCTTACCCACCGTTCCCATTCTCTCTAGGACAGCATGGTGCTGGTTATGGAGGATAGCTGCACCAGAGCCATTGGGAGCGGAGGAGTATGGACTGGTTCTTGGGGTGGGCAGCCCACATCAGTACACGGGCGGTGGGGTGGTCTGCACCCCTGGGGTCTACCTGCCTTTCTCCCACAACATTCCAGGGCCAGATTGTCTATCCACGGATGCTGCCTGACCTGCCGAATGTTTCCAGCAGTTTTAGTTCAGATTTTCAGCATCCGTAGTATTTTACTTGTATCTTTCCTGATACGGTGCCCAGAACTGACGGTAGTACTCCAGATTGGGGCTGACTACGTCTCTGTACAACTTCTTTACTTTTCTATTCTGACCATTCCATTCCATTCCATTGCATGAAACACAAAAGGATAGTATGCAGGTACAGCAAGTGATCAGGAAGACCAATGGAATCGTGGCCTTTATTGCAAAGGGGATGGAGTATAAAAGCAGGGAAGTCTTGCTAGTTATACAGGGTATTGGTGAGGCCACACCTGGAATACTGTGTGCAGTTTTGGTTTCCATATTTAAGAAAGGATATACTTGCTTTGGAGGCAGTTCAGAGAAGGTTCACTAGGTTGATTCCGGAGATGAGGGTGTTGACTTATGAGTAAAGGCTGAGTAGGTTGGGCCTCTACTCATTGGCATTCAGAAGAATGAGAGGTGATCTTACCGAAACATGTAAGGTTATGAGGGGGCTTGACAAGGTGGATGCAGAGAGGATGTTTCCACTGATAGGGGAGACTAGAACTAGAGGGCATAATCTTAGAATAAGGGGCCGCCGATTTAAAACTGAGATGAAGAGGAATTTCTTCTCTCAGAGGGTTGTGGATCTGTGGAATTCGCTGCCTCAGAGAGCTGTGGAAGCTGGGACATTGAATGAATTTATGACAGAAATAGACAGTTTCTTAAACGATAAGGGAATAAAGGGTAATGGAGAGCAGGCGGAGAAGTGAACCTGAGTCCATGATCGGATCAGCCATGATCGTATTAAATGGCGGAGCAGGCTTGAGGGGCCGTATGGCCTACTCCTGCTCCTATTTCTTATATTCTTATGTTATTAGCCTTTTGATTACATTTTATGCATGTGCACCAGTTTTTAGTGACTTGTGTTCATAGACTCCTAACTCCCTTGGGTTATCCAGTTCTGAGTCTCTCACCATGAAGAATTTGTCTCTCTCGGATACAAAGTGGATGATCTCACACTTCCCCACATCGATTCTTTAACTTGGTGCTACGAGTTGTTCAGAAATGCTCAAAGAAACCGCCTTTTCCTGTTCCTTGGACTTCAGCTGCTGGTAGTTAGACTCATAAAAAGATTTGGGCCGAAGTTTTCCAATGACAATGTAGCACTCCCTCATACTACACTAACGCGTCGGCCTAGATCATATGCTCAAGTCTGCAGTGTGGCTTGAACCCATGAGCTGCCATGATGGTGTCAGCTGTGGCTCAGTGGGCAGCATTCTTAGCTCTGAATCAGAAGGTTGTGGGTTCAAGTCCTACTCCAACGATTTTAGCACCTTAATCTCACTCCAGTCATCGTCATAGGTGTTCCCTCGAACGAGGATGACTTGCTTCCAATAAGTTCACAGATGTTTCAAAGAAGGACCCGATGTTCCAGTCCTGAACTCCAATTGAGGGGGTGGAAGATGCCTGTGAGTGGATTTTTTTAACATGTGGTGACCGTTGCACACCAGTCACCATACAGGCTTGACAGAGCTCGGCCTTGGTCCAATGACAAGGGTTAACCAGGACTGGAGACCTGCTCTGCTGCACGGACCCAGTGTGCACATATATCACAGTGTGGGCTGGCCCGTGCTGCCCCTGGGCCCTCAGCTCTTCTGAGCCCCGTACCCTCATTTGCCGCACCTCCACCACGATCCCTTGCCGCTCCTCTGCACCAAACATTCGCTGGCCCTCCGCCATGATCACCCACCGAATCTCACTCCAGTGCAGTACTGAGGAAGCACTGTCGGAGGTGCCGTCTTTTGGATGAGACGTTAAACCGAGGCCCCGTCTGCCCTCTCAGGTAGACGTAAAAGATCTCATGGCACTATTTCGAACAAAAGCAGGGGAGTTATCCCCTATATCCTGGCCAATATTTATCCTTCAACCAACATCACTAAAAAACAGATTATCTGATCATTAATACAAAAGCAAAATGCTGCAGATGCTGGAATCTGAAATAGAAACAGAAAATGCTGCAAATGTTCAGATCAGGCAACATCTGTGGAAAGAGAAACAGTTAACGTTCCAGGTCGATGGTGCTTCATGAGAGCTCATATCAACTCAGAAGTTATCTGATCATTGTCACATTGCTGTTTGTGGTTGGCTGCTGACTTTCTACTTTACAATGTCCTGTGATCATGAGAAGCTCTGTAGAAATGCAAGTCTTTCTTTTGTGAAGTTATCTTGTGATGTGAACACCCAATGAGGTATGATTGGGATGTTGACCACCATGATGAACCTTTTATTGGTGCTTGACAGCTCTTCACGTGTCTGGCCCAAACGAACCCCCTTAAGATTCTTGTTCTGCTCTTGCCTCCTGTTGTGAGAGGACTCCGAACGTGTTGGGGAACGCCAGCCAGCTGAGATCTTCCAGCTTTTAGCGACAATGCTGCTTCACCTAACTCAGAGACAGAGCTTCACACCCAAAGTTTCACATAGAACAGCGAAGGGTAGCTTTATTGGTGGCCACTCCAGCAAGGAGTGCGACAGTTAACCAGAGACATTTCAGAAAGCATGGCCAGCAGGCACAAACTTGAACCTCAGCCTTTATTGAAATAACTGCCACTTGAACACACCCAAATACCGTGTCATTCACAATCTTGTGATCAATAAAAAATAATGCATTCATAATTCGAAGACAAGTGAATGGAGAACAAGCCACGGTCAACCCTTCCACATAGGGCCGACTCCATCGTGGACTCTGCACTCTACTTCTGGAAAGTAAAAGTGAGGGGGGGGGTAAGGTCAGGAAATTGGGCTGGAGGGGTTGGGAACTTGGGCTGGGGGAGGGCTTCAGGAACTTGGGCTGGGGAGGGGCACGAACTTGGGCTGGGGGGGCAGGAACTTGGGCTGAGGAGGGGCAGGAACTTGGGCTGGGGAGGGGCAGGAACTTGGGCTGGGGAGGGGCAGGAACTTGGGCTGGGGAGGGGCAGGAACTTGGGCTGGGGAGGGGCAGGAACTTGGGCTGGGGAGGGGCAGGAACTTGGGCTGGGGAGGGGCAGGAACTTGGGCTGGGGAGGGGCAGGAACTTGGGCTGGGGAGGGGCAGGAACTTGGGCTGGGGAGGGGCAGGAACTTGGGCTGGGGAGGGGCAGGAACTTGGGCTGGGGAGGGGCAGGAACTTGGGCTGGGGAGGGGCAGGAACTTGGGCTGGGGAGGGGCAGGAACTTGGGCATGGGAGGGGCAGGAACTTGGGCTGGGGGGGCAGGAACTTGGGCTGGGGGGGGCAGGAACTTGGGCTGGGGGGGGCAGGAACTTGGGCGGGGGGGGCAGGAACTTGGGCGGGGGGGCAGGAACTTGGGCGGGGGGGGCAGGAACTTGGGCGGGGGGGCAGGAACTTGGGCGGGGGGGGAGGAACTTGGGCTGGGGAGGGCAGGAACTTGGGCGGGGGGGGGAGGAACTTGGGCTGGGGAGGGCAGGAACTTGGGCTGGGCGGGGGCAGGAACTTGGGCTGGGGGGGGGCAGGAACATGGGCTTGTGGGGGGGGCAGGAACTTGGGCTGGGGCAGGAACTTGGGCTTGGGGGGGGAGGGGGGCAGGAACTTGGGCTCCAAGGTGACTAATCAGGTAATGTGATCAAGAGACCCAATCAGAACATTTTTCTGTTGCCAATAAGTGCGTCCATAAAAATCCCAACGTGTGCCAATGGGAATGGAGTAGAATAGCTTCCAATTTTCAATTGTTCCCCAGACTTGGTTTCAGACCCTAGCAATTGGAAGGTTGAACTGTCACTGCAAAACAAACTGGAAACGCGTCAAAATTCTGCCACGAGCTCTGCGCGTTTTGTGTTCTTTGCAGATGGAACATTGTGCGAGGGGTGACTGACTGTCCACCCTGCCTGGATTCCCGATAAGGTCGCCTGTTGTACACACCTGTATGCCAGCAGTGTTGATTCACGAACCCAGCCCATTGTGAAAACCATACAGTAATACACCTTAATGAGAACACAACAAAAATATTGAACAGGAAATGTCAGACCGAAAGCAGTTCTGGATGAAATGTACCATCAAGCTATTTCTTCTCAAAAATTTGCTCTAGATTTCAATGCGCGCACCAGAAGGCCCATTTGATCTTGGATTTTCTCATCCAACAATGCTTCACTTGAAGATATTGCTCAGTAATGAAAATGCTTTTTAAAACTGACTGTGGCTTCATGTTCAGTTTACAGAATTTAAGCCCAGATTTTCTGAGATTTTGCTTAGCACCAAATAGAATCATAGACATTTACAGCAGGAAGGAGGCCATTTCGGCCCATCGTGTCCGTGCCGGCCAACAAGAGGCTATCCAGCCTAATCTCACTTTCCAGCTCTCGGTCCGTTGCCCTGTAAGTTACGGCACTTCAAGTGCATATCCAAGTACTTGTTAAATGTGGTGAGAGTTTCTGTCTCTACCACCTTTTCAGGCAGTGAGTTCCACCCTCTGTGTGAAGAAATTTCCCCTCAAATCCCCTCTAAACCTTCTACCAATTACTTTAAATCTATGCCTCCTGGTTGTTGACACCGCTGCTAAGGGAAATAGGTCCTATCCATTCTATCTAGGCCCCTCATAATTTTATACTGCTCAATAAGGTCATCTCTCAGTCTCCTCTGTTCCAAGGACAACAAACCCAGCCTATCCAATCTGTCCTCATAGCTAAAATTCTCCACTCCCGGTAACATCCTAGTAAATCTCCTCTGCACCCTCTCCAGTGCAATCACATATTTCCTGTAATGCGGTGACCAGAACTGCACGCAGTACTTTAGCTGTGGCCTAACCAGTGTTTTATACAGTTCAAGCATTACCTCCATGCATTTATATTCTATGCCTCGGCTAATAAAGGCAAGCATTCTGTATGCCTTCTAAATCACCTTATCTACCTGGCCTGCTACCTTCAGGGATCTGTGGACCTGCACTCCAAGTTCCCTCCCGAGGGCTAAACAGGCATAAAACACATTAGCACATTGATCATGCTTTTAAGGGTGATTTTACTTTTAAAGGCTTTCTCCGTAAAGTGTAACTTTTCCATGGGTTTATAAAAACCTTCAATGTAATGGTGCTTTGTGCTTGCTACTTTCCACCTAATCCAGTCTTCCAGGATTTGGCATGGTGTCAGCTGGAATTGAAAATGCAGTCAAGCGCTCAGCCAAATAAAGCTTGGGAAAAGTAAAGGGATGTGGCCAACGGTCCCCCAATTTGTTTGTCGGGTGCGTGGCCCATTCACAATTTCGCACATGTGCAAAATTCAACATTGGAAAAGCTGGTCCAAGGTTGTACAGGAACGGCAGAGAGCTGCACGGCCACGAGGCTTCGAGGGAACGTTGGATGTGGCCACTTAAAGGTAAATGTTAACTTTGTATTGAAAATTGAGCCAATGGACATTGAAAGATCTACAGGCACGCTGCCCATACCCATACCCATTTTCCCATACCCACTTGCATCCCTGATCGATAGCTTACTGTTGGGTAAAGGGTATGGAACAAAGGAGTTGAGGTAGAGATCAGCTGTGACGTCAACGAATGGCAGAGCAGGCTTGAGGGGCTGAATGGCCTGCACCCGTTCCTATGACACAGAAGATGCACATTATTGTCTCAACTCAATAACAGAATTAAAAGATGAACTCGGTCAACAGCTAATGGAATCGAGTACAAATCAAAAGAATTTTGGCGGAGGGGGCACACAAATGATGGCACTGACTGCTGGGCTTTCTGTCTTTATGACAGAAAAAGTCCTGTAGTCCAAATCATTCTGATCGATTGCCACTTCTTCATTGCAGCAGCTGGGTCAGCCTGTTGAAATCTCCATTACACTGTCGCAGCAGGTCTTCAAGGACTGTCACTTCATAGTCAGGGAAGCAGCTTTGCAGCTTCATCATGTCCCACTGGGAACAGGGATCTGTTCAACAAAACCCAACAGAGACAGAGTAAGTAACTCAGTCAACGCCAGTCCATAAAACTTCCGGTACCAGGAACCAGAACTGACTTTGTACTGTCAGCACAATCAAGCACGACACAAATTGCAGCTTCTAATGTTGGTTTATATTGATTCTAATGGTGGTTTGCATTGTTGGTCTAATGGTGGTTTATATTGATTCTAATGGTGGTTTATATTGTTGTTCTAATGGTGGTTTATATTGATTCTAATGGTGGTTTATATTGATGTTCTAATGGTGGTTTATATTGATTCTAATGGTGGTTTATATTGATTCTAATGGTGGTTTACATTGATTCTAATGTTGGTTTATATTGATTCTAATGATGGTTTATATTGTTGTTCTAATGGTGGTTTATATTGATGTTCTAATGGTGGTTTATATTGATTCTAATGGTGGTTTATATTGATTCTAATGTTGGTTTATATTGATTCTAATGGTGGTTTATATTGATTCTAATGGTGGTTTATATTGATTGTAATGGTGGTATATATTGATGTTCTAATGGTGGTTTATATTGATTCTAATGGTGGTTTATATTGATGTTCTAATGGTGGTTTATATTGATTCGAATGTTGGTTTATATTGATTCGAATGGTGGTTTATATTGTTGTTCTAATGGTGGTTTATATTGATGTTCTAATGGTGTTTTATATTGATTCTAATGGTGGTTTATATTGATTCTAATGGTGGTTTACATTGATTCTAATGTTGGTTTATATTGATTCTAATGGTGGTTTATATTGTTGTTCCAATGGTGGTTTATATTGATGTTCTAATGGTGGTTTATATTGATTCTAATGTTGGTTTATATTGATTCTAATGTTGGTTTATATTGATTCTAATGGTGGTTTATATTGTTCTAATGGTGGTTTATATTGATTCTAATGGTGGTTTATATTGTTCTAATGGTGGTTTATATTGATGTTCTAATGGTGGTTTATATTGATTCCAATGGTGGTTTATATTGTTCTAATGGTGGTTTACATTGATGTTCTAATGGTGGTTTATATTGATGCTAATGGTGGTTTATATTGTTCTAATGGTGGTTTATATTGATTCTAATGGTGGTTTATATTGATTCTAATGATGGTTTATATTGTTCTAATGGTGCTTTATATTGATTCTAATGGTGGTTTATATTGTTGTTCTAATGGTGCTTTATATTGATTCTAATGGTGGTTTATATTGATTCTAATGGTGGTTTATATTGATTCTAACGGTGGTTTATATTGTTGTTCTAATGGTGGTTTATATTGATTCTAATGGTGGTTTATATTGTTGTTCTAATGGTGGTTTATATTGATTCTAATGCTGGTTTATATTGATTCTAATGGTGGTTTATATTGTTCTAATGGTGGTTTATATTGATTCTAATGGTGGTTTATATTGTTGTTCTAATGGTGGTTTATATTGATTCTAATGGTGGTTTATATTGTTGTTCTAATGGTGGTTTATATTGATTCTAATGGTGGTTTATATTGATTCTAATGGTGGTTTATATTGTTGTTCTAATGGTGGTTTATATTGATTCTAATGGTGGTTTATATTGTTGTTCTAATGGTGGTTTATATTGATTCTAATGGTGGTTTATATTGTTGTTCTAATGGTGGTTTATATTGATTCTAATGGTGGTTTATATTGTTCTAATGGTGGTTTATATTGATTCTAATGGTGGTTTATATTGATTCTAATGGTGGTTTATATTGTTGTTCTAATGGTTGTTTATATTGATGTTCTAATGGTGGTTTATATTGATGTTCTAATGGTGGTTTATATTGATTCTAATGGTGGTTTATATTGATTCTAATGGTGGTTTATATTGATTCTAATGGTGGTTTATATTGATGTTCCAATGGTGGTTTATATTGATTCTAATGGTGGTTTATATTGTTGTTCTAATGGTGGTTTATATTGATGTTCTAATGGTGGTTTATATTGTTGTTCTAATGGTGGTTTATATTGATGTTCTAATGGAGGTTTATATTGATTCTAATGGTGGTTTATATTGATGTTCTAATGGTTGTTTATATTGATGTTCTAATGGTGGTTTATATTGATGTTCTAATGGAGGTTTATATTGATTCTAATGGTGGTTTGTATTGATGTTCCAATGGAGGTTTATATTGATTATAATGGTGGTTTATATTGATTCTAATGGTGGTTAAAATTGATGTTCTAATCGAGGTTTGTATTGATTCTAATGGTGGTTTATATTGATTCTAATGGTGGTTTATATTGATTCTAATGGTGGTTTATATTGAGTCTAATGGTGGCTTATATTGATGTTCTAATGGTGGTTTATATTGATGTTATAATGGTGGTTTATATTGATGTTCTAATGGTGGTTTATATTGATGTTCTAATGGTGGTTTATATTGATGTTCTAATGGTGGTTTATATTGATTCTAATGGTGGTTTATATTGATGTTCTAATGGTGGTTTATATTGATTCTAATGGTGGTTTATATTGATTCTAATGGTGCTTTATATTGATTCTAATGGTGGTTTATATTGATTCTAATGGTGGTTTATATTGATTCTAATGGTGGTTTATATTGATGTTCTAATGGTTGTTTATATTGATGTTCTAATGGTGGTTTATATTGATGTTCTAATGGTGGTTTATATTGATGTTCTAATGGTGGTTTATATTGATTCTAATGGTGGTTTATATTGATTCTAATGGTGGTTTATATTGTTGTTCTAATGGTGGTTTATATTGATGTTCTAATGGTGGTTTATATTGATTCTAATGGTGGTTTATATTGATGTTCTAATGGTGGTTTATATTGTTGTTCTAATGGTGGTTTATATTGATTCTAATGGTGGTTTATATTGATGTTCTAATGGTGGTTTATATTGATTCTAATGGTTGTTAATATTGATATTCTAATGGTGGTTTATATTGATGTTCTAATGATGGTTTATATTGATTCTAATGGTTGTTTATATTGATGTTCTAATGGTGGTTTATATTGATGTTCTAATGGAGGTTTATTTTGATTCTAATGGTGGTTTATATTGATGTTCCAATGGAGGTTTATATTGATTATAATGGTGGTTTATATTGATTCTAATGGTGGTTAAAATTGATGTTCTAATCGAGGTTTGTATTGATTCTAATGGTGGTTTATATTGATTCTAATGGTGCTTTATATTGATTCTAATGGTGGTTTATATTGAGTCTAATGGTGGCTTATATTGATGTTCTAATGGTGGTTTATATTGATGTTCTAATGGTGGTTTATATTGATGTTCTAATGGTGGTTTATATTGATGTTCTAATGGTGGTTTATATTGATGTTCTAATGGTGGTTTATATTGATTCTAATGGTGGTTTATATTGATGTTCTAATGGTGGTTTATATTGTTGTTCTAATGGTCGTTTATATTGATGTTCTAATGGAGGTTTATATTGATTCTAATGGTGGTTTATATTGATGTTCTAATGGTGGTTTATGTTGATGTTCTAATGGTCGTTTATATTAAAGTTCTAATGGTGGTTTATATTGATTCTAATGGTTGTTTATATTGAAGTTCGAATGGTGGTTTATATTGATTCTAATGGTGGTTTGTATTGTTCCAATGCTGATTTATATTGATTTGCTCTTGGTGGTTTGCATTGTTATTCTAATGGCGGTTTATCTTGTTCTAATGGTGGTTTAGATTGTTGTTCTCATGGTGGTTTGTATTGTTATTGTAACCGTTTGCCTACAGTATCACAGTGCCTAAGTTTGAAGAAAAAGTCCTTAATTATCTGCGTATTGCTTTGGGAACCCCGAGGTGGTGAAAGACACTATATAAATGTACGTTCTTTCTTTATTTCTTCATAATGGCAGCATGTAATGCTGTCTGTAATGGTTTACATGCTGTTTACAGTGGTGGCTTATATGCTGTTTACAGTGATGATATATCATGTTGACATTGTAACAGGCTCTCTCACCTCACGTACTGTCCGCCTCCCTTTCAAAACCTCCGTCATTGCCGCCCTCCTCAGAAAACTCACCGACACCTCACTCATGCAAACTACTGCTCCATCTCCAACCCCTCCTTCCTCTCAACCTTGAACGTGTTGTCACCTCCGTACTCTGTGCCCACCTTCCCTGCACTCTCTGTTTGAATCTCTCCGATCAGGTTATAATGCCAGCCATACCACTGAAACGGCTCTTGCCAAAGTCACAAATGACTTGCTATGTGATTGTGACCATGATGAGCTATCCCTCCTCATCCTTCTCTACCTCTCTCAGCCTTTGACACAAAGAAACACTTGGATTTATATAGCGCCTTTCACGACCACCGGACATCTCAAAGCGCTTTACAGCCAATGAGGTACTTTTGGAGTGTAGTCACTGTTGTAATGTGGGAAACTACAGCTGACCACACTGTCCTCCTCCACCTCCTCTCCTCTGTTGTCCAGCTGGGTGGGACTGGCTTCGCCTGGTTGCATTCTTATGAATCCAGTCATAGCCAGATTATGTCCAGAAATGGCTTTTCCTCCTGCCCCCCCGCACCGTTACCCCTTGAGTCCCCCAAGGTACTATCCTTGCCCCCTTCTTATTTATCACTACACAGCATTATCTCTTGGCAGCATTAGCCACAGAGAGGGAGTCAGACAGCACACATACACTGACAACACCCAGCTCTACCTTCTCACCACCTCTCCGCAATGTCCGACATCCAGTTCTGGATGAGCTGCAATTTCTTCCATTGTCTTTGGCCCTGCCACAAACTCCGTTCCCTCAACATCGATTTTATCCTCACCTCCGGCTGGACCAGACTGTCCGCGAGCTGGTAGTCCTGTCTGACTTCGAGCTGAGCTTCTAGTCCCATACCCTCTCTGTCACAAAGATCCTCTACTTCCACCTTAAAATGGTGGCTTACATCGCTGTGTAAAATGGTGGCTATCAATGCTGTTCGTAACATTGTTGATAATGGTTGTTTATATTGTTTGAAACGTTCCATTACCTTCAGGAGAGCCTCTGATCGCATCCTCTACACTGTCTTGCTCATCCTCTTCCAGATCTTCATAAAAGGTCGGTGCAGCACTATATTGTTTGGTGTCATATTCAAAGCTCCGCTCATCTGATGAAGGAGGGCCGAAGTGCTGAGAATTCTCATCGCACTGTCGTCTCCTTTCTAGATTGTCCAAGAAAGCATTGTTTTTCCTTTTAGGAGAGAGAGAAAACCGAAACTAAAAACCATTCATATTACACATCAACTCAGTTACACAGGGACCCAGGCACACCTCACTCACTACCACAGTTACCCGGAGTGATGGTCAGACCTCACTCACTACCACAGTTACCCGGAGTGATGGTCAGACCTCATTCACTACCACAGTGACACATAGGAACAGGAGGAGGCCATTCAGCCACTCGAGCCTGCTCTGCCAATCAATGAGATCATGGCTGATCTGCGACCTAACTCCATATACCCGCCTTTGCCCCATATCCCTTAATACCTTTGGTTAATCTATCAATTTCAGATTTAAAATGAACACTTGATCTCGCATCAATTGTCATTTATGGAAAAGAGTTCCAAACTTCAACCATCTTTTGCGTGTAGAAGTGTTTCCTAACTTCACTCCTGAAAGGTCTGGCTCTAACATTTAGGCTATGTTCTCTGGCCCTGGACTCCCCAACCAGCATAAATAGTTTCTCTCTATCTACCCTACCAGTTCCGCTTAGTACCTTGAAAACATTGATCAAATCACCCCTTAATCTTTGAAATTTCAGGGAATTCAACCCTCATAATTTAACCCTTGAAGTCCAGGTATCATTCTGGTAAACCTACGCTGCACTCCCTCCAAGGTCTATATATCCTTCCTGAGGTGTAGCCCAAAACTGCTCCAGGTGTGGTCTAACCAGGGCTTTGCATAGTTGTATTCTAGTGCTCTAGATATAAAGGCCATTCCATTATACTTTTTGATTATTTTCTGTATGAGTCCATGACATTTTAATGATCCATATTCCTGGAGCCCCAAGTTTCTTTGGACCTCCCCTGTTTATAGTTATTCACCATGAAGTGGGGCTTTCGAGCACTGCTATAATTAAAGGGTCAAGAATGGGTCTCGGGAACTAAAAGACCTAAAAGTTGCTTAAAGGGCAGAAGAGATAACGCTAAATAACATGTGGGAATGATTAATTGTTGCAAGCTGTGTAACCTGAGGACAATTACAAATAGCCAAACTTTTGAACCACAGGAGGCCTAGAGAGGCAGTTAAATAGGGCAAGGGGTCAGAGGTCACATGTTGGAGAAACTTCATCTGGTATGAGACATAGGCGAATGATTGTGTGATGCAAAAGGGAATTAGTCAATCAGCAACTGTGCACGCGGGCTTTGGGCCAATTAAACGGCTTAGGGGACCATGCACGAGGCCGACATGCATCATTAAGTATATAAAAGATTGCTTGGAACTTTATATATTCGGAGAAGCCTGCGTGAGCCATCGGACAGAGAGCAGATGGTTTCCCCACCGGTGCAAATAAAGACTACTTGAATCTTCAAACCCTGACCTGGTGATGAGTGTTTATTTTAAATACTCCACTACACACCATTTAGAAAGTACCCTGTTCTATTTTTTTTAGGATCACCTCACACTTGCCTATTTTGAATTACATTTGCCATAGTTTTGCCCACTCACTCAATCTATTAATATCTCTCTGTAATTTTATGCTTCCATCCACACTGCCTATTTTGCATCATCGGCAGACTTGGGTATGTGGCTTTCTATGCCATCATCTAAGTGGTTAATAAATACAGTGAATAGCTGAGGCCCCAACACAGATCCCTGCGGGACACCACTAGTCACATCTTGCCAATTAGAATACCTGACCATTATCCCCACTGCCTGTCTCCTGTCGCTCAGCCAATTTCCTAACCAGGTCAGTAATTTGCCCTCAATTCCATGGGGTTCAACTTTAGTTAACAGTCTCTTCTGAAGGACGTTATCAAATGCCTTCTGGAAGTCCATATAAATAACATCCATAGACATTCCCCTGTCCACTACTTTAGTCAACTCTTCAAAAAGTTCAATCGATTTTGTCAGGCATGACCTACCTTTCACAAATCCATGCTGAGTAATGATCTGACCTCACTCACTACTGAATATCTCAATATTTGACCTTGTTAGCTTTATACAATGTGTAATACACACCTCCTGTGTTCTTCCTTAAGCCATTTATGTTTCTCGGCTTCCAGTTGGGATTCCTTTTCTGTTAAGAGATCACCCTTGTAAAAGGAAACACAGTGTTAGCACTTACTGAATCCGCAGGATTAGAAATCTGAGCGAGCCCGTGCTCGTAGTACACGCGCTGCTTTGAGAGGCCACACGCGAAATTCGTGCTACCTTCTATTTGCAACCATCGTGCCGGGCAGCCATGTCTACCCAGACTGCTGACTAGCGGAACACCTTCCAGGGGGCATGATATCAGGCATCCGTCACCTCACTTAAACACATTGAACACATCCACAGTTTGACACAAGAGGACGAATCACAGCTTTTGACTAAATCACTTTCAATAACGATCCCAAATAAGGCCTGGCGTTCTATGTTAAACGAGGCATTGAAGGCTGCACTGAACTTGAGCATACCAGTATTGCAGGAGTTTTCACTACAGCAATATGCGTAGGAGAGATAACAATCTCCAATGTCTACAAACCACCATTCGTACAGTGGCCTGACCCACCGCTCCCTCCTAGTCAACATCCATCCATCTCGGAGACTTTAATAGCCACCACACAATGTGGGGTTATGCAGACGCCAACTATAATGGAGAACAACTGTGGGCTTCACTAGAAAATAAATTCCTCCTCTTTGATGCCAAAGATCGAGGTACTTTTCATTCGTCAAGGTGGCATAGAAAATATAACCCAGACCAATGTTTCCTCTCTAAAAACGACCAATCATCGCCTCCAGAACCGTTCTTGATGTCTTCCCCAACAGTCAATCAGGCCCTCAAGCATCAGAATTCCTGTCATTACATCAACACCGATGGAACTTCACAACAGCAGACTGGGAAACCTTCTAAAGGTCAGTTGACATCAGCATCAGGTGGATTCCGCCAACCACAAAGCCTTCAACAGAGTTATAAGAATGACATAAGCTGCCGCAACACGCAGTATAGCTCAGGGGTTTAGAAAGACATATATTCCTTGTTGGATGGAAGAAAATGAGGCTCACTACCAGCAGTATTCGCAGAACAAGAACCTAGCCACAGCCACCACAATGCTGGAGTCCGTAAACTCGGCGAGATGTGAAAGGTGGAGGAACCTTATGGAGAATTCTAACGACTCAGTCCAGCAGGAAAGCATGGACCCTGCTCCGTCCACTTGGTGGGGCCAACCCCGCCTATAAACACAGGACGACCATCAGAGCGGATCCATTGCATCCCACTCGTTAATCAACGGCTCCGATGGACAAAGAATTTCGACGCCAGGTGATGCGACAGCTTTCGACAAACTTGATGGTAGCACCAAGATCGTCAACTCTGTCTGATCCATTCACCTTGAACGAACGAAATGTAGCCCTGTCGGCAACCAAATCTGGAAAAGCTGCTGGTCAAGATGGTGTTTTATTCAGAATTCTTAAAAGCCCTGGAACCCAAAGCGAAGAGATGGTTGACCTCCTTCTTCTCTGAGGTACTGGCAACTGGTAAAATTCCACCTATTTGGAGGGAGACTAAAATAATTGCCCTCCTGAAGCAGGAGAAGAATGCTTATGAAGCCTCCAGCTACCACCTGTTCTCCTTACTCTGCACTTGTTCTAAAGTGCTGGAGAGGCTACTACTCCACAGACTAGCCCCCATCATTGAGCCAACCATCCCTAAGGTGCAAGCGGGCTTCTGGAGTGGCCGTAACTGCTGCGACCAAGTGATAGCTTTAACAACGCACATCAAAGCAGGCTTCCAGTGCCAGCTCTAAACTGCCGCAACACGTGTGGACGGGTCAGCAGTGTATGACACTGCTTTTCAAGCTCTCCACCATTTGCAGAACAACGATCCATCTTCTCAACTCCATGCTTAGCAACCGACTCTTCCGTGTGTACTCTGGCACCCAGAAGTGCAGATATAGAACATTGAACAATGGACTCCCACAGGGTTCTGTCCTGGCATCCATGTTATTCAACGTTTGCACCAGTGATCTGCCCGAAACAGGTGACATTGCCGTGGCCACTAATCTGTCCATCACCGAGGAGACCCTGACCAGGGATTTACAGAGGATGGAAGCCTACTTCCGCCGATGGTGACTCCGGCCAAACCCACTAAAGACTGTCACCTCGACATTCCACCTCCACACCCATCAAACAAACCAAGCTCTGAAAGTCTCCTTTTGCGGTGCAGGGGCAAACCATGCCAAAAACCCTCCTATTTAGGAGTCACGCTTGATCGCACGCTGTCGTATGGACAACATCCCCAGAACCTTGGAAAGAAACTAAAGAGTCGGGTCAACTTGATGCAGAAACTCGACGGATACTGACTTCAATGTTGACTTCAAGGGCACAGCCTACTGAAGGAGGCCGATGGTCCTATATCAGGAAATGCTCAGTACACTGGGCAGGCTGCCAGTGAGCTCTCTCAATGTCGCAGAATATGAGGAGTCCTGCTCCAACTTGTGTCAAGGCTTCGTGCAGAACATGAAGACCCTTCAGTCCAACACGGACCAAGTGGTCAGCTCCATCAACACCACCCATCAACACGGAGCCTCTATCGACAGCTGCTATCTTGGATTATCGTGCAACTGTCGATGGGGCTCCATGAGCACCATCACACTCTGTTCTCCAGCAGAGCACTAGGAATGCTGAGGCACCACCCCGGGAGAGTGGCCTTGGCACTCTCTGTGTGTGACAGCATGCCTGGCTCCCCCCACCACCCACTCCGCCAGGCATCCCAGGGTGGAGTGGGCTCTGCCTAGGCCCAGCCCCTTTCCCAAACCCAACATGGCCATCTCAGAAAGGGTGATGACCCTGACGTAGGGCTGGAGTTTCCGCTCGCTGTCGTTGCTATTTTTGCCACGGAGGGGTGGCAATGGCAGCGGTGAGCTCTCCGGGTGGGCGGCCGGTTTCCTGTGCCCTGCCGAGGTTCTCGGTGCCG
Source organism: Pristiophorus japonicus (assembly GCF_044704955.1). Classification (NCBI taxonomy): domain Eukaryota; kingdom Metazoa; phylum Chordata; class Chondrichthyes; family Pristiophoridae; genus Pristiophorus; species Pristiophorus japonicus. The sequence continues at coordinate 149,048,250 of NC_091987.1, read as the reverse complement.
GGCTCGGCATTACCGCCCGGGAGAGGCGAGCTGGTGTGCAATGCTCCTGGTTGCGACACCGGATCGATTTTTGCGTCCCGCCCAATTCGTAGCACTCCATAGAGCTGGGACTGCCTGTGAAAGCGGGCAGCCCAACCTATACTGGCTGCAGTGAGGTCAGTAATGTCCACCTCAGGGCAGTGTGATTGTTTATATTATTTTTTGGGTGATTTATGTTATGTTGTATTTATTGGGAATGCTTTTTGGACGTTTTTTTTCAGGTTTTTGTTTTCTCCCCAGGCCTCTCTCTGAGCACTCCCGGGCCGGCTGTTTAGCTCGAGATTTTCGCATTGCTCAGCTAGCCTAGCACCCTGAGAGAGGTGTGTAACGCCTCCCTTAGCGCTCCGCCCCACACTCCCAATTTTGCTGACTGAGGGGCAAACTGTTCCCGGGCTCAAAGTTTGCTGCCCCGCAGCCATTACTACCCCAAAATCAGCAAAGCCAAAAATCCAGCCCTTTATGTTAGACAGGTGTGCAAAATCAAAGCACATGTTATTGGGGGTAATATACTGATGTAGATAGAGAACTGGTTGGCAGACAGGAAGCAGAGAGTCGGGATAAACGGCTCTTTTTCAGAATGGCAGGCAGTGACTAGTGGAGTGCCGCAGGGCTCAGTGCTGGGAGCCCAGCTCTTTACAATATACATTAATGATTTGGATGAAGGATTTGAGTGTAATTTCTCCAAGTTTGCAGATTACACTAAGCTGGGTGGCGGTGTGAGCTGTGAGGGGGACGCAAAGAGGCTGCAGGGTGACAGGTTAGGTGAGTGGGTAAATGCATGGCAGATGCAATATAATGTGGATAAATGTGAAGTTATCCACTTTGGGGGCAAAAACGCGAAGACAGAATATTATCTGAATGGCGGCAGATTAGGAAAAAGGGGAGGTGCAACGAGACCTGGGTGTCATGGTTCATCAGTCATTGAAAGTTGGCAGGTACAGCAGGGAGGTCTTACTGCAGTTGTACAGAGCCTTGGTGAGGCCTCAGCTGGAGTAGTGTGTTCAGTTTTGGGCTCCTAATCTGAGGAAGGACGTTCTTGCTATTGAGGGAGTGCAGCGAAGGTTCACCAGACTGATTCCCGGGATGGCAGGACTGACATATGAGGAGAGACTGGATCAACTGGGCCTTTATACATTGGTGTTTAGAAGGATGAGAGGAGATCTCATAGAAACATATAAGATTCAGACGGGACGGGACAGGTTAGATGCGGGTAGAATGTTCACAATGTTGGGGAAGTCCAGAACCAGGGGACACAGTATGCGGATAAGTGGTAGGCCATTTAGGACTGAGATGAGGAGAAACTTCATCATTCAGAGAGTTGTTAACCTGTAGAATTCACTGCTGCAGAGAGTTGTTGATGCCAGTTCATTGGATATATTCAAGAGGGAGTTAGATATGGCCTTTATGGCTAAGGGGATCAAGGAGTATGGAGAGAAAGCAGGAAAGGGGTACTGAAGGAATGATCAGGCCATGATCTTATTGAATGGTGGTGCAGGCTCGAAGGGCCGAATGGCCTACTCCTGCATCTATTTTCTATGTTTCTATGATACTTGTGGATCTCACCGGTGGGGCCCACAGATGCCTTTGGGGAGGACGAGTGCCGCCCTTCATAAGGCAGCTGGAAAACTCCCAGAACAAGGAATTCTACATAAGAAATAGGAACAGGAGTAGGCCATTTGGTCCCTTGAGCCTGCTGTGCCATTAAATAAGATCATGGCTGATCTGATCTTGGCCTCAACTCCATTTCCCTGCCCGCTCCCCATAACCCTTGACTCCCTTACCGCTCAAAAATTTGTCTGTCTCCATCTTAAATATATTCAATGACCCAGCCTCAACAGCTCCCTGAGGCAGAGAATTCCACAGATTTACAACCCTCTGGGAGAAGATATTCCTCCTCAACTCCGTTTTAAATGGGCGACCCCTTATTCTGAAACTACGCCCCCTAGTTCTAGATTAGCGCAGATGACCAAAAGCTTGGTCAATAAGGTAGGTTTTAAGGAGTGTCCTGAAGGAGGAGAGAGAGGCTGAGAGGTTTAGGGAGACAGTTCCAGAGCTTGGGGCCCAGGCAACAGAAGGCACGGCTACCAATGGTTGAGCAATTACAATCAGGGATGCTCAGGAGGGCAGTTATTCTCCATTTTGAGTAAGTAAGCTATGGCTGGACTGGAGCCATGGGGTGTTTGGATTAGTGTTCTCCCTTACCTTCTTCCGCTGTTCCTCTTTCCACTCCTGGAGTCTCTGCTCTTCAGCATTCTTCTGAGTCTCCCTGTAGTTCTGGCTCCGGGCCTAGGAGAGAAACACAAATGGCCGGTATGACTCCCCGCACCCATGTCGTTTGGTCCCCAGCTAAAGGGGTACTGTCTGCAGAAAATTGTTTGGCCAGAGCGTTATTTACCTGGCACTGAAAAAAAAGCCTGCGGAGGTGTCAGACGTTTCATCAAGTCAGCACCAGAAACCACACGATGGATGCAGATGGCACACGGTTTGATCTAAACCATCAAGTGTTTCAACATGATCCGGGAGGGGGGAAGAGAGGAAAGTTCCCAGGCTCGGCCCATCTCCGCAACAACAACAACTTGTATTTATATAGCGCCTTTAACATCCCTAGGTGCTTCATAGGAGTATAGTGCGATAAAAATTTGACACCGAGCCGCTTAAGTAGAAATTAGCGCAGGTGACCAAAAGCTTGGTCAATAAGGTAGGTTTTAAGGAGTGTCCTGAAGGAGGAAAGAGAGGCTGAGAGGTTTAGGGAGGGAGTTCAAGAGCTTGGGGCCCAGGCAACAGAAGCCACGATCAACAATGGTTGAGCGATTACAATCAGGGATGCTAAGGAGGGCAGAATTAGAGGAGCGAAGACATCTCGGGGGGCTGGAGGAGATCACAGAGATAGGGAGGGCGAGGCCATGGAGGGATTTGAAAATAAGGATGAGAATTTTGAAATTGAGGCGTTGCTTAACCAGGAGCCAATGTTGGTCAGCGAGCACAGAGAGTGATGGGTGATCGGGACTTGGTGCGAGTTAGGACATGGGCTGCCGAATATTAGATCACCTCTACTTTACGTAGGGTAGAATGTGGGAGGCCAGCCAGGAGTGCATTGGAATAGCCAAGTCTAGAGGGAACAATGGCATGGATGAGGGCTTCAGCAGCGGATGAGCTGAGGCAGGGGCGGAGGCGGGTGATGTTACGGAGTTAGAAATAGGCGGTCTTAGTTATGCTGCAGATCTGTGGTCGAAAGCTCATTTCGGGGTCAAATATGACACCAAGGTTGTGGACAGTATTGGTTCAGCCTCAGACAGAGGTTGGAAGAAGGATGGAGTCAGTGGCTAGGGATCGGAACATCACCCGGCAGCCATCCGTCTTGTGTAGAGCTGGGCAGCACCATTGAATGTCTCCGGGGGAGGAAGAGTCAGCCGGCACCAAAGCTACTGGGTTTGATCCAGTGAGTTGCAAGGTCCTCGAAGGAGCCCGACACCCCCTGGACAATGGAGCAGGTGAAGGCCCCAAGAGGCTGACTTTGCCCTCTTTCGGACAACAAGCATATCTGATGATGTTATGTTATTGGTCACTGTGGACCATTTAAGTTTTAAGAGATCTGTCTTTTCTCTCAATTCTTCATTTCGAAAGCGCGTTTCAGCCATAAGATTTTTAAATGAACGACACGACGACCTACACAGAACATGAACTAACTTATGACAGTCGCACTTGTCACCGAGTTCGATGATTTGTGTTGGGCTAACTACCCCCGTAGATATAGGACATCACGGACAATTCATTACACAGCAACAGCCCGAATCCACAGAATGAAAATTGTGGAGGCATGGGAAAGGAGCAGGGGAGTGGCACTGATTGGATAGCTGGCACAGGCATGATGGGCCGAATGGCTTCCTTCTGTGCTGTAAGATTGTATGCCGTTTGCCAACACTCAAGGGTCGTTGGAGCATGGAGTGCTTTGGCACAGAGAGTGGTTGAGGTAAAGACCATTGCATATTTTAAGGAAAGAATGGACAAACGTTTGAGGCAGAGGAAGATACAGAGCTATATGGAGAGCAGGGCAGTGGGATTATACTGGGATTGCTCTGGCAAAGAGCCAGCACAGACACAATGGGTTAAATGGCCACCCTTTGTGCTGTAAGCATAAATCTTTCCATTAGAACAATGTAGGTAACATTCAGGAAACATTGTTTGAGCACATCACTGATCCGCTAAGCTTGTTCATGGCACATTGAACATTCCTGCCACCTAATGTGGGGAAATATCCTTGATTTGGTTACATGTAAGCGTTGAATTTCCAATCGGGGCAGTTTGGGTGCCAGTTTTACATAGTCGTTAATTTGTTTCAGACAAATGGAAATGTAAAACGGTTGCATGAGGGTAAATCAGCAGATGGACAATCACTGCTCACATGCCCAAACTCCAGACATTGGCTCCCGTTACTTGGGGCTCTGGGCTGAGAGACCAGACTCCAACGTTATCACTCAGTTCATCAGTCTCACAGGGCAAAAATACCAGCAGCCTAAAACCCAAACAGTTCTTCCTGACAGAGAGTGAGAGAGAGAGAGTGAGACCGAGACATAGAGAGAGAGAGACACACAGCAAGACAGAGAGTGAGAGAGAGAGACACAGACATGGAGAGAGAGTGAGACAGAGACATAGAGAGAGACACACAGCGAGAGAGACATAGAGTGAGAGAGAGAGAGAGAGACAGAGACATGGAGAGTGAGACAGAGACATAAGAACATAAGAATTAGGAACATGAGTAGGCCATCTAGCCCCTCGAGCCTGCTCCACCATTCAAAAAGATCATGGCTGATCTGGCCGTGGACTCAGCTCCACTTACCCGCCCACTCCCCATAACCCTTAATTCCCTTATTGGTTAAAAATCTATTTATCTGTGACTTGAATACATTCAATGAGCTAGCCTCAACTGTTTCCTTGGGCAGAGAATTCCACAGATTCACAACCCTCTGGGAGAAGAAATTCCTTCTCAACTCGGTTTTAAATTGGCTCCCCCGTATTTTGAGGCTGTGCCCCCTAGTTCTAATCGCCCAACCAGTGGAAACAACCTCTCTGCCTCTATCTTGTCTATCCCTTTCATTATTTTAAATATTTCTATAAGATCACCCCTCATCCATCTGAACTCCAATGAGTAAAGACCCAGTCTACTCAATCTATCATCATAAGGTAAGCCCCATATCTCCGGAATCAGCCTAGTGAATCGTCTCTGTACCCCCTCCAAGGCTAGTATATCCTTCCTTAAGTAAGGTGACCAAAACTGCATGCAGTACTCCAGGTGCGGCCTCACCAATACCCTGTACAGTTGCAGCAGGACCTCCCTGCTTTTGTACTCCATCCCTCTCGTAATGAAGGCCAACATTCCATTCGACTTCCTGATTACCTGCTGCAGCTGCAAACTAACTTTTTGGGATTCATCCACAAGGATCCTCGTAGGACTGCTCCTGGGCACGGCCAAGGGTGCCATCAGCCGGTCCAGGCAGCGGGCGGTCGAGGGGGTCGTTCAACCTGACTGCCTGCCTCTCTTCCGCTCTTACATCCGGTCCAGGGTGTCCTTGGAGATGGAGCACGCGGTGTCCACCGGTACGCTCGCGGCCTTCCGCGAGAGGTGGGCACCGGAGGGACTGGAGTGCATCATCACGCCCGGCAACCAAATTTTAATTTGATTTTACGTTTTTAAGTTTAATTTGTTTTAATTGCCGGTGCTTTTAGTGTCCCCCTTCCCTTTTATAGGGGGCACTGGGGAAAATTGTGATTTTAGTGCCCAAAAAAAAAACAAAAAAAAAGAAAAACACAAAAAAACAAAAAAAAAGGGGGGAAAAAAAAAAAGGGCCTTGTAAATGTCTGGAGTGTCACCCAGGTCGGGTGGCACCATTTAATGTTTTATGTTTTTGCAGGTGAACTCCAAAAAGAGTTTCATCCACAAGGACCCCCAGGTCCCTCTGCACCTCAGCATGTTGTAATTTCTCCACATTCAAATAATATTCCCTTTTACTGTTTTTTCTTCCAAGGTGGATGACCTCATATTTTCCGACAGAGACACGGAAAGCGAGAGAGGGTGAGAGAGAGAGACAGAGGTGAGAGAGTGAGAAACAGGATAAACTGACAGCCATAATGAGACTGAGAGAGGGAGACAGAGATAGAGAAACAGAATGACAGAGAGAGATAGAAAGGGAGAGAAAGAGAGAGAGAGAGAGAGAGAGGAAAGACGGACCAAGTGATCCCAGTTTGTGGGCAATATATGCTCTGTGCTTACCCAGGATGTTGTTGCAACTGAGTAGTTGGGAGGAAGGGGAGACGGGCTGTAGGATCTGTTGGTATCCATCCTCTGAAGGAACTGCTGGTTTGCTCTGTGAAGATATTAGATCAAGGTGTGTATGAGCCACCACTTCGATAGGTGCAGAGGACACAAGCAAAACAAACAACACCCAAAAGACAAGTCAACTTCTAATATATGACAAGCTGCATTATTCCCAATAAACGTGAATAAGTCTGAAGGTAAAGATTTAGAATGCAGGAATTAATCTTCTAAATGCATCCTCCCAATTATAAAATTAAATGACAAATTTGGAAAGATGCTGTCAAGTTATTGCACAAAACTAAGGGTGAATTTTCCACCTTGACAACTAACTGGCGGGTAACTTGTGGACATCTCCAGCTCCCAGCACGGGGAATCGCTGGCTGGGATCGCACAAATAGTAGCGTCCAAGATGACGCCTGTACGCCGCTCCGACACTCTGGCGCTGGCTCTGTTGCACAGGAGGGCAGGAAAAAGAGTGGGAGAGCGATAGTGATAGGGGATTCAATTGTAAGGGGAATAGATAGGCATTTCTGCGGCCGCAACCGAGACTCCAGGATGGTATGTTGCCTCCCTGGTGCAAGGGTGAAGGATGTCTCTGAGCGGGTACAGGACATTCTAAAAAGGGAGGGAGAACAGCCAGTTGTTGTGGTGCACATTGGTACCAACGACATAGGTAAAAAAAGGGATGAGGTCCTACGAAACGAATTTAAGGAGCTAGGAGCTAAATTAAAAAGTAGGACCTCAAAAGTAGTAATCTCGGGATTGCTACCAGTGCCACGTGCTAGTCAGAGTAGGAATCGCAGGATAGCGCAGATGAATACGTGGCTTGAGCAGTGGTGCAGCAGGGAGGGATTCAAATTCCTGGGGCATTGGAACCGGTTCTGGGGGAGGTGGGACCAGTACAAACCGGACGGTCTGCACCTGGGCAGGACCGGAACCAATGTCCTAGGGGGAGCGTTTGCTAGTGCTGTTGGGGAGGAGTTAAACTAATATGGCAGGGGGATGGGAACCAATGCAGGGAGACAGAGGGAAACAAAAAGGAGACAAAAGCAAAAGACAGAAAGGAGATGAGGAAAAGTGGAGGGCAGAGAAACACAAGACAAAGAACAAAATGGGCCACTGTACAGCAAAATTCTAAAAGGACAAAGGGTGTTAAAAAGACAAGCCCGAAGGCTTTGTGTCTTAATGCAAGGAGTATCTGTAATAAGGTGGATGAATTAACTGTGCAAATAGATGTTAACAAATATGATGTGATTGGGATTACAGAGACGTGGCTCCAGGATGATCAGGGCTGGGAACTCAACATCCAGGGGTATTCAACATTCAGGAAGGATAGAATAAAAGGAAAAGGAGGTGGGGTAGCATTGCTGGTTAAGGAGGAGATTAATGCAATAGTTAGGAAGAACATTAGCTTGGATGATGTGGAATCTACATGGGTAGAGCTGCAGAACACCAAAGGGCAAAAAACGTTAGTGGGAGTTGTGTACAGACCTCCAAACAGTAGTAGTGATGTTGGGGAGGGCATCAAACAGGAAATTAGGGGTGCATGCAATAAAAAAAGTGCAGCAGTTATAATGGGTGACTTTAATATGCACATAGATTGGGCGAACCAAACTGGAAGCAATACGGTGGAGGAGGATTTCCTGGAGTGCATAAGGGATGGTTTTCTAGACCAGTATGTCGAGGAACCAACTAGGGGGGAGGCCATCTTAGACTGGGTGTTGTGTAATGAGAGAGGATTAATTAGCAATCTTGTTATGCGAGGCCCCTTGGGGAAGAGTGACCATAATATGGTGGAATTCTGCATTAGGATGGAGAATGAAACAGTTAATTCAGAGACCATGGTCCAGAACTTAAAGAAGGCTAACTTTGAAGGTATGAGGCGTGAATTGGCTCGGATAGATTGACGAATGATACTTAAGGGATTGACTGTGGATGGGCAATGTCAGACATTTAGAGACCACATGGATGAACTACAACAATTGTACATTCCTGTCTGGCATAAAAATAAAAAAGGGAAGGTGGCTCAACCGTGGCTATCAAGGGAAATCAGGGATAGTATCAAAGCCAAGGAAGTGGCATACAAATTGGCCAGAAATAGCAGCGAACCCGGGGACTGGGAGAAATTTAGAACTCAGCAGAGGAGGACCAAGGGTTTGATTAGGGCAGGAAAAATGGAGTACGAGAAGAAGCTTGCAGGGAACATTAAGACGGATTGCAAAAGTTTCTATAGATATGTAAAGAGAAAAAGGTTAGTAAAGACAAACGTAGGTCCCCTGCAGTCAGAATCAGGGGAAGTCATAACAGGGAACAAAGAAATGGCGGACCAATTGAACAAGTACTTTGGTTCGGTATTCATAAGGAGGACACAAACAACCTTCCGGATAGTAAGGAGGGTCAGAGGGTCTAGTAAGGAGGAGGAACTGAGGGAAATCCTTATTAGTCGGGAAATTGTGTTGGGGAAATTGATGGGATTGAAGGCCGATAAATCCCCAGGGCCTGATGGACTATATCCCAGAGTACTTAAGGAGGTGGCCTTGGAAATAGCGGATGCATTGACAGTCATTTTCCAACATTCCATTGACTCTGGATCAGTTCCTATGGAGTGGAGGGTAGCCAATGTAACCCCACTTTTTAAAAAAGGAGGGAGAGAGAAAACAGGGAATTATAGACCGGTCAGCCTGACATTGGTAGTGTGTAAAATGATGGAATCAATTATTAAGGATGTCATAGCAGTGCATTTGGAAAGAGGTGACATGATAGGTGGATTTGTGAAAGGGAAATCATGCTTGACAAATCTTCTGGAATTTTTTGAGGATGTTTCCAGTAGAGTGGACAAGGGAGAACCAGTTGATGTCGTATATTTGGACTTTCAGAAGGCTTTCGATAAGGTCCCACACAAGGGATTAATGTGCAAAGTTAAAGCACATGGGATTGGGGGTAGTGTGCTGATGTGGATTGAGAACTGGTTGGCAGACAGGAAGCAAAGAGTAGGAGTAAATGGGGACTTTTCAGAATGGCAGGCAGTGACTAGTGGGGTACCGCAAGGTTCTGTGCTGGGGCCCCAGCTGTTTACACTGTACATTAATGATTTAGACGAGGGGATTAAATGTAGTATCTCCAAATTTGCGGATGACACTAAGTTGGGTGGCAGTGTGAGCTGCGAGGAGGATGCTATGAGGCTGCAGAGCGACTTGGATAGGTTAGGTGAGTGGGCAAATGCATGGCAGATGAAGTATAATGTGGATAAATGTGAGGTTATCCACTTTGGTGGTAAAAATAGAGAGACTGACTATTATCTGAATGATGACAGATTAGGAAAAGGGGAGGTGCAACGAGACCTGGGTGTCATGGTACATCAGTCATTGAAGGTTGGCATGCAGGTACAGCAGGCGGTTAAGAAAGCAAATGGCATGTTGGCCTTCATAGCGAGGGGATTTGAGTACAGGGGCAGGGAAGTGTTGCTACAGTTGTACAGGGCCTTGGTGAGGCCACACCTGGAGTATTGTGTACAGTTTTGGTCTCCTAACCTGAGGAAGGACATTCTTGCTATTGAGGGAGTGCAGCGAAGGTTCACCAGACTGATTCCCGGGATGGTGGGACTGACCTATCAAGAAAGACTGGATCAACTGGGCTTGTATTCACTGGAGTTCAGAAGAATGAGAGGGGACCTCATAGAAACGTTTAAAATTCTGACGGGGTTCGACAGGTTAGATGCAGGAAGAATGTTCCCAATGTTGGGGAAGTCCAGAACCAGGGGACACAGTCTAAGGATAAAGGGTCAGCCATTTAGGACCGAGATGAGGAGAAACTTCTTCACCCAGAGAGTGCTGAACCTGTGGAATTCTCTACCACAGAAAGTAGTTGAGGCCAATTCACTAAATATATTCAAAAGGGAGTTAGATGAAGTCCGTACTACTCGGGGGATCAAAGGGTATGGCGAGAAAGCAGGAATGGGGTACTGAAGTTGCATGTTCAGCCATGAACTCATTGAATGGCGGTGCAGGCTAGAAGGGCCAAATGGCCTACTCCTGCACCTATTTTCTATGTTTCTATGGAGCACCCCAGGGCCTGGCGCTCTGGTCTTGAGGAGGACCATGTCCACAGATCCCTGAACGTGGCAAGGCATGTAGATAAGGTGGTTAAAAAGGCTTACAGAATACTTGACTTTATTAGCTGAGGCATAGAATATAAAAGAGTAGGGGGGGTTATGCTTGAACTGTATAAAACACTAGTTAGGCCACAGCTAGAGTACTGCGTGCAGTTCTGGTCATCACATTACAGGAAAGATGTGATTGCACTAGAGAGGATACAGAGGAGATTTACGAGGATGTTGCCTGGACTGGGGAATTTTAGCTATGAGGAAAGATTGGATAGGCTGGGGTTGTTTTCTTTGGAACAGAGGAGGCTGAGGGGAGACCTTATTGAGGTATATCAAATTATGAGGGGGCCTGGATAGGACGGACCTATTTCCTTTAGCAGAGGGGTCAACAAACAGGGGCATAGATTTAAAGTAATTGTTAGGAGATTTAGACGGGATTTGAGGGGAAATGTCTTCACCCAGAGGGTGATGGGGGTCTGGAATTCACTGCCTGAAAGGGTGGTAGAGGCAAAAACCATCACCATATTTAAAAAGTAAATGTGCACTTGGATGTGCACTTGAAGTGCCGTAACCTACAGGGCTACGGACCGAGGGCTGGAAAACTCTTGGTCGGCCGGCACAGACACGATGGGCCAAAATGGGCTCCTTCTGTGCTGTAAATGTATATGGTTCTATGACTATTATGTGCCCAGAACGTGCTGCTAAATACCACGAGTTCAGTGGCACTCACCGTCAGTGTGTAAATTGTCCAAGTACTGGTAGCGAGGGAGAGATTACCTGTGAGTTGTGGATCGCAACAAGTCGCTGGATGATTTGCATCTCTCCGTTGTTAGTCTCACGAAACAGTATCTCACCCACAACCACCCCTGTGTGTTTCGTGAAATTGCTACATTTGCACATTAATTGACCGTTTCACTCGCCGCAAACTGTTAGGGCTGGTACTTAACAGCACAAGTACCTTTCTAATAAGAACATAAGAAATAGGAGCAGGAGTAGGCCATGCGGCCCCCTCGAGCCTGCTCTGCCATTTAATATGATCATGGCTGATCCGATCATGGACTCAGCTCCACTTCTCTGCCCGCTCTCCATAAACCCTTAATTTCCTTATCGTTTATTGAGCTGGATTCAGAACTGGCTGGCAGGACGCAGGCAAAAAGTAGTTATAGATGAATTTGGATCTGTTTGGAGACCGGTCACCAATGGTGTCCCGCAGGGATCAGTGTTGAGACCGTAGCTTTTTACAATTTTTTATTAATGATCTGGATTCAGGGGTTGGGGCCACAATTTGCAAATTTGCAGATGATACCAAGATCTGTGCGAGTGCTGGAACTGAAGAAGAGGCTCGTCTGATTCAGGCAGATCTTAATTTGCTGGGAGATTGGGCTCAAGACTGGAAAATGATTTATAACTTGGATAAGTGCAACGTTATGCATGTGGGCAGGGCAAATGCTCAACATTCATACACCCTCCAGGGAAAGGCATTAAAGATGGTGGAGATAGAAAGAGATTTCGACATTCTAGTGCGTACATCCTTAAAGGTACACGAGCAATGCCGTGCAGTGATAGCTACAGCAAATAGGGTGTTGTGGCGTATCTATAGGACAACTGAGTATAAGATGAGGCATACTGTTTTGTCCTTGTACAAGACCATAATTAGGTCGCAGTTCAAATACTGTGTACACATGGTGGATGATATTGAGGCTCTGGAAAAGGTGCAGAAGGCGACTAGACTAATTCCAAGTCAAAAGCAGCTTAGTTATCAAGATAGGCTAAAAGACTTAGGACTCTTTACCTTAGAGAGCGTAGACTTAGGGGGGATATGATTGAGGTTTATAAGATAATTAAGGGTATACACAGTGTTCCAGCTGACAGTTTATTTCAATTAAATAGGTTAGGCAGGACCAGGGGGCACAAATGTAAGTTGTATGGGGCTAGATCCAGGTTAGATGTCAGGAGATGGTTCTTTTATTATTATTAATAATAATAATTTTTATTTATATAGCGCCTTTAACATAGTAAAACGTCCCAAGGTACTTCACAAGACAAAACAGATACATTTGACACCGAGCCACAAAAGTAGAATTTAAGGCAGATGACAAAAAGCTTGTTTAAAGAGGTAGATTTTAAGGAGGGTCTTAAAGGAGGAAAGAGAGGCAGAGAGGCAGAGAAGTTCAGGGAGGGAGTTCCAGAGCTTAGGGCCCAGACAGCTGAAGGCACGGCCACTGATGGTTGAGCAGTTATAATGAGGGATGTTCAAGAGGCCAGAATTTAAGGAGCGCAGACATCTCAAGGGTTGTGAGGCTGAAAAAGATTACAGAAATCATCATCATAGGCAGTCCCTCGGAATCGAGGAAGACTTGCTTCCACTCTAGGTGACTGAACAGTCCAATACGAGAGCCACAGTCCCTGTCACAGGTGGGACAAATAGTCGTTGAGGGAAAGGGTGGCTGGGACAGGTTTGCCGCACGCTCCTTCCGCTGCCTGCGCTTGATTTCTGCATGCTCTCGGCGACGAGACTCAGCGCCCTCCCGGATGCACTTCGTCCACTAAGGGCAGGTCTTTGGCCAGGGACTCCCAGGCGTCAGTGGGGATGTTGCACTTTATCAGGGAGGCTTTGAGGGTGTCCTTGTAACGTTTCCTCTGCCCACTTTTGGCTCGTTTGCCGTGAAGGAGTTCAGAGTAGAGCATTTGCTTTGGGAGTCTCATGTCTGGCATACAGACAGTGTGGCCTGCCCAGCGGAGCTGATCAAGTGTGGTCAGTACTTCAATGCTGGGGATGTTGGCCTGCACGAGGATGCTAATGTTGGTGTGTCTGTTCCCCCAGGGGATTTGTAGGATAGGGAGGGGCAAGTCCATGAAGTGATTTCCCAGAGAATAATAGATCTCTCAAACAAGCTGTCCTCTCATGTGGTGGATGCAGACCCACTGAGTTCCTTCAAGCAAAAGCTAGATTTGTTTCTGGCTGCGGGGGAGATTACCTCTTACAGAAGGTAGGCACTGCAGGGAATTCAAGGCCAGAGTGATCTCCTGGACTAGTTCCAATTGCCTAGATGGGTCAGAGAGGAATTTCTCAGATTTATTTCCCAAATTGGCCTGGGTTTTTTAATCTGTTCTTTTGCCTCTCCCAGGAGATCACATGGTTTGGGGTGGGGTGGGGTGGAGTGTATATGTTGTGATACACAAGAACATAAGAATATAAGAAATGGAGCAGGAGTAGGTCACACGGCCCCTCGAGCCTGCTCCGCCATTCAATAAGATCATGGCTGATCCGATCATGGACTCAGGTCCACTTCCCCGCCCGCTCCCCATAACCCCTTATCCCCTTATCGTTTAAGAAACTGTCTATTTCTGTCTTAAATTTATTCAATGTCCCAGCTTACACAGCTTTCTGAGGCAGCGAATTCCACAGATTTAAACCCACTGAGAGAAGAAATTTCTCCTCATCCCTGTTTTAAATGGGCAGCCCCTTATTCTATGATCGTGCCCTCTAGTTCTAGTCTCCCCCATCAGTGGAAACATCCTCTCTGCATCCGCCTTGTCAAGCCCCCTCATAATCTTATATGTTTCGATAAAATCACCTCCCATTCTTCTGAATTCCAATGAGTAGAGGCTCAACCTTTCCTCATAAGTCAACCCCCTCATCCCCGGAATCAACCTAGTGAACCTTCTCTGAATTGCCTCCAAAGCAAGTATATCCTTTCGTAAATATAGAAACAAAAACGGCACGCTGTATTCCAGGTGTGGCCTCACCATACCTTATATAGCTCTAGTAAGACTATCCTGCTTTTATACGCCATCCCCTTTGCAATAAAGGTCAAGATACCACTGGCCTTCCTGATCATTTGCTGTACCTGCATACTAACGTTTTGTATTTCATGCACAAGTACCCCCAGGTCCCGCTGTACTGCAACACTTTGCAACCTTTCTCCATTTAAATAATAATTTGCTCTTTGATTTTTTTCTGCTAAAGTGCATGACCTCACACTTTCCAACATTATACTGCCAAATTTTTGCCCACTCACTTAGCTTGTCTATGTCCTTTTGCAGATTTTTTGTGTCCTCCTCACACATTGCTTTTCCTCCCATCTTTGTATCATCGGCAAACTTGGCTACATTACACTCGGTCCCTTCTTCCAAGTCGTTAATATAGATTGTAAATAGTTGGGGTCCCAGCACTGATCCCTGCGGCATCCCACTAGTTACTGATTGCCAACCCGAGAATGAACCATTTATCCCAACTCTCTATTCTCTGTTAGTTAGCCAAACCTCTATCCATGCTAATATATTACTCCCAACCCCGTGAACTTTTATTTTGTGCAGTAACCTTTTATGTGGCACCTTGTCAAATGCCTTCTGGAAGTCCAAATACACCACATCCACTGGTTCCTCTTTATCCTCCCTGTTCGACATCCTCAAAGAACTCCAGCAAATTTGTCAAACATGACTTCCTCTTCATAAATCCATACTGACTCTGCCTGACCGAATTTTGCTTTTCCAATTGTGTGGGACAGGCTCAATGGACTAGATGGTCTTTACCAGTCCATCATTGTCCGTATGGCCGTAATGAGATTTGTGTTCCTGCAATGCCACTCAACCTTTGACATGATGACCGGGCGGCTTCCACCATGGGCGTCCGACCCACAACACCAGTCTCACACCCGGGTGGCTGGTTTAACATGAATCCCAATGTGTTTGAGAGAAATTACACAAGAGACCCAGATGCAGAAACGTACGAATATCTTGGAGTTAGTTCAAGTGTGGATCTCCCGGGTACACAGTGAGTTGGAGCCCGCCATGCACTCACTGACCTGGGCAGGGGGCTGAGCTGGTGGGAGTGGGCGAAGTTTAAACAGGCAGCACAGGTTCAATGGGCTCACTGACCACACTTGACGAGCTCCGCCGGGCGGGCTGCATTGTTCACATGCCAGACACAAGACTCCCAAAGCAAGCGCTCTACTCGTAACTCCTTCACGGCAAACAAGCCAAAGGTGGGCAGAGGAAACGTTACAAGGACACCCTCAAAGCCTCCCTGATAAAGTGCAACATCCCCACTGACACCAGGGAGTCCCTGGCCAAAGACTGCCCTAAGTGGAGGAAGTGCATCCGGGAGGGCGCTGAGCACCTCGAGTCTCATCGCCGAGAGCATGCAGAAATCAAGCGCAGACAACGGAAAGAGCGTGCGGCAAACCAGTCCCACCCTCCCTTACCCTCATCGACTATCTGTCCCACCTGTGACAGGGACTGTGGTTCTCGTATTGGACTGTTCAGCCACCTAAGGAATCATTTTGCGAGTGGAAGCAAGTCTTCCTCGATTCCGTGGGACTGCCTATGATGATGATGATGATGATGGTGGTCTCCTTCTGCCCTGTGTTTCCTATAATTCCATGGACGTATAGCCGAGAAAGATAAAAATCTCGGGACGAGAATTGCAATGTCGCAGTAGGCCTCGACCCATCATCCTGCTCCGTCACAAGGTGCTGTCAGTGTGGACAGACCTCTTGAGCCCAGAGTTGAAGGATATTCCCGCTAAACCACTGCTTGTGCTCAGCTGGAAACCCACTGAACGTCTCCAGTCCCATCGCCAGACAGTCACTGTTCTGACAGTGAGACCTGCCCACAGTTACTGCAGCATCCCTGAGCGTGTGGTACATGCTCCTGAATTGGCAGTGCCCGCTCCAGTATGAAAGGTCTGCACTTAGTTTGAAACTCACTGGTAGTGATGAGCGTGGTGCTGTGCTCTCCTCTGCTCATCCTCCTGCCTCCTCTTCTCCGCCAGCTTATTGGCTTTTTCCCTCTGAATCTCCTTCTTTTTCTGATTTTCGAGTTCTTCTGCTTCTTTCCTTTTCCTATCATATTCTTCTTTCTTAGCCTGATGTGAAAAAGAAAAATTGATAACAAACAGTCACATTGCAATGGGGGTGAGTACTGGGGTACAGCCTAGGGTACAGACTGGAGTAGGGGTACAGACTGAGATATGGAGTACAGGCTGAGGCATGGGGATACAGACTGGGTACGGGGATACAGACTGGGGTACGGGGGCAGAGACTGGGGTGCGGGGTCGCAGGCTGGGGCGCAGGCTGGGGGGCAGGGGCGCAGGGTACAGGGTGGGCGCAGAGTACAGGGTGGACAAAGGGTACAGGAGGACAGGGTTGGTACAGGGTACAGGTTGGGTACAGGTTAGGCACAGGGTACAGGGTAGACACAGGGTACAGGAAGACAGGGTTGGTACAGGGTACAGGTTGGGTACAGGTTAGGCACAGGGTACAGGGTAGACACAGGGTACAGGAGGACAGGGTTGGTACAGGGTACAGACTGGGTACAGGTTAGGCACAGGGTACAGGGTAGACACAGGGTACAGGAGGACAGGGTTGGTACAGGGTACAGACTGGGTACAGGTTAGGCACAGGGTACAGAGTAGACACAGGGTACAGGAGGATAGGGTTGGTACTGGGTACAGGTTAGGCACAGGGTACAGGGTAGACACAGGGTACAGGAGGATAGGGTTGGTACAGGGTACAGACTGGGTACAGGTTAGGCACAGGGTACAGGGTACAGTCTGGGTGCCAAGCTGGAACAAGCTTCCCAAAGCAGAATGACTGTCGATTGCAGCTCCTGGGTTGACCCCAGTCACCACCGATGGGAGTTCCGTCCAGGCCGGGCTCTCTTTACATTCCTGGCCTCCGGCTTAGGAGCCTGAATACATACATGGGGGCAGCAGTGTCCCAATAGTCAGAAACCCCTTTACCAGCTGATGTTATTGAGGTCAGGTGGGATTACAGGAAAGGTCTATAGACCATCTGCCTTTGACACCCCACGTGGCCTCAAGCCAAAGGTGGGTTTAGGAGGCTGCCTGCAGAGCCTCTGATCAGGCCTTGCTGTTGGATTCACAGCACAGCCTGAGCAGCCTGATTGGTGTGAAATATTGATAACCAATGACGGGCTTCCTTGAGAAAAGCAAATATGAGACGAGTCAAAGCTATGGGAGCGGGCAGGGAGGTGGAGTTGAGGCCAAGATCAGATCAGCCATGATCTTACTGAATGGTGCAGGAAAGAAAGAAAGACTTGCACTTATAAAGTGCCTTTCATGACCACTGGACTCCTCAAAACGCTTTACAGCCAATGAAGTACTTTTTGAGTGTAGTCACTGTTGTAATGTGGGAAACACAGCAGCCAATTTGCACACAGCAAGCTCCCACAAACAGCAATGTGATAATGACCAGATAATCTGTTTTTGTTATGTTGATTGAGGGATAAATATTGGCTAGGATACCGGGGATAACTCCCCTGCTCTTCTTCGAAATAGTGCCATGGGATCTTTTACGCCCACCTGAGAGAGCAGACGGGGCCTCAGTTTAACGTCGCATCCGAAAGACAGCACCTCTGACAGTGCAGCACTCCCTCAGCACTGCACTGGAGTGTCAGCCTAGATTTTTTTGTGCTCAAGAAGGCTCGAGGGGCTGTATGGCCCACTCTGCTCCTATTACTTATGTTCTTATGAAAGTTTTGAACCAAACCCTGTTTTTCTGGAGGTGTTGGGAGAGTTTGACACAATGAACGCAGGACACCCTCCCAAACACGGGCTTCCCATTAGCTGCCTCTGGGTGAAGGGATCTGCTTTCTCCTTCCCTCGCGGAACGACGTGACTTAGCCTCGCAGTCCATTAATGCCGCTTGCTCACACATGCCATGCGACACTACAGCGAGGGATCCACCCGTAATGTTGCTCTATCTCTCCCTGCTCAGGTGATGACTGATTGTCATGTCAACACTTGGGTCCAATTAGTTTGTAGAGCTGTTGAGTTGAGAGTGGCTTAGCCAGTCAGGTGATGTTCACAAGACTCAATAAAACCCCAGCCAATTGAGTTCGAGGGATCCACGATGAGGCATGTGGTTGTGAGTCTGATGGATGAACTGGTAATGTGTAGTGTGATTGTTAAACCTTTGCTCGTAAATCAACTAGTTCTTAATAGCAATGTGTTGCTATGAATTCTTAAGCAAAGAGCCCATGAAGCAAATACATTACAGCAGAGGACACAGATTTAAGGTGCTTGGTGAAAGAAGCGGGTCAGAGTGGAGGAGGATTATTTTTATACAGCAAGTAGTTATACAGTGTATATTGTTTGAGCACACTCACTCGTTGTTGAAACTTGGATCCGCATTGATTTATCTGTTGCCGTCGCCTTGCTTCGGCCTCAGAAGTGAATCCACCTGAAAGAGAGAAATAACAGGTAATAGATATGAGAAATAAACAGGCCGGTAGGCATTAAGGAACAATGAATTGTGGGGCAAGCTCCATGATTAAAGACGGCTGCAAAAAAGCACAAGTGTTACGTGGTGTTGGGTGTGGGATACATTGAGCAGTTTATCAGGTGAGCGACAAATGGCTCATCACATCCTTCCCAAACGGGTGGAAGTTGGACATTTTTAGGGCAAAATCGCTCCGTGATATTAGTGTCCCAAGTGCACTCCAATCAAACTCCCAAAGGGATTTTGCAATAGCAGGCAAAAGAATTCCATAACAATTCATAAAGGCCCTGAAATTGTGGCCGGAGGCTTCCCGCAGAAGGACACCTCCGGCCACAAAAATATTTACGAATGGACCTGGTGGTCCTGGAGGAACATAGACTTGTGCTCCGAGGCCTAGCTGTGCAGTCCAGTGTAGGGGCCCACATATTCCAAGAGGGTCTGTGCATCCTGGGATCACGTGAGCCGGACCAATGAAAATGGCCTATCCCCATTCACAGTAATGATGCATTCCGTTTGTACGGAGATCACCATTTCTATGAATAGGGATACCCCTCAAAACACAAGCATTTTAAATAAATAAGAAAAACACTTCACATATTTAAAATTAATTGAAATTGAATGTTTTAAACTAAAAAATCATTTTTTTGAAATATTTTTAATGTGTTTTAATAGGGGTAAAAATAAACTTACCTTAATGGACAGGGTTTTTAATATAAAAATTATTGATAACATTTTATTTGTCTACCTTATAAAACTCTTACACTGGTAAAAGCGGGCCTTACGCTTGCTTTTACAAGGTGTAAGAGTTTGAAGGACATTCGCTGGGCAGGAGTTGGGCAAATAGCCCAAATCTCCGCCCGGGAAGGCCCTCTCGCGGGGATGCGTTGGATCTCGCAAGTGCCGGATTTCGGCGCATACGCTTCATGTGCCTAATCCCAGAACTTGCGAGGTCTCAATGGTAAGAACATAAGACTATAAGAAATAGGAGCAGGAGTAGACCATATGGGCCCTCGAGCCTGCTCCGCCATTTAATACGATCATGACTGATCCGATCATGGACTCAGCTCCACTTCCCTGCCCGCTCCCCATAACCCCTTATCGTTTAAGAAACTGTCTATTTCTGTCATAAATTTATTCAATGTCCCAGCTTCCACAGCTCTCTGAGGCAACGAATTCCACAGATTTACAAACCTCAGAGAAGAAATTTCTCCTCATCTCAGTTTTAAATGGGTGTCCCCTTTATCTAAGATTATGGCCTCTAGTTCTAGTCTCCCCTATCAGTGGAAACATCCTCTCTACATCCACCTTGTCAAGCCCCCTCATAATCTTACACGTTTCGATAAGATCACCTCCCATTCTTCTGAATTCCAATGAGTAGAGGCCCAAACTACTCAACCTTTCCTCATACGTCAACCCCCTCATTTCTGGAATCAACCTAGTGAACCTTCTCTGAACTGCCTCCAAAACAAGTATATCCTTTCGTAAATATGGAAACCAAAACTGCACACAGTATTCCAGGTGTGGCCTCACCAATACCCTGTATAGCTGTAACAAGACTTCTCTGCTTTTATATTCCATTCCGTTTGTAGCAAAGGCCAAGATTCCATTGGCTTTCCTGATCACTTGCTGTACCTGCATGTGTTTCATGCACAAGTACCCCCAGGTCCCGCTGTACTGCGGCACTTTGCAATCTTTCTCCATTTAAATAATAACTTGCTCATTGAATTTTTTCTGCCAAAGTGCATAACCTCACACTTTCCAACATTATACTCTATATGCCAAATGTTTTCCCACTCACTTAGCCTGTCTATGTTCTTTTGCAGATTTGTTTGTGTCCTCCTCACACATTGCTTTTCCTCCCATCTTTATATCGTCAGCAAACTTGGCTACCTTACACTCGGTCCCTTCTTCCAACTCATTAATACAGATTGTAAATAGCTGGAGTCCCAGCACTATGGCATCCCACTAGTTACAGATTGCCAACCCGAGAATGAACCATTTATCCCGACTCTCTGTTTTCTGTTAGTTAGCCAATCCTCTATCCATGCTAATATATTACCCCCAACCCCGTGAACTTTTATCTTGTGCAGTAACCTTTTATGTGGCACCTTGTCAAATGCCTTCTGGAAGTCCAAATACACCACAACCACTGGTTCCCCTTTATCCACCTTGTTCATTACATCTTCAAAGAATTCCAGCTAACCGGTCTATAGTTTCCTGATTTTTGTCTGCCTCCTTTTTTAAATAGGTACATACGTACCCGGAGAGGCCTCAATTTCAGGGCCATTGATTTTGTCAATCTGAATATTTCAAATACAGGATAATAATGGGCAGGACTAATGGTCTTAAACATTGTAGAAATTGGAGGGTAGTTTGATGTAAATGTAACAGTGGAACAGAAACACATTAGTTATTAGTAGGGGGTGTTACTTTAGTGGAGAAGGGCCAGATTTGGGTTAATGAAGGCTGGGGAACTGGGCGTGGGTGGGATAGGCTAAAGGAGCCCATTGAGTGATTCCAGGTCTCAGTATGGAGCATCATATCTACGGGTCAGAGACTCAGCTGTGTTACAGTGCAGTGATCCCATTCCCAACGGGTGGTCCCAGCAAGCATGGCTCTCTCCCTGGGGAGTCTAGCATTGCTATTCTTGGACTGAAGGGGTGAAAGTTGCCCCTATATTTTTCTCAACAAGGACAAAGTTCCCAAGGGAAATGTTAATTTTCCATTGGAATATAGGACAAAATTCCTAACAAAATACCCTCCCCAAGACAGAGATCGATATATTTTTGGATTTTAAATGAATCAAGGGATATCGGGACAGTGCAGAAAGTGGAGTTGAGGTAGACGATCAGCCATGATTTCACTGAATGGCGGAGCAGGCTCGAGGGGCCGAATGGCCTACTCCTGCTCCTAGTTCTTATGTTCACTCAGATTAGGCAGGACAATTGGCTCAGGAAGCCCCAGAAATTGGCAGACAGTAAAAGTGCCTTTATATTGCACCGGAGCTGCCTGGTCATCATCATAGGCAGTCCCTCGAAATCGAGGAAGACTTGCTTCCACTCTAAAAATGAGTTCTTAGGTGACTGAACAGTCCAATAAGGGAATTATAGTTTCTGTCACAGGTGGGACAGGCAGTCGTTGAGGGAAAGGGTAGGTGGGGAGTCTGGTTTGCCGCATGCTCCTTCCACTGCCTACACTTGATTTCTGCATGCTCTCAGCAACGAGCCTCGAGGTGCTCAGCGCCTTCCCGGATGCACTTCCTCCACTTTGGACGGTATTTGGCCAGGGATTCCCAGGTGTCAGTGGGGATGTTGCACTTTATCAGGGAGGCTTTGAGGGTGTCCCTGTAACGTTTCCTTTGCCTACCTTTGGCTCGTTTGCCATGAAGGAGTTCTGAGTAGAGCGCTTGTATTGGGAGTCTCGTGTCAGGCATGCGGACAATGTGGCCTGCCCAATGGAGCTGGTCGAGTGTGGTCAGTGCATCGATGCTGGGGATGTTGGCCTGGTCGAGGAGGCTAATGTTGGTGCGTTCGTGCGCCAGCGCAGCTGCCTGGTATCGTCAGTGGGAGTGGCGTGTTGCCTGCTCCAGCTCCAATCTCCAGCGTGAAAAGGGCTGTTCCCCAGCCAGCCACCGGGGTTCACCACAGAGCGCACTTTAATATTTGGCCTGCAGCTGCCTGTATAGCTGGGGTCCATCCGGGATTGCCCGCGAGTATCCAAAACACTGCCTGGAGCAACCCAGTGGAAACATCACAGGGGCAATAAAAAATATGGGGCAGTAATTCCCTGTTCTGCGCCTCTTTCGCCCGGGGGAAGGGAACGCGACCGGCTCCCCGTGGAATAACGCGGGAGTCAGCAGAAGGTTGAGTGCAGTAGCGACGTGCTCCCGCTGGAAGCACACCGGGCTACTATGCCTCCGCGATGACATCATCGGCATGTGCACCGAGCCCTTTTCCACCCATGAAGCTCAGCCTTGCGCGTGATGAACCAGGCCGATTACCCATCGCGGGTCGAACCTCAAAGGGGAGGGGCACTGCGCTGCACACTGCCACCTTTTATAGTCCCCCCCCCATTACATGTCGGGCTCCAATCCGCTTCTTTCTGGGGGCTCCGGGCCATGATCGTGCAGCCCGACACTCCACCTCAGTAATCTCAGGATTGCTACCAGTGCCACGTGCTAGTCAGAGTAGGAATTGCAGGATAGCTCAGATGAATACATGGCTTGAGAAGTTGTGCAGAAGGGAGGGATTCAAATTCCTGGGACATTGGAACCGGTTCTGGGGGAGGTGGGACCAGTATAAACCAGACGGTCTGCACCTGGGCAGGACCGGAACCAATGTCCTAGGGGGAGTGTTTGCTAGTGCTGTTGGGGAGGGGTTAAACTAATATGGCAGGGGGATGGGAACCTATGCAGGGAGACAGAGGCAAGTAGAATGGGAGCAGAAGTAAAAGATAGAAAGAAGACAAGTAAAAGTGGAGGGCAGGGAAATCGAAGGCAAAAAACAAAAAGGGCCAAATTACAGGAAAATCCTAAAGGGGCAAAGGGTGTTAAAAAGACAAGCTTGAAGGCTCTGTGCCTCAATGCGAGGAGTATTTGGAATAAGGTGGACAAATTAACTGCGCAGATAGCAGTTAATGGATATGATATAATTGGCATCACGGAGACATGGCTCCAGGGTGACCAAGGCTGGGAACTCAACATCCAGGGGTATTCAAAATTTAGGAAGGACAGACAGAAAGGAAAAGGAGGTGGAGTGGCGTTGCTGGTTAAAGAGGAAATAAATGCAATAGTAAGGAAGGACATTAGCTTGGATGATGTGGAATCTGTATGGGTGGAGCTATGGAATACCAAAGGGCAGAAGACGCTAGTGAGAGTTGTGTACAGACCACAAAACAGTAGTAATGAGGATGGGGACAGCATCAAACAAGAAATTAGGGATACGTGCAATAAAGGTACAGCAGTTATCATGGGCGACTTTAATCTACATATTGACTGGGCTAACCAAACTGGTAGCAATGCGATGGAGGAGGATTTCCTGGAGTGTATTAGCGATGGTTTTCTAGACTAATATGTCGAGGAAACAACTAGAGGGCTGGTCATCCTAGACTGGGTGATGTGTAATGAGAAAGGAATAATTAACAATCTTGTTGTGCGAGGCCCCTTGGGGAAGAGTGACCATAAAATGGTAGAACTCTTTATTAAGAAGGAGAGTGACACAGTTAATTCAGAGACTAGGGTCCTGAACTTGGGGAAAGGTAACTTCGATGGTATGAGACGTGACTTGGCTAGAATAGACTGCCGAATGATACTTAAAGAGTTGACGGTGGATAGGCAATGGCAGACATTTAACGATCGCATGAATGAACTTCAATAATTGTACATCCCTGTCTGGAGTAAAAATAAAACTGGGAAGGTGGCTTAAACGTGGCTAACAAGGGAAATTAAGGATAGTGTTAAATCCAAGAAAGAGGCATATAAATTGGCCAGAAAAAGCAGCAAACCTGGGGACTGTGAGAATTTTGTAATACATCAGAGGAGGACAAAGGGTTTAATTAGGAGGGGGAAAATAGAGTATGAGAGGAAGCTTGCTGGGAACATAAAAACTGGCTGCAAAAGCTTCTATAGATATGTGAAGAGAAAAAGATTAGTAAAAACAAACGTAGGTCCCTTGCAGTAAGATTCAGGTGAATTTATAATGGGGAACAAAGAAATGGCAGACCAGTTAAATAAATACTTTGGTTCTGTTTTCACGAAGGAAGACACAAATAACCTTCTGGAAATACTAGGGGACCGAGGGTCTAGTGAGAAGGAGGAACTGAAGGATATCCTTATAAAGTGTGAAATTGTATTAGGGAAATTGATAGGATTGAAGGCCGATAAATCCCCGGGGCCTGATAGTCTGCATCCCAGAGTACTTAAGGAAGTGGCCATAGAAATAGTGGATGCATTGGTGATCATTTTCCAACAGACTGTTGCCTCTGAATCAGTTCCTATGGACTGGAGGGTAGCTAATGTAACACCACTTTTTAAAAAAGGAGGGAGAGAGAAAACGGGTAATTATAGACCGGTTAGCCTGACATCAGTCGTGGGGAAAATGTTGGAATCAATTATTAAAGATGAAATAGCAGCGCATTTGGAAAGCAGTGACAGGATCGGTCCAAGTCAGCATGGATTTATGAAAGGGAAATCATGCTTGACAAATCTTCTGGAATTTTTTGAGGATGTAACTGGTAGAGTGGACAAGAGAAAACCAGTGGATGTGGTGTATTTGGACTTTCAAAAGGCTTTTGACAAGGTCCCACATAAGAGATTGGTCTGCAAAATCAAAGCACACGGTATTGGGGGTAATATACTGATGTGGATAGAAAACTGGTTGGCAGACAGGAAGCAGAGAGTCGGGATTAATGGGTCCTTTTCAGAATGCCAGGCAGTGACTAGTGGAGTACCGCAGGGCTCAGTGCTGGGACTCCAGCTCTTTACAATATACATTAATGATTTAGATGAAGGAATTGAGTTTAATATCTCCACGTTTGCAGACGACACTAAGCTAGGTGGCGGTGTGAGTTGTGAGGAGGACACTAAAAGGCTGCAGGGTGACTTGGACAGTTTAGGTGAGTGGGCAAATGCATGGCAGATGCAATATAATGTGGATAAATGTGAGGTTATCCACTTTGGGGGCAAAAACATGAAGACAGAATATTATCTGAATGGCAGCAGATTAGGAAAGGGGGAGGTGCAACGTGACCTGGGTGACATGGTTCATCAGTCATTGAAAGTTGACATGCAGGTACAGCAGGCGGTGAAGAAGGCAAATGGTATGTTAGCCTTCATGGCTAGGTGATTTGAGTATAGAAGCAGGGAGGTCTTACTGCAGTTGTACAGGGCCTTGGTGAGGCCTCACCTGGAATATTGTGTTCAGTTTTGGGCTCCTAATCTGAGGAAGGACGTTCTTGCTATTGAGGGAGTGCAGCGAAGGTTCACCAGACTGATTCCCGGGATGGCTGGACTGACGTATGAGGAGAGACTGGATCAACTGGGCCTTTATACACTGGAGTTTAGAAGGATGAGAGGGGATCTCATAGAAATTTACAAGATTCTGATGGGACTGGACAGGTTAGATGCAGGAAGAATGTTCCCGATATTGGGGAAGTCCAGAACCAGGGGACACAGTCTTAGGATAAGGGGTAAGCCATTTAGGACTGAGATGAGGAGGAACTTCTTCACTCAGAGAGTTGTTAACCTGTGGAATTCCCTACCGCAGAGAGTTATTGATGCCAGTTGATTGGATATATTCAAGAGGGAGTTAGATATGGCCCTTACGGTTAAGGGGATTAAGGGGTATGGAGAGAAAGCAGGAAAGGGGTACTGAGGGAATGATCAGCCATGATCTTATTGAATGGTGGTGCAGGCTCGAAGGGCCGAATGGCCTACTCCTGCACCTATTTTCTATGTTTCTATCTCGCTGCCATGCTGGGGCCACGGCATTCCCTTAGCCCTGGCAGCCTAGTGGAGGCCCATTGAAGGGCTTGCAGAGCTCGCAGCGTCCCTCCCCTTTTACGGAAGGGGGTGGGACATTGAAAGGCGTCAGCGTTGTGGAGAGGCCGCGAGGTGTCTGTGATGCACCAGGGTAGCGCCCCCGAATCCGCCCCAAAAGGAAGTGCAACACGGGCACTGCGCTCCGCTTCCTGTGAGGATGCGGTGACTGGAATTTCGTGGCCGGGGCAGGACTTCTGTGCCAGGTGCAGAAAGTCCCGCCTTGGCTCGGTTACCTGCTCACCGCCAACAAAAGGGGCGATACCGCATTTCTCCCTCTATGTTTATAAAAAAAAAGTCTTTCAACACGTTTGTTCATTATTTATAAAAATAGATGGGGGGAAAAAGATTGTTTGGATGATTCCTGATTGGCAGCCAATCACTTTCCGATTGGCTGTGGGAAGCTGGTGTGCTGCGAGGATGGACATGTCGGGCGACCTATGGCGGGAGTTGGGGGCGGGGCAGTTGGAGGCTGGCGGTCATGTGATGAAACCTCCAGCAATATGTCCAACTGGAGCTGCCAAGCCTATGCATAGCACAATCTTGAGGAACCTGAAAGCACTGGTGTAATATAGAGCGTAACTGGTGTTCCCAGTGGGGAACCATGCCCCTCCCCTCCCTCCCAGTCCCAGGAGCACAGGATCAGAAACTGGGACACGCACCTTCATTCTCAATCAGCACAGCTTCCCAAATTGGTAAAATTACCTTATTTAAACACAATGAGGACGCCCACATGGGTTCATTACGCTACATAAAAAATAACTCCGAATAGCGATTTAAGGTTCCTCCGCACAGGTCGCTTCCCGACAGTACTTGGTTGGTCATGCCTTCACGCCTGCCTTCTGTATGAGTTTTTCCTGGCCACTATCACACGCAGAGAGCGATATTTGAGCCTCTTTGTTTGAACAGGGAGAGATTACAGTTCCAAACCACTGCTTTTAATGTCTCAAATATCAAGGGGGAGAAATTCAGTTGCGCCTCTGTTGTGGCGTTAATCCAGGCGGAGCGGTACTTTTAGCGCATTGAAACCGTTTGCAACCCCCACGCCCAGAAATTCGCCAGATTCGGTCGAAGAGCTGACCGGGCGCTAAATCAGCCATTGCACATCAGAGCTGTGGGGGGTAGGGGGCGCTAACGGAAGGCTGGTCATTACATTTTGAGGACCCATTGCGCATGCGCGAAACTCCGATTCAGATCCCGGGAAAAGCCGAGTCTTAAAGGTGCGGCATAGTAATGCGCCCAATAAAGTTTTCAAAATCACCTTTTCTCAAGGTGAACACTTATTTCGATCTGCCGCTGCAAACTGGGAGGCTCACGCACGGTGCTGTGTGTAAACGTTGCACTGACTGTGACCTCCGACGGAAGCACTTCCTCATCCCTTTAAGTAGCCATCAGTTAACGACTATGCAAGCCTGCACCCACTGTTTTTTCAGATGCTGTTATTGGCGGGCGCTAAATGAGGTGCACGCACCGAATTTACCAACCGGGGCGCAAGCATGGGCGTTGCACCAGGAATATGTCCTGATCGGAGCGATCGTCAGCAGCCAGGCGCTACTGATTTGCGCCCATGGTGACCTCTAATGAGCCCGATCGCTAAGCTCTAACGCTCGCATTAATCCTTCTGGTCGCTAACTGAGGTGTTAGACAACCAAAAATCCAACTCCAAGACTTGTATCCATTCTTTTGACACACGGGTTCACAAAGACCAACTTCCCGATATTATGTGGAGTTAACCGCAGGTGAGCCAGTATCATCCACACGGTGGGTTGTCTAGCCGATGTGGAGTTGCCCCACATCAACCACGGTAAAAGAACAATGAACGGACGGAACAAACTGGTCGGGTCACAGCAAGGAAACACTTTGCCAATTAAATCAAGCAAACACCCCACTGAAAGCAGGATTCACCCTCCCTCACTGCAACTGCTGAATGGAATCTGTGAAGTGGGCCGTTTCCTGCCTGGCCCCCATTTCCTTACCTAACTGTGTGGGAGTCACGTTGATTGGACCAGGCCTGTGAGTTTCCTTCCATTGTTTCAGCTCCTCCAGTTCTTTGTTTGCCACTGCAATGAAGAGTATTTGTGTTATTCCATGCCTGGCTGGATGCACCCAATAAACAGCACGCGACAGGCTTGCATTCATTCGCTAAGAATTATTAGCCGGACGGTATGAGCAGACCTGTTGCCTCTCCATAACCAAACCCTTCAAGCTTCCTGATCCGACTTTTTGTGCCTTTTAGTGGTGGTCATTTGACTATGGCCAATTCCGTGCAACCCAACTTCATTGGCTGGAAGCGGACTAAAATTGGCCACTCAGTTGCTATAACCTTCTTTCACACATCTCAGTCGGCTGGTGGCCTTAGGATCAGTATAGACAACATTTATATAGCGCCTTTGATGTAGTGAACACATCCCAAGGCGCTTCACAGGAGCATTATCAAACAACATTTGACACCGTGCCACATAAGGAGATATTAGGACAGGTTTGGTCAAAGGGATCGGCTTTAAGGAGCGTCTTAAAGGAGGATTGAGAGGTAGTAAGGCAAAGAGGTTCAGACAGGGAATTCTAGAGCCTCGGGCCAAGGCAGCTGAAGGCACGGCCACCCAATGGTGGAGCGATTAAAATCGGGAATACTCAAGTGGCCAGATTTGGAGGAGAGCAGAGATCTCAGGGGGTTGCAGGGATGGAAGAGATTAGAGAGATAGGGAGGGGTGAGGCCATGGGAGGATTTGAACACAAGGATGAGGATTTTACATTTGAAGCGATTATTGGACCAGGAGCCGATGTAGGACAGAAAGCTCGGGGTGATGGGTGAACGGGACTTGGTATGAGCCAGGATAAGGGTAGCAGAGCTCTAGCTGATCCCAAGTTTATGGAGGGTGAAAGATGGGAGACCAGCCAGGAGAGTGAGGATGAAGGTTTCATCAGCAGATGGGGTGAGTTAAAATGCATCATTTTCTTTATTTAAATACTTACACTGCTGCAGCTGTGATCTCCTGCTCATATTTGGTGTAATCATTGAATATCCTTCCCTACTGTAATATATAAAGAGATAAACATCAATTGTAAGTCGTATATATAGAAAGAAAGAACTTGCATTTATATAGCGCCATTCACGACCTCCGGATGTCCCAAAGTGCTTTACGGCCAAGGATGTCAGGCGTGGTAGCACAGTGGTTATGTTACAGGGCTAGTATTCCAGAGCCCTGCACTAATGATCCAGAGACACAAGTTCAAATCCCCCACAGCAGCTGGGGAATTTAAGTTCAGTTAATTAAATAAATCTGGAATAATAACAGTAATGGTGATCTTAAAACTGCTGGATTGTTGTAAAAAGCTATCTGTTTCATTCTGTGCATATTTAAAGAAGCTGAGGAAAAAGAAAGATTTGCATTTATATAGCACCTTTCACAACCACAGCAAGCTGACAACATTCTCGTATTATCTTCAAGTTACATTAGAGAACCTGCAATTCTCTCACGATATCCGGCAAGGGCAACCAATGAAACTGTGCATGCACACCTGCTTTATTGCATTGGCAGCTGGCATGTCCGATAAAAATTAACTGAAAAGGGAATAATGCCAGAGGACTGGTGGGTAGCGAATGTCATTCCTATATTAAAAAGGGAAATAGAACATGTCCAGGGAACTATATACCAATTAGCTATCAAAGGTGGTAGGAAAGATTTTGTAATCTTTATTCAAAAATGTAATAGAAAGACTTGGATTTATAAAATGCCTTTCACCACCACCGGACATCCCAAAGTGCTTTACAACCAATGAAGTACTTTTGGAATGTAGTCACTGTTGTAATGCAGGGAACACGCCAGCCAATTTGTGCACAGGAAGCTCCCACATTTAACGCCTTTAAATGTGCAAAGCAATAGAAGGATAATAAATTGCCTTCATGTTTCTTCAGGCTGCCCTCTCCCAGAACCTTTCCTCCGGATGGGGGGGTGGTGATCCTAACACTAGTCCCAATGACAAGTGTCTTTCCACAGTCTGATGAGAAAATAAGTGATGCATTTTGGTAGGAAGAATGAGGAAAGGCAATATAAACTAAATGGTACAATTTTAAATGGGGTGCAGGAACAGAGAGGCCTGGGCGCTGTAATGTATGCACCTACACGTATGCTCACAGGTTTGTAGAGCTGTTGCTTTGGGAGTGGCTTAGCCAGTCACGTGATGGTTACAAGACTCAATAAAACTCCAGTCAGTTGGGTCTAGGTCATCCATGATGAGGCATGCAGTTGTGAGCCTGGTGGATGAACTGGTAATGTTTAGTGCGATTGTTAAACATTTGCTAATAAACCAACTAGTTCTTAATAGCAATGTGTTGCTATGAATTCTTAAGCAAAGAACCCATGAAGCAAATACATTACAGTCGTGTAAGTACACAAATCTTTGAAGGTGGCAGGACAAGTTGATAAGGTTGTTAAAAAAACACACTGCACCTTTGATTCATAAAGGAATACAGTACAAAAGCTAGGAAGTTATGTTAAACCATTGTATTTATATAGCGCCTTTAACACAGTGAAACGTCCCAAGGCGCTTCACAGGAGTATTATGAGATTAAAAATTTGACATCAAGTGACATAAGGAGAAATTAGGGCAGGTGACAAGTATGTTTTAAGAAGCGTCTTGAAGGAGGAAAAAGAGGTAGAGAGGCGGAGAGGTTTAGGGAGGGAGTTCCAGAGCTTGGGGCCCAGGCAACAGAAGGCACAGCCACCAATGGTTGAGCGAGTATAATCAGGGATGCTCAGGAGGGCAGAATTAGAGGAGCGCAGACATCTCGCGGGGCTGTGGGGCTGGAGGAGATTACAGAGATAGGGAGGGGTGAGGCCATGGAGGGATTTGAAAATAAGGATGAGAATTTTGAAATCGAAGCGTTGCTTCACACTGGTTAGATCTCAGCTGGAGTACTGTGTTCAATTCTAGGTAACACACTTTAGGGAGGACGTCCAAGCCTTGGAGATGGCACAGAAGAGATTTACCAGAATGGTACCAGGGATGAAGGACTTCAATTATGTGGAGAGACTAGAGAAGCTGGGGTTGTTCATGGAGCAGGGAAGGTTAAGAGAAGATTTAAAGGAGGCATCAAATTTATGAGGGGTTATGATAGTGTAGATAGGAAGAATCTATTTCCATTGGTAGGAAGGTCAGTAACCAAAGGACACAGATTTGAGATAATTGGCAAAAGAACCAGAGGGAAAATGAGGAGAATTTTTTTACACAAGGAGTTGTGATGATCTGGAATGCACTGGCTGAACCGGTGGAGGCAGATTCAATAGTAACTTTCAAAAGAGAATTGTATAAATATTTGAAGGGGAGAACATTTCTGGCTCTGGGGAAAGAGCGGGGGAAGTGGGACTAATTGGGTAGCTTGACCATCACAGGCACGATTGGTTGAATGGCCTCCTTCTGTGCTGTGTGATTCTGTGGAAGTGAGGCTGGGGGGAGAAGGCCCATCCTCCTCGTCAATGTGGGCTACCCTGGCTACTGCCAGTTCTCTGTAACCCCTGTACTCCCCTCCCCTCAGCCCCAGAGGTCCTGGATCTCCCAGGGCAACATAAAGAAGGTGAAAAACCCCATGGAATGGAAATGGATGAGGAGAGAACTCCATGAGGATGTTTTTATGAAAAGTACTACCTCTCCTCAGATCTCAAACTTCAACTTCTATCCAGCCATCAGATGGCAGTATTGCCCCCAGTTTATGTCAATGCATCAGGAGGCCGAAATTCAGGTGCACCAGAAAGCTGGCGCATCTATGAGTTTTGGAGTGGTACTCACCGCTGGGACTCCTGGTACGGTGAATAGATCCATTTTCAGGACAAGTCCTACAGGAAATGGATCATAATGAGGGCGGGCCTTAGACTGACAGCCAGGCTGACTGGCTGAAAATGGGTCGGTCGGGACTTCCACCGCTGTCAATCAGCGGTGGAGTCGTGGTGACGTCACAGCGTGTGTGTATCACCGCGCTATCTCCCCTCTGTTAAAGGGGAGAGATTCTACCATTTTTTAAACTTTGTCCACTGGGCCACCAGGGAGGGTTTCAGCTGGGCCAGCGGCCTGGCACCCAAGAGGGGGGTGTCAGGCTGCCCGTTGGCAGCCCGACCGATCGGCAAGTTGGCCAGCAAAATTGTTTCCATTGCTTCCGCAGCAGTGGGCCCTACCGTTTAAGGGTGGCCGGGCTGCCGGGCCGAACTCAGTGCGGAGATGGTGCACCGGCAGAAAAATCTGCCGGGGGCACCACGCGGCGGAGGATCGACGGATTTAGGTGAAAATCGATGGGTAAGTATTTTTTATTGATTTTTTTTATTGTTTTCATTGGTGGTGCAACCACTCGGGCAGGATAGGGTCCAGGCCGAAAAATCCCTGACCTGAATTTAGGTCAGGTCGGCCTGTTGACCCCAAAGCGGCGGCCATTCGATTTTTAGCAATGGCCGCCACAAACGGGCATTAACGGGTCTCTGAGACTCTGAATTTCGGCCCCCAGGTACTTCAGTTATGAGAGAAAATTAAACATCAGATCCTGAAGAAAGAGTTCTCCCCGTTAATTTATCTTTTACTATTCCGGAGTTTATTCTCTGGGACCTTCCTCTGTTCAACCTTAACCCCAACGCTTCCTCATCCTCCGGCATTCACAGTAGGAACTTTGATGGAGAATAGAATGAAATAACTTGCATTTATAAAGCACCTTTTAAGTCCTCGGGATGTCCCAAAGCTTTTTGCAGCCATAATCATTGCTCCTGAAGTGTTGTCGCGGGTATAATGTTGGCAAAAGCTACAGCAAGATGCCACAAGGAGATTTAAAGGCCTGTATTTTGGTGTTGGTTGAGGGATAAATGTTGGCTAGGGCACCGAGAGTACTCCCTGAGCAACCAAATGGGGCCTTGGCTTTAACCATCCTCTTCCGTTCAAGGGTTCTTTGCTTAAGAATTCATAGTAACACATTGCTATTTAGAACTAGTTGGTTTATTAGCAAAGGGTTAAAAATCACACTACACATTTCCAGTTCATCCACTAGACTCACAACCACCTGCCTCATTGTGGATCTCCTGAACCCAACTGGCTGGGGTTTTATTGAGTCTTGTGAGCATCACGTGACTGGCTAAGTCACTCCCAACTCAACAGCTCTACAACTATTTTAGTTGCACCTGTAAATCAAATGTAAATCAAATGCCCCCTTATTAAAAGGGACACCAAAACCGACAAATGAACAAATTAAACTTTAGACATTAAACAGATCAAATTAAAATTTGGTTGCCGGGATTGCCGAGTGTACCGGCAGACACCGCGTGCTCCATCTCCAGGGATACCCTGGCTCGGATGTAACCGCGGAAGAGAGGCAGGCAGTCAGGCTGAACGACCCTCTCGACAGCCCGCTGCCTGGACCGGCTGATGGCCCCCTTGGCCATGCCCAGGAGCAGTCCTACAAGGAGGCCTTCCGACCTGCCCGCTCCCCTCTGCACAGGGTGCCCAAAGATCAGGAGTGTGGGACTGAAGTACAACCAGAATTTGAGGAGCAGCTCCTTCAAATAATGGAACAGGGGCTGCAACCTCGCACATTTGATAACAACATGGAAAACGGACTCTTCCAGACCACAGAAATTGCAGGCGGCCTGGGAGCCCGTGAACTGACTTAAAAACTTGTTGCACGAGACTGCTCCGTGTAACACCCTCCAGGCCAAGTCCCCAATAAATAGTGGGAGAACTCCCGCGTAGAGTGCACTCCATTGGGGACCCTCGCCTCCTCCGGACGGCAAGATGGTGCGCCATGGCGTGTCTGGACAGCAGACGAGGATGACAAGGTTGAGAGTGTGTAGGAGCAGCCCGTACAGGAAACCCCTCCGCGCAGAACTGAAAGGCACGGAGTGGATTTCCTCGAGGCGGCTCAAGTTGTGAGGCGCCGGCTCCCGAGGGAGGTTTCGGGGCTTGGCGCCGATGAGAAATTCCATCCGGACGGGGGTCAGTTCGGACGGGATCTCCCCACGTGCTTGAGCTTCCTCGACACACTTAACGGAGTCAGGGCCCAGCGCTGTTTTTAGCGACTCGATGGCATTGGCCGCGTGCCAGACGTCGGCCCAGTTTAGGCGCCGTGCCAGCACGTCTGGCGCCATCCAGCAGGTCCCTGACACTGGTCATCTCGCCAGTCACAGCCCTCTCATCTGCCTGCCACCTAAAACCGCGGTCGTGGAGGTACGGATTCCTGAGCAGCGGCTCCAGACGGGGGAGAGCTGCGCTTGGTGGCGACTCTTACCAGGAGCTCATCAGGGTCTGGAACAAAGACAGGCAGCCCCTGTATAGCGGTCCTGATGCCCCCCCCGAGGCTCACAAACAGCTGGACTGCTGGCGGAAGAAATACGTCGCCAGAGCACACCACCTCGGAGGGGGCTCGACGTAAAGGTATCTCTGCAGGGTCTGAAGACGGAAAGTCGCGAGCCGGGCGCTGACGCACACCAACGACTGACCGCCCTCCCTGAGCGGGAGACTCAAAACCGCAGCAGAGACCCAGTGCTTCCTGTTGTTCCAGAAGAAGTCCACCAGCTTCTTCTGTATCTTGGCGACAAACGCAGGGGGAGGGGTCAAAGTGACCAGCCTGTACCACAACATTGCGGCCACCAGCTGGTTTATGACTAGGTCTCGACCCCTTTAGGACAGCATTTGGAGCAGTCCTGTCCAGCGCCCGAGGCGAGCGGCGACCTTGGCCTCCAGCTCTTGCCAGTTCGCCGGCCAGGCTTCCTCGTCGGGGCTAAGGTAGACTCCCAGATAGAGGAGATGGGTCGTGCTCCAGGCAAAAGGCCTGAGCTCCTCCGGCAGGGAGTCCACCCGCCACTGACGCACCAGGAGTCCGGAACTGCGGAATGCTGGAATCTGGAACAAAAACAGAAAATGCTGGAGATCTCAGCATGTCAGGCAACATCTGTGGAGAGGAAGCAGAGTTAACGTTTCAGTTCTGACGAAGGGTCATCGACCCGAAACATTAACTCTGCTTCCTCTCCACAGAGACTGCCTGACCTGCTGAGATTTCCTGGATGGACCAGTAGGCATTTTCCTGTCTGTCATTATTATAATCGTATCTTACATCACATCTCACCTTTGACCTGCTTTTCCCATTGCCCCAGCTGCTCAGAATCCATTCCCTTCCAACTCTTTTGGTTGGTTGTAATCAAATTAACCAATTAATCAAGTACCCCCTGATTAAAGGGGGGGACACGCCAAACATTTTTCAAGTGCCTTTTTTTTTTAAGTGGGGTTTTTTTTGGCACTAAAACAGAAATATATACAAGTGCCCCCTATAAAAGGGGAGGGGGATATTAAAACCCGGCAATAAAAACAAATTGAACTTTAAAACATATAAAATTAACTTAAAATTTGTTTGCCGGGGGTGATAATGCACTCCAGTCCCTCCGGCGCCCACCTCTCGCGGAAGGCTACGAGCGTACCGGTGGACACCGCGTGCTCCATCTCCAAGGACACCCTAGCTCGGATGTAAGCGCGGAAGAGAGGCAGGCAGTCGGGCTGAACGACCCCCCCGCTGCCTGGACTGGCTGATGGCACCCTTGGCCGTGCCCAGGAGCAGTCCTACAAGGAGGCCCTCGGACCTACCCGCTCCCCTCCGCACAGGGTGCCCAAAGATCAGGAGTGTGGGACTGAAGTGCAACCAGAAATTGAGGAGCAGCCCCTTTAAATAATGGAACAAGAGCTGCAACTTCGTACATTCGATAAAAACGTGGAACACGGACTCTTCCAGACCGCAGAAATTGCAGGCGGCCTGGGAGCCCGTGAACCGACTTAAAAATTTGTTGTACGGGATTGCTCCGTACACCAACCTCCAGGCCAAGTCCCCGATAAATATTGGGAGGACTCCCGCATAGAGTGCACTCCATCGGGGACCCTCGCCTCCTCCTTACGGCAAGATGGTGCGCCATGGCGTGTCCGGACGGCAGACGAGGATGACAAGGTTGAGAGTGTGCAGGAGCAGCCTGTACAGGAAACCCCTCCGCGCGGAACTGAAAGGCACGGAGGGGATTTCCCCGAGGCGGCTCAAGTTGTGAGGCGCCGGCTCCCGAGGGAGGTTTTGGAGCTTGGCGCCGATGAGGAATTCCGTCTGGACGGGGGTCAGTTCGGACGGGATCTCTCCATGTGCTTGAGCCTCCTCGACCCACCTAACGGAGTCAGGGCCCAGCGCTGTTTTTAGCGACTCGATGGCATCGGCCGCGCAGAAGTCGGCCCAGTTTAGGCGCTGTGCCAGCACGTCTGATGCCATCCAGCCCGTTCCTCCGCCATCGAGCAGGTCCCTGACCCTGGTCACCTCGCCAGCCACAGCCCTCTCGTCCACCTGCTACCTAAAACCGCGGTCGTGGAGGTACGGATTCCTGAGCAGCGGCTCCTACAGGACAGCCGCTACTCCAGACGGGAGAGCTGCGCTTGGTGGCGATTCTGTTCCAGACCCTGATGAGTGCCTGGTAAAAGACAGGCAGCCCCTGCATGGCGGTCCTGACGCCCCCCAGGCTCACAAACAGGAGCTGCGTGTCATAATTGAGGCTGTACTGCTGGCGGTAGAAATACATCGCCAGCGCACACCACCTAGGAGGGGGCTCGATGTAGAGGTATCTCTGCAGGGTCTGAAGACAGAATGTTGCATGCTGGGTGCTGACGCACACCAACGACTGACCACCCTCCCTAAGCGGGAGAGTCAAGACCGCCGCAGAGACCCAGTGCTTCCTGTTGTTCCAGAAGAAGTCCACCAGCTTCTTCTGTAGCTTAGCGACAAACGCAGGGGGAGGGGTCAAAGTGACCAACCGGTACCACAGCATAGCTGGCCACCAGCGCTCGACCCCTGTAGGACAGCACTCGGAGCAGTCCTGTCCAGTGCCCTAGGCAAGCGGCGACCTTGGCCTCCAGCTCCTGCCACTTTGACAGCCAGGCTTCCTCGTCAGGGCTAAGGTAGACTCCCAGATAGAGGAGATGAGTCGTGCACCAGGCAAAAGGCCTGAGCTCCTCTGGCAGGGAGTCCATCCACAACTGACGCACCAGGAGTCCGGAACTGCGGATGCTGGAATCTGGAATAAAAACAGAAAATGCTGGAAATCTCAGCAAGTCAGGCAACATCTGTGGAGAGGAAGCAGAGTTAACGTTTCAGTTCTGACGAAGGGTCATCGACCCGAAACATTAACTCTGCTTCCTCTCCACAGAGACTGCCTGACCTGCTGAGATTTCCTGGATGGACCAGTAGGCATTTTCCTGTCTGTCATTATTATAATCGGATCTTACATCACATCTCACCTTTGACCTGCTTTTCCCATTGCCCCAGCTGCTCAGAATCTATTCCCTTCCAAACAGTATGCAGATTGTTGCACCTGAATTATAAAAATTCTAGCAGTTCTGCTATTGGCGAGCACTACATAGAATCATAGGACGTTAGCCAATGACAGTGTCGAAACAACACATTCAACCCATCAAGCCTGTGTTGGTGTTGGCACCTAAAAAAAATCTCGTGGCTACCGCGTGGTGCCCCCAGCAATTTT
Source organism: Pristiophorus japonicus (assembly GCF_044704955.1). NCBI lineage: Eukaryota > Metazoa > Chordata > Chondrichthyes > Pristiophoridae > Pristiophorus > Pristiophorus japonicus. Next base: position 149,010,488 of record NC_091987.1, on the reverse strand, counting down.
TTTGGTTGGTGCACTGTGTTTGCAGTGTGTATAAAATGGCGGTGGCCGCCGCCATTAAAAGGGAGCGTGCACTGCCGCCGCCGCCATCTTATTTTTTTTAATCGGCCGACTGCCTGATCGGCCCGACAGTATGCCCCCGGTTTTGGACAGGCCGCCAACAGGCAGCCTGGCACCCCCTTTTGGGTACCAGGCCGCTGGGTCGGCAGAAACCTGCCCTGGTGGCCCGGTGGATCTAACTCAAATGATCGCAGTACTCGCAGCGGCCTTCCTTTATAAGTGAAGGGGAGAGACATGGTGACACGTCAGCGTCATGACATCATCAGTGCCACGCTGATGACTGACAGTGGCGGACATTCCGCCTGCCCCCACTTCCGCCCCCATTATGACCGACGTCCGCCCCGCTCGAAAATAAAAGGCAGAGAGCTGAATTTCGCGCAAGAGGCCACCGCATCTACCGAGGCGGTGGAAACACTGGAAAAACAGTAGGTGTGATCTGTTTCCGCTGGGGGTGAATTTCGGCACTGCAGTTTTTCAAACTGATACAACGGGCTGGATTTTTGGCTTTTAGGATTTTGGGGATTTAATGATAGCAGGGCGGTCCTGATACCACCTGAAACAGTTTGCGCCTCAGTCAGCAAAATTGGGCAGCTGGGCCCTGAGTGTGGGGCGGGGCACTAAGGGAGGCGTTGTACACCTCTCTCAGGGCGCTAGGCCGGCTGAGTCTGCGAAAATCCCGAGCTAAATAGCCAGCCCAGGAGCGCTCTGAGAGATGCCTGGGGAGAAAAAAACCTGAAAAAAACATCAACATTCCCAATAAATAACTCGTGCCACCACAACATAAATCGCAAAAAAAATAAAACAAAAACCAATCACACTGTCCTGAGGTAGACTTTACTGACCTTACTGCAGCCTGTGTAGGTCAGACTGCCCGCTTTCACAGGCAGTCCCAGCAAGGGGCGCTGCGGGGCGCTACGGGTCGGGCAGGTGGCAAAAATCGAGCCGGTGTTGAAACCAGGGACGTTGCACACCAGCTCGCCTCTTCAGGCGGTAATGCTCCACGCCCCGCCGAGCCCAGCACCGAAAACCCCGGCGGGCGCTGGAAGCTGGCCGCCCGCCCGGAGAGCTCACCGCCGACATTGCTGCCCCTCCGGGGTGAAAACAGAGGCAGCCAGCACCGGAAAATCCAGCCCATCGATATGTTTGTATTGCTTTGTACTTATCGCTGATTCCCTCATCGTATATAACCCTTCATAATCACGAAGACCTTTATCAAGGCATTCCTTCACTATCTCAGCTCTGGTGATAAAAGCCCGAACTTCCCAGATCTATTTTTATAACTTTAACCTCTCCTGTCTGGCAATTTGCCAATGAATCCACACTGTATTTTATCCATTGCTTTTCCATTCTTCTTGTAATGCAATGCCGGAACCTGTGCACAATACACAAACTACAGCTTGACTCATGGTCAGTCCAAGTTCAACATTACTCCACTTAACAAAAAAAACAAGGATTCCATTTGCCTTTTTTATGGCCTTATGTAATTGTGTTGTTACCTTTAATGATCTGTGTACTTACAAACAGCAAAGTCCACCTGCACCTCTAATCCATTCAAAATCTTGGGCTGGCTTTTCGGTTCATTTGCACCCCGGTTAGTGCCCCGGCGGGGCGTTAAATGCTGTTTATGGGAGTTATGCCGGGCGTCCAGGATTTACTGCGCGGACGGAAGATTCGGCTATTGGTTTGCAACGGCGCAAAAACTTACCGCCCCGCCTTCCGTTTTTAGCGTGATGACGACGTCAATTGTCGTGCAACGCTATGCTAACGTCCCGGATGGGACATTTGGACATAACGCCGCCTTTAGCGCCCACCCTAGAAAACGCCTAAAAAAAAAACAGGCGGTCCCAGGGTGTGGTGGCGGTATTGGCAGCATTTCTAAATGGAGGAATGAGGATCCTACATCACAGATCATACTGACTACAATGATTGCACACATCGTGCTGTGTGAGGCTCCAACTTGTAAACTTCACTTTTACCTGCATTACAGTACCCTTACAACTTCAGTGAGAGAATTTAATGGAGGCATTACTAGTTTGCCAGCGTATCATGCTCCATGCTATTGCCAGGAGGTGTCATGCTAGAGGCAAATGGAATCCTTATTTTTTTTGTTTCTATAGGGATGGAATACAACAGTGGAGTAATGTTGAACTTGGACAGACATGAGTCAAGTTTGTGTATTGTGCACAGGTGCACAGGTATTGTGCATTGCATTACAAGAAGAATGTAAAAGAAGTTATAGTTATAAAGGCCAAGAATGTCGGCCCACGGATGATGAAAGGTCGAAGACATCCGGGAAGGAGGGCTTACCCCCCCACGTGGGTTTACAGGCACCAACGCTCAGACCTCCAGCTCTCGGAGGAGCAGTGTGCAAAAAGGCTGCGCTTCCGAAAGGAAGTGGTGACAAAGATATGCCATCTCCTACAGACAGACCCATGCCTGCACCGCTCTGGAGGCAGCCTTCAATACTCCCCTCAACAGGTTTCCAAATTCATTGTGGTGTGCTGCATGTTGTACAGCCTGGCCATCATGAGGGGCCAGACATTGCCAATGGGGATTGCAGGCCCACCTCAGGAGAAGGAGGATGATGAAGACGAGCCTGGTGAGTCCCCCATTGGATAGCACACCATCCACGGGGGAGGTAGCGTGGAGATGCTGCCGGACCAACACTCGCACGTTGCCAGCTCGTAATAGACCAGCTCCTAAATCGAGGAAACTGAGGGATGGAGCTAATATGGACACGCTATGTGTCCCCATAAAGGCACCTCTCCAGTGAACGTTGGAATGATGCACGAGTCATCATCATCATCATCATCATCATCATCATCATAGGCAGTCCCTCGAAGCGAGGATGACTTGCTTCACGCCAAAAAGGGGTGAGTTCACAGGTGTTTCAATGAAGGACCTAATATTCCAGATCCCGAACTACATCGTAAAGGGTGGAAGATGCCTGAAACCAGCGACCTGGCATCATAGCCGTTGCCCTCCTGCAGCAGCACGCGCTGCTCCCTGCAGTGGTATGCCACCGCACGCTGCTCCCTCCAAAGGCCCCGGCCTGCTGATGGTCGTGCAGGCTGGGACTGTGTTGATTTCCGGGCCGGGCCGCCGCACTCTGCTCCTGCAAGATCATCAGCAGGCCGGAGCCACTGGAGGGAGCAGCGTGCAGCGGCCCGGCCCGGAAATCAGTGCAGTCCCAGCCTGCAAGATGCACAAGACACCAATGGCAAATGCCGAATCATAAATTTTACTGCAACAGAGTAACAACAACTCCCCACACTTAAATAAAACCATACAATATACAATGTTATGTTGCAGGGCACTAAACAGCAATGTAACTTCCTTACCACCGCAAGTTTCGGCTCGGCGCACAAAGTCCGTTGTGTAATGCCTGACTTAATGCCAACGCTCCTCCACATTTTTACCGAAATTTGCAGTCGGAGGTGCAAACTATTTTCAGGCACTAACTTTAATGCCCAGTTGCGATTAATGCCCCAAAATCCAAAAATCCAGCCCCTTGTCATTTATAAGGTGTGTTTCCTTTCCCTAGTCTCACTTCCAAAAGGGATTACTTCACACTTTTCTACAGTGAACTGCCTCTGCCACCGACCTGCGTACTTTACTAACTAACCTTCCCGCACTCTCCTGTTTTCTTTCATGACCTCACTCACAACCCGTCAAGTCCAATTTGGTGCCACGAGCAAATTTTGATATTCCCCCCCCCCACAGTTGCAGTGATGCCAACTCTTGCAGATTAATCGCGAGGCACTCGATGTTTACCGAAAATATATCACTCGCGATTCAACAGGGAAATCTCGGGGGAATGATGCAACGACGCTGGGCAGGAGTTGAACAGCACGGCAGTACACCGATTAGTCAGTGCTGGCAGCGTGGCTCAGCATTGCCTATGGGGATTGGAACACTCGCCGCACACACGGTTGCTTGTTGCAAACAATAGATGGACAGTGTGGCAGAAAATGGACAGCCTGAAATTAGAAGAAAAAAAATGCACAAGAAAAGCAGGCGTTGCAGCCTCAGAAACGATGGTAAGTAGGAAGACCCGCAAAAAAATGTTTTTTTAATTCTTTTGCAGCGATGACTTAGTTAATTAAATGTTTTGTGCTTTTTGATTTTTTACAATTTGTTTTGTGTTTTCTCCCCTCCCAGGCCTGTATTTTTCGTGTTGATCGGCCTCGAGCTAAAGTTGGCGAAATTGTAGTTTTTAACGCGAATCGCATACAACGCCGTTTTTTAAGAACAGGCGTATTTTATGGCCAAATTCGCCCGCTTAAAAAATGACGTAATTTGTGTTACTTTTTATTCACTATTTTGTCGTTATTTATTAAATAACGACAGGCTGGGGAATTTCTAGCCCTTAAAGAGGCCAATTACAATCATGATGCAAACTTACGCAAATTCATGCAGACATGCAGAGAGCGAAACATCAAACTAAGCTTCGATAAGTTTGAATAAAAGAGCTCAAGTGAAATACATGGGACATAAGAACATAAGAAATAGGAGCAGGAGTAGACCATACGGCCCCTCGAGCCTGCTCCGACATTCAATAAGATCATGGCTGATCTGATCATGGACTCAGCTCCACTTCCCCACCCGCTCTCCATAACCCCTTATCCTCTTATTGTTTAAGAAACTGTCTATTTCTGTCTTAAAGTTATTCAATGTCCCAGCTTCCAGAGCTCTCTGAGGAAGAGAATTCCACAGATTTACAAACCTCAGAGAAGAAATTTCTCTTCATCTCTGTTTTAAATGGGCAGCCCCTTATTCTAAGATCATGCCCTCTAGTGCTAGTCTCCCCCATTAGTGGAAACATCCTCTCTGCATCCACTTTGTCAAGCCCCCTCATAATCTTATACGTTTCGATAAGATTACCTCTCATTTTTCTGAATTCCAATGAGTAGAGGCCCAACCTACTCAACCTTTCCTCATAAGTCAAACCCCTCATCCCGGGAATCAACCGAGTGAACCTTCTCTGAACTGCCTCCAAAGCAAGTATATCCTTTCGTAAATATGGAAACCAAAACTGCACGCAGTATTCCAGGTGTGGCCTCACCAGTACCTTGTATAGATGTAGCAAAAATTCCCTGTTTTTATACTCCATCTCCTTTGCAATAAAGGCCAAGATACTATTGGTCTTCCTGATCACTTGCTGTACCTGAATACTATCCTTTTGTGTTTCATGCACAAGTACACCCAGGTCCCGCTGTACTGCGGCACTTTGCAATCTTTCTCCATTTAAATAACAACTTGCTCTTTGATTTTTTTCTGTCAAAGTGCATGACCTCACACTTTCCAACATTATACTCCATCTGCCAAATTTTTCTCCACTCACTTAGCCTGTCTATGTCCTTCTGCAGATTTTTTGTGTCCTCCTCACACGTTGCTTTTCCTCCCATCTTTGTATCATCAGCAAACTTGGCTACGTTACACTCAGTCCCTTCTTCCAAGTCATTAATATAGGCTGTAAATAGTTGGGGTCCCAGCACTGATCCCTGCGGCACCCCACTACTTACTGGTTGCCAACCAGAGAATGAACCATTTATCTGACTCTCTGTTCTCTGTTAGGTAGCCAATCTTCTATCCATGCTAATATATTACCTCCCAACCCCATAAACTTTTATCTTGTGCAGTAACCTTTTATGTGGCACCTTGTCAAATGCCTTCTGGAAGTCCAAATACACCACATCCACTGATTCCCCTTTATCCACCCTGTTCGTTACATCCTCAAAGAACTCCAGCAAATTTGTCAAACATGATTTCCCTTCATAAATCCATGCTGACTCTGCCTGACCGAATTTTGCTTTTCCAAATGTCCTGCCTGACCGAATTTTGCTTTTCCAAATGTGCTGCTACTGCTTCTTTAATAATGGACTCCAACATTTTTCCAACCACAGATGTTAGGCTAACTGGGACACATACTGTCTCGTGATGGACTCAAAGCTGACCCAAGCAAAGTGGTCGCAATCAACGAAATGCAGAAACCGCAGGATGTCGCAGGTGTACAATGATTTGTCGGCATGCCAAAGTACCTTGCAAAATTCTTGCCAAATCTTTCAGACCTCAGCGAGCCTCAGTGATGGCTTACTCATAAAGACATGGTCTGGAAATGGACTGAAGAACAAGACAAAGCATTTCAAGCTATCAAACAACGCTTGACAGATTCTCCTGTGCTCAGGTACTTTGACCACAAACTTGCAACCGAAGGTCAAGGAGATGTTTCGAGCAAGGGTCTTGGGTTCGTCCTTCTGCAACACAAGCAACCAATTGCATACGCGAGCCGAGCGCTTACTCCAGCATAAACACGCTACACTCAAATCGAAAAGGAGCTGTTCACTCAAGTCTTCGGAATGGAATGAAACCATCAATATGTATATGGTCACAAGATCACGCTATGGATAGACCATAAGCCTTTGATTGCCATACGACGCAAGCTGTTATCTGCAGCGGCTACAACGTCTGCTCATTTGGCTCAACCACATGACATTGAAATAAAGTATCAACCAGGAAAAGAAATGTCCCTAGCAGACACCCTCTCGCGCGCATACCTCAAAAACGTGGAGAGATCACTGACAAAAATTGCAATGGAATGCATCCATATGGTGGACTTTCTCCCACTCCCAAACAAGGATTGCAACTGCAAGCGACTCCACACTATAACCGTTCATACAACAAATCACAACGGGATGACCAGAAACAACACATGAATAGCCTGAAACACATGCATACTTCAAAGTTCGTGACGAACTCACAACACAGGATGGCATAGTCTTCAAAGGCTATCGCTGTGTCATACCAAAAACCTTAAGATCCGACATTCGTCAACGACTTCATGCTGCTCACACTGGCATCGAGAGCACTCTTCGACGTGCCAGAGAATCCGTTTACTGGCCAGGACTGAACAGTGACATAAAAGACTATGGGCTCAAGTTTCTGCCTGTGTTGCTCCTATTTTTTTGGAGCAACTAGTTTAGAATGGAGCATCTTAGAAATTGCAATTCTCGGCATTTAGGTTGCTCCAGTTCTAGTGAGTTAGAATAGTTTCATTTTAGAACAGATTTTTTTTTCAAAAGGGGCCGTGTCCAGCCACTTACGCCTATTTTGCAAGTTTAGGCAGCGAAAACTTACTCCAAACTAACTTAGAATGGAGTAAGTGTAGATTTTTGTATTTCAGAAAAACCTTGCCTACACTTATAAATCAGGGAACGAGAGATGGGGGGGGGGGGTGGAGGGGGGGAAGGGGGGGGTTTACAAACATTAAACACTTCACTTTTACAAATAAAGAGCCATCATCAATAATAAATGATAAAGAAATCATCAAAAAAATTAAAAAATTAAAAAGAAAAAAAAAGAAAAAATCAATCAATAAATAAAAATTAAGTTTCTACTCACTGACTGCAGCACCGAGAGCCCTTCAACAACATGCTAGTACGTGGCCCCCCTCAATGTCTCTCTCTCTCTGTCAGTGTCTCTCTGTGTTTCTGACAGAGAGGGTGAGGGGGGGGGGGAGCAGGGGGGTGAGGAGGAGGGGGGAGGGAGAGAGGGGGAGGGGAAGGGGGAAGAGGAGGGGACAGAGGGAGGAGGAGGAGGAGGGAAAGGAGGGGGAGAGGAGGGGAGGGGGAGAGGAGGGGAGGGAGAAAGAGGAGGGGGAGGGAGAAAGAGGAGGGGGAGGGAAGGGATGAGGGGGGAGGAAGGGGGAGGGGAGTGAGGGAGAGGTGATGGAGGGAGAAGAGGGAAGGGGAGGGGAGAGAGGAGAGGGGGAGAGGAGGGGGAGGGGAGATAGGAGGGGGGAGAGAGGGAGGGAGGAGGGGGGGAGAGAGGGAGGGGTGAGGGGAGGGGAGAGAGGGAGAGGGGGAGGGGAGAGAGGGAGAGGGGAGAGAGGGAGGGGAGGGGAGAGAGCGAGTGGAGGGGGAGGGGAGAGAGGGAGGGGAGAGGAGAGGGGGGGGAGAGGAGAGGGGGGGGAGAGGGAGAGGAGGGGGAAGAGGGAGAGGGAGAGGACGGGGGGAGAGAGGGAGAGGAGTGGGAGGGGAGAGAGGAGGGGGGAGAGAGGGAAAGGAGGGGGAGGGAGAGAGGGAGGGGAGGGGAGAGAGTAGGGGGAGTGGAGAGAGGAGGGGGGAGAGGGAGAGGAGGGGGAGGGGGGAGAGGGAGAGGAGGGGAGAGAGGGAGAGGGGGAGGGGAGGGAGAGGAGGGGGAGGGGAGAGAGGAGGGGGAGGGGAGAGAGGGAGAGGAGGGGGAGGGGAGAGAGGGCGAGGGGAGAGAGGGGGAGGAGGGAGATGAGGGAGAGGGGAGAGAGGGAGGGGAGGGGGGAGGGAGAAGGGAGGGGAGGGGGGAGGGAGAGGAGGGGGGAGAGGAAGAGGAGGGGGGGAGAGAGGGAGGTGGTGAGGGGAGAGAGGGAGAGGAGGGAGAGAGGAGAGAGGGAGAGGGGAGAGAGGGAGAGGGAGGGGGAGGGGGAGAGGGGAGGGGAGAGAAGGAGGGGGGAGGGGAGGGGAGAGAGGGAGGGGAGGGGGAGGGGAGAGGGAGGGAGAGGAGGGGGAGGGGAGAGGGAGGGGAGAGAGGGAGAGGAGAGGGAGAGGGAGAGGAGGGGGGGGGAGAGAGGGAGAGAGAAAAGGGGGAGAGGAGAGGGGGGCGAGAGGAGGGGGGGAAGAGGGAGAGTAGGGGGAGAGGAGGAGAGGAGAGGGGGGTAGAGGAGGGGGGTAGAGGAGGGGGGGAGAGGAGAGTAGGGGGAGAGGAGGAGGGGAGAGGAGAGTAGGGGAAGAGGAGAGTAGGGGGAGAGGAGAGGGGGGGAGAGGAGAGGGGGGAAGAGGAGGGGGGGAAGAGGAGTGTAGGGGGAGAGGAGAGTAGGGGGAGAGGAGGCGGGGGAGAGGAGAGTAGGGGGAGAGGAGAGGGGGGGAGAGGAGAGTAGGGGGAGAGGAGAGGGGGGGAGAGGAGGGGGGGAAGAGGAGTGTAGGGGGAGAGGAGAGTAGGGGGAGAGGAGAGTAGGGGGAGAGGAGAGGAGAGGGGGGAAGAGGAGGGGGGGAAGAGGAGTGTAGGGGGAGAGGAGAGTAGGGGGAGAGGAGAGGGGGGGAGAGGAGGGGGGGAAGAGGAGAGTAGGGGGAGAGGAGAGTAGGGGGAGAGGAGAGTAGGGGGAGAGGAGAGGGGGGAGAGGAGAGTAGAGGGAGAGGAGGGTAGGGGGAGAGGAGAGGGGGGGAGAGGAGAGGGGGGGAGAGGAGGGGGGAAGAGGAGTGTAGGGAGAGTAGGGGGAGAGGAGAGGGGGGGAGAGGAGGGGGGGGAAGAGGAGTGTAGGTGGAGAGGAGTGTAGGGGGAGAGGAGAGGGGGAAGAGGAGAGGGGAGGAGAGGGTGGCTGAACCGGCCCCGACGACGATGACGCCTGGCCGCGCCGAGGACGTTGGGCCGGGGGGAGAGGAGGGGGAATGGCTGAACGGGGGGAGCGAGAGCTGAACGGGAGGTAGGGAGGGGTGGGGGGGGGGGGGAGGTGAGCTGAACGGGAGGGAGGGAGGCCAAATTTGCGGATGACACTAAGTTGGGTGGCAGTGTGAGCTGCGAGGAGGATGCTATGAGGCTGCAGAGTGACTTGGATAGGTTAGGTGAGTGGGCAAATGCATGGCAGATGAAGTATAATGTGGATAAATGTGAGGTTATCCACTTTGGTGGTAAAAATAGAGAGACAGACTATTATCTGAATGGTGACAGATTAGGAAAAGGGAAGGTGCAACGAGATCTGGGTTTCATGGTACATCAGTCATTGAAGGTTGGCATGCAGGTACAGCAGGCGGTTAAGAAAGCAAATGGCATGTTGGCCTTCATAGCGAGGGGATTTGAGTACAGGGGCAGGGAGGTGTTGCTACAGTTGAACAGGGCCTTGGTGAGGCCACACCTGGAGTATTGTGTACAGTTTTGGTCTCCTAACTTGTGGAAGGACATTCTTGCTATTGAGGGAGTGCAGCGAAGATTCACCAGACTGATTCCCGGGATGGCGGGACTGACCTATCAAGAAAGACTGGATCAACTGGGCTTGTATTCACTGGAGTTCAGAAGAATGAGAGGGGACCTCATGGAAACGTTTAAAATTCTGACGGGTTTAGACAGGTTCGATGCAGGAAGAATGTTCCCAATGTTGGGGAAGTCCAGAACCAGGGGTCACAGTCTGAGGATAAGGGGTAAGCCATTTAGGACCGAGATGAGGAGAAACTTCTTCACCCAGAGAGTGGTGAACCTGTGGAATTCTCTACCACAGAAAGTAGTTGAGGCCAATTCACTAAATATATTCAAAAGGGAGTTAGATGAAGTCCTTACTACTCGGGGGATCAAGGGTTATGGCGAGAAAGCAGGAAGGGGGTACTGAAGTTTCATGTTCAGCCATGAACTCATTGAATGGCGGTGCAGGCTAGAAGGGCTGAATGACCTGCTCCTGCACCTATTTTCTATGTTTCTATGTTTCTATGAGCCCATTCGGCCAGGGCTCGGGGCGGTGTGCTTCGGGCCCCTCCCACGCAGCCTCGGGGCGAGGAACAGTGCACATGCCCACACACTCTGGCCCTGCTTTCAGCACCGGGACCTGGCTCCGCCCCTGACTCCTTGTGCTGCACCATACCGAGGCCGAAGGCGTCCTGAGGAGCTCGCAGAATCACAAGGTAAGTTTCTGGCACCCTTTTTATTCCAGAAAATCGACGCACCTTATGGAGGTGCACCGTTTTTACAGAGGGCGGAAACTTGGGCCCAATGTTTCAAAGTGTGAAACATATAACACCTATCAATCGAGCCAACCAAAAGAACCATTGATAAGTCACAACCTCCCTCAGAGACCATGGGAAAAGATTGGTTGTGACATACTCACACTCAATGGCAAAGACTACTTATGCACAGTGGACTACTCCTCGGACTATTTCAATTTAGACAATCTGCATGGAAAGAAAGATACCACTATCATCATCCAACAGCTCAAGAAACACTTCTCTAACCACGGTATTCCAGACAAAGTTTAATCCGACAATGGATCTCCCTTCAACTCACAACAGTTCACAAACTTTGCCACAGAATATCAATTCGATCACACAACCAGCTCACCAGAATATCCACAAAGCAACGGAAAGGTTGAGAACGCGGTTACGCTCACAAAGCGGTTAATCAAGAAGACAAAGAAAGACTGTGGTGACCTCTGCATGAACCTTCTCATCTGGCGAAACACACCAACTGAAAGCCTTGATAGTTCGCCAGCACAACGCTTGCTTGGTCACCGCACAAAGACAAACATCCCAATCGCAAACAAACTACTCAAACTAAGAATCATACACGACGTCATCGTCAACAAAGAAAGGAATCTTGCCAAACAAGCACACAATACAACAGAGCTGCTACAGCACTTCCTACACTGCAGGAAGGAAAAACAGTGAGACTCAAACAAACGCGAGAAAGCAAAAAGCTCAGGTTCAGAAACGAGGCGACATTTGATCATATCAGGTCATTACAGAAGGTGGCCGTGAGTATCGCCGAAATAGGAAACATCTGAGAAAGAGCGCTGAGACATTCATCGAAATTCCAGAGATCTCAGTGACACCCACACACGATCTGCTGCCAACACAACCAACTAACACACGAAACAGCAATTCAACGACAACAAATGAAAACAGGGATATGTTGCTGATATTTCCCCTCAGAGCACTGATAAAGGGACTAAAGCGATCAGTGCACAGAACACCACTGAAACAACCAGTTTGAGGCGAAGCAACAGAATCCGCACAACACAGGCAACTCTCGATTATCTGGGTCCCTCTGGAATCGGGCTATTCCGGGTAAACGATTTTGTCGCTTGGGCGAGTGCACGTCTCAGAGCTGAAATTTGACAGTGATAGAACCAACCACAAAGGCTTAGTTCATGTTATCATAGGTTGAAGGTAATAAAATACATGACAACGGATTCATATCGTCTGTGTTAGTTATGTTTTATTTTTAAATGCCACTGTAATTTAAATGCCCCTGTAATTTGATCCGCGGTCTTTCACGTGGAGGGAAAGGTAAAACCGCTGGCAAGGACACGGTGAACCCTATTGTGTTGGAAGCGGATATTTTTAAACTCTCTGGAGTGTGAACATTCAATAAATAATTCATTGCATCCAGGGCTGTAAGACCGCGTTGAAGACCAAAAATTAGTACTGTAGTTTGGACGGGAGCTTTGCGTTGCTTTCTGTAGCAGTTGGGATCAGCTTGTTATCCAGTGCTGAGATTAGAAAAATAGCAAAATGTCCATCTCGGTGCAGCTGTACACGGGACACTATCATGTGTATCGGAACTTCATCTATCCCAAGCATTCCCCCCAATGATTTAACCTCCCTGTAAGTAACCAGAACCGACTGCAGTATAGGTTTTGTTTTTCATCTGTTCCTGACTGGGGCCGAAGTGACAACCCTCATTTTGTCAGCTGATATTCACATGTGCGACAGTTTTTTAAAGTGCCGTTGCAGTGGGTTCTCTGTTAGATCCGTGTACGGATAATCGAAAGTTACCTGTACCTGGAACAGTATACAGAAATAAGAAATCATGGACACTGGGGTTAAGAATCAATAAGACAAAGTTTTGTTGTTGTTAGTTCAACTTGTAGTTGTTGACTACATGTATTGATAAGAAGTTAATTACAGGTTAAGAAAAGGTGTAATGATATAATGTATAGCACCCTCTAGTTTGGAGGTATAGTGCCCTGGATCTGTTATTTAAGAAAGCTGCTTGTCTAATGAGGAACTTCATTTTAAACTGCACATGGTTGTCTGAGATCTCCCAAATAAATAGAGTTAATTTGAACTAAGTGTTCAAGAGACTATAAAATATAATAATCCGAGCAGAGTTTCGGAACAAGGTACAATTGCAGGAAATTTGAGTAAGAGGCTCTGTAACCTGAGGGTGGGGCCAGTTTTATAGGCGGAGATACGTTCAGAGGGAGCAATAGATGGTTATAAAAGACCGAGGAGATTTGGGTGTATTATACTTGGGCATGTAACTCACTTACGCCAAAATGTCGCAATCTTTTAGGCTGTATATTTGATTTGCAGCATGGGCACAGAAATCCCAGCCTCCCCGGGTCCGTACGGAGTGTGTAAGGAGCCGGGAAGGCATCGCAAAAGCCGGTATTCAGTGCGCATGCGCATGCGCTGAAAACCGGCTTTTCTGATCTGTCAAACTGGAGCTTGATCGATCCTCTGTATCCCCACAGCCAGGACATTCACAAGGGCGAGATTGCAGTATTTACCCATATCTTGCCCGACGGATGTCCTGAAAACTCTTGCGCCTGATAAAAGCAGGTGTATAGCCTATTTTTACAGGCGTAAGAGTTTTAAAATACACAAAAACATAATAAAATAAAATTTAAAAAATACATTTTATTGTTTAAAAACCCTCCCCATTCCGGTAAGTTTATTTTAAACCATAATTTAAAAAACTTTTTAAAAAATCATCAAAATATTTTTTTTATAATACTGGTTGAGCGTCCGAAATCCGGAGTTCCAAAATTCGGAATGTTCCGGAATCCGGAACAATTCGTGGCGGGGTCGTCCAGAAAATGTTCCGAAATCCGGACTCCCCCTGCCTCGATGGCCCTACCTCGCTCCGGCCCTCGGTGGCCCGATCTCGCCCTGGCCTTCAGCGGACTGACCTCGCCCCGGCCCTCGGCGGCTCAAACTCGCTCCGGCCCGACTTTGCCTGGCCCCAGCTTCCCCCCCCACTTCTCCCCCTTACCTTGGCTGCCCGACCCCACCTACCTTGACCCAACGGGCTCGGTCCCGGATTTCGGACGCTCAACCTGTACATAAATAACTTTAATTTAAATTAATAAAAATATGTAGTGTATTTTTTCTATTTTTTTTATTATCGGATTTGAGCGATTTGGGGGCTGTTTCTCAATCATAATAATGGGAACTCCAATTTCCCATTATTATGAATGAGAACATACTTTTACCCTGATTGGCTGGCCAGAGCCATGTGACTGCAGCTCCAGCCCTGCGCACATGATGTACATGCGCTGCGACGCGCAGTCAGTGGAGGCCTCAGGACCGGGAGCTCGCGTGGGCACAGCAGGATAAGGTAAGTGCCCATCTTTTTTAACCGATCGCCCATGGGAAGCAGCCGACCGGGGATTTTTAGGCCATGATTATGTGAGTCTATGTGGGGGGCGGGAAATAGCGTTACCACCTCATTTGTGGGCGGTATCAGCCTTGAGGCGGGACTTCCTGCTCCAGACGTGGAAGTCTCAGCCTGGCGGCGATATTGGGGTTACCGCCCCCCGAGAGCAAGTGGAGTGCAAAATAATGGGGTAGAAGCGAAAGGAGCGGGGCAGCAGCCCGACACGCTGTGACACGTAGCACTGCCGCGTAGAAGGGATCCACTACCTCATTAAAGGGGAGGGCCAAGCTGCAGACCCTGCATGTCTCTACCTGGACCACCAGGGAGTGGGGTGCGGTGACATCAGCCCAGCACTCAAGCGGAGTACCAGGCTCTACGATCGCGGCACGGACCCCGCATTCCACGATTCAATGGGCCGCATCCGGTAAAGTTGACCGAGTTTTTTTTGTGCGAGTGCCACCTCCCCTTTAACTGGCACCCCACGAGCATCCTACAACCCGAGCATTGCCTGGCGCTGCTTCAGGGGGCGACCCGAATCATTGCTCATCTGAAAGCATAAATACCACAAGACTCGTGTTAAGGTGAGGGCAGGGGGCAGGTTTGGAGCAGGGAAGGTAGACAGTATCAAAATGATGTTCCTGGTGGCAGCATGGCTCTCATTGTACGAGTGCTGGGCAGGAGTGTTGGGGTTGCGGAGGGGAGTTACGAGTCAGGTGGAGAGCGGAATTTGCTCGTCTCCCAGCAGCCAGCCGCGAGCTTGATGTGGGGGCTGGAAGAGAGCTGGCACACCGGTCTGGCGCAGGATGAAGGCATTGTGGCTGCTGCCAGGATAGCAGGCATTGACGGTGAGGATTCAGCGTGTGTGGTCACACACCAACTGCACATTCAGTGAGTGGTAGCCTTTGCGGTTACAGAATACCTCAGGATTATGATGCGGTGCTCGCAAAGTGACGTGGGTGCAGTCAATGGTGCCCTGCACCATGGGAAAGCCCGCTATCCTGACAAAGCCACATGCCACCCTCATGCTGCTTCTCTCTGGTCATGGTGAAGGAAATGTATTCCCTCCTCCCTCTGTACCAAGCATCTGTGACGTCGCGGATGGAGCAATGGATGCCAAACTGGGAGATGTCTCCTGTCGCTCCCTGGAAGGATCCATTGCTGTAGAAATTGAGCGTGATGGTGACCTTGAGAGAGCCATCCTCACCCTGCTCTGAGGCTCGAGGTCTGGTTGCAGGCAGGCGGTGGCAGAGCTTTGTGACCACGTCCTTGCTGAAGCGCAGCCTTCAAACACACGGTTCCTCAGTGAAACTGATATTGGAGAACTGCTGCCGGAATACCCTGGGAGGGTAAGGTCTCCTGTCGACAGCCCTGGACAGAGGAAACGTTACAAGGATACTCTCAAAGCCTCCCTGATAAACATAGAAACATAGAAAATAGGTGCAGGAGTAGGCCATTCGGCCCTTCGAGCCTGCACCACCATTCAATAAGATCATGGCCAATCATTCACCTCAGTACCCCTTTTCTGCTTTCTCTCCATACCCACTGATCCCTTTAGCCGTAAGGGCCATATCTAACTCCCTCTTGAATATATCCAACGAACTGGCATCAGCAACTCTCTGCGGTAGAGAATTCCACAGGTTAACAACTCTCTGAGTGAAGAAGTTTCTCCTCATCTCCATCCTAAATGGCTTACCCCTTATCCTTAGACTGTGACCACTGGTTCTGGACTTCCCCAACATCAGGAACATTCTTCCTGCATCTAACCTGTCCAGACCCGTCAGAATTTTATATGTTTCTATGAGATCCCCTCTCATCCTTCTAAACACCAGTGAATACAGGCCCAGTCGATCCAGTCTCTCCTCATATGTCAGTCCTGCCATCCCGGGAATCAGTCTGGTGAACTTTTGCTGCATCCCTCAATAGCAAGAACATCCTTCCTCAGATTAGGAGACCAAAACTGAACACAATATTCCAGGTGAGGCCTCACCAAGGCCCTGTACAACTGCAGTAAGACCTCCCTGCTCCTACACTCGAATCACCTAGCTATGAAGGCCATTTGCCTTCTTCACCCTCTGCTGTACCTGCATGCCAACTTTCAATGACTGATGAACCATGACACCCAGGTCTCGTTGCACCTCCCCTTTTCCTAATCTGCCGCCATTCAGATAATATTCTGCCTTCATGTTTTTGCCACCAAAGTGGATAAACTCACATTTATCTACATTAAAGTGCAACATCCCCACCGACACCTGGGAGTCCCTGGCCAAAGACCGCCCTAAGTGGAGGAAGTGCATCCGGGAGGGTGCCGAACGCCTCGAGTCTCATCGCCGAGAGCATGCAGAAAACAAGCGCAGGCAGCGGAAAGAGTGTGCAGCAAACCTGCCCCACCCTCCCTTACCCTCAACGACTGTCTGTCCCACCTGTGGCAGGGGGGACTGTGCTCTCGTACTGGACTGTTCAGCCACCTAAGAACTCATTCTAAGAGTGGAAGCAAGTCTTCCTCGATTCCGAGGGACTGCCTATGATGATGATGGGCCTCCTCCCTCAGGTCACATTTTAATGCCTTTTTCTGTGCCTCGGTTGCCTCCGACGGTGACGTGGAGCACAAGGTCCAGTGCCAGCACAGCACCCGTGAAACGATATAAATGTTGGCCTTTCAAATCTGCTCTCAATGAAAGTCACAAATCTTTAACAGCCAGAACACTCCTTCAACCTTAAATCGGTGCAGTCTGCCATTTTTGGCCAACTGAAACTTTATCCGATCCTGGCGCCTTTAACTAGCGCTCCTTCAGGTGGCTCCTGACTGAAACCTGGCCAACCAGCGGGCCTAGGGCCAATTTATCTTCCGGGGCGGTAACGGGGTGCTGCGCACGTTGATGACCTCAGCATCGCCGGGTGCAGCTGGCCCAATTTAGTGAGAAGCACGGTTTTCACTGCACCCAGGCGAAAACTTATTTGTGCTCCGGGGGGGAGGCTAACAGGAGCGCAAAGTACTCCAATTTTCCCCCCCTTGCGCATTTTCTACCATAAACACAAATTAACGTTAGTCTCTTTCAATTTGCCATTTTCAACCTTTTTTAAATTATACTTCCCCCCCTCCCACTAGGCTCAGTGGGCAGCACACTTGCCTCGGAGTCAGAAGGTTGTGGGTTCAAATCCCACTCCAGAGACTTGAGCATATAAATCTAGGCTGACACTCCAGTGCAGTGCTGAGGAAGCGCTGCACTATCAGAGGTGCCGTCTTTCGGAGAGACATTAAACCGAGGCCCTGTCTGCTCTCTCAGGTGGACGTAAAAGATCCCGTGGCACTATTTCGAAGAAGAGCAGGGACATTCTTCCCGATGTCCTGAACTAACATCTCTAAAACAGATTATCTGGTCATTATCGCACTGCTGCTTGTGGGAGCTTGCTGTGCACAAATTGGCTGCCATGTTTCCTACATTACAACAGTGACTACACTCCAAAAGTACTTCATTAGTTGTGAAAGGCATTATATAAATGCAAGTTCTTCCTTATCCGATCTCCATCGCCCCGCCATTGCTGGCCGCGCTTTCCGCTGCCTGGGCCCTTGGTTCTGGAATTCCCTCACTAAACCTCTCCGCCTCTCTCTTCACCATCAAGCTGCTCCTTGAATGCTATCTCTTTGACCAAGCTGACTTAATATCTCTTCAGGTAGCTCGGTGCCAAATGTTGTTTTGCTGACGCCCCTGTCAAACGCCTCGCGACGTTTTACTACGTTAATGGTGCGATGTAAACGCCAGTAGTTGTTGTTTACTTGTCATTTGGAGAGCTTGTTTCTCCTGTTACTTAGGACCCTGAGCATCTTTCTGCTGGTATTCCCTGTTTCACCACCTCTTATAACCCACCCCCTGCTCTCGCCCCTCAAACAGTTTGATTGTCTCAAAGGAGCAGAAAATAGAGCTGAGATGGCTGGAGGTTTCCAGACTAATGCCGGAGAGTGGAAACAGCCAAACGTTGAAATAGGTCCCTTTCACACTTTCCATTCCTGTACGCAATGCCCATCGCGAGAGAGTTTTCAGTTCAATGGCACGACTGTGGAGCATTGGCAGAAACCAACCGAAACCATAGCGTTGTGCGACTGAACTTCAACATATCCTGTGCAGATTTTCAGTAGTTCTGAAACAAGAGCCCGGAGTTTCTGAGAGCAGCAGGAGGCCAGCTGAAATACAGCTTTAACAGGAAGGAAGTCGAGGGCAACGACATTCCACAGGCGACCCAGCTTTAAGGTTAAAAACATAACATTCCATTATAATTCATTAAATATTTACATAAGAACATAAGAAATAGAGGCAGGAGTCGGCCATTTGGCCCTCGAGCCTGCTCCACCATTTAATGAGATCATGGCTGATCTGAGTATGAAGGTTTAAAGTTTAAAGCTATTAATTGTTGTTGCTCTGCAGCTAGCAAACTCAAAAGATGGGTAAAGATGTAGAAATCCGATCTCGGTTTGAAATAAAATGATTCCATCGATAGTAGCGTTAGCTAACAAATACATTATTGAGCTAATCTAGTTTTGCAATATTTCTTATTCAAGATTCATAATGGTGATATGTTAATGGTATATAACTGTATATTTTTTAAATCAATGACACTCCTTACACCCACACACAATAAAATGATGGCTTGATATGAAGAGGTTGAACAGTAGAATTAATGACAATACGTCATGTTGGGGGGGAAATCTCCCAGAATAGCTTCAGTTACAGTTGGCAACCCTGAAAAACGAGTCCCTTTGTCTTGGCAGTCTGATGTTCCCCCTTCCCAACACATATCACAATCACAGCTGGCCTGGCTCAGGGGGCTGGGCTCAGTCTTGTTGCTGTCAGTACTTTCAATTCCACACGGGGACACAGCAGTACAGGAAACGAAACTGATACTGGACTTCCTGGCACGTAGTTTAGTTTGAGTCAATTTTTGCCCCGCTGAGCATCTAACTTGCAAAAACCGTAGCAGGAATAATAAACAGCCCTCAATCTAAAAAGTTTCATCTCTGCAGTACAGATGTCTAATTATTATAGATATTTTGCATATTTTTGTCGTTTGCATTTAAGTATTTATAGTCTGAGGAGGAATATCAATAAACAGCAGTATAAACAAATGCTCACTGCCCCTGTCCACCTGTACCTTTTGCCACTCTGAGAGTTGACCAGGTGCCCCTGCCGCCCCCTGAGCCCAGTCAGCATCTGCTGAAAGTGAGGGTTCCTTACTACTGAGGCTGTCCGCGATCCGCTGCCTCCTGACCCGCTCCCAGCTCCTGCTCTCCTGGTCCCGAGCTCTCCTCGGTTCCCGGTTCCGCCGCTTGCCCGGCCAGTCCCGGGGACGGAGCCGCCCTGTTGAACCGACTCTCGTGGACTCTCCTGCTGTTGGACATGTTCGGGACTGGTGCTGGTGCTGGGAGCCACCGACCGCTCTCACACACACAACCGCCTGTCTGCTGGGAGGGAGGAGCCTGGAGAGTTTACCAGTCACTGCCTTCAACATGCTGTCAGGATTGGAGAGATAAATAAAGTAGGAAGGGTATATCCTGAGGACTGTTCTAGGAGAGGGTGTGGCCCTTGGTTGAATGTGATGTCCGTTCTTCCTGTGGACTCCACTGCCTAATACTTAAGCAGATAGTTATACCAGTGACCAAAGAGAGCTCATTTTTTTAAATCCAGTATATTTTGCTAATCATCATCATAAGCAGTCCCTCGGAATTGAGGAAGACTTGCTTCCACTCTTAAAATGAGTTCTTAGGTGACTGAACAGTCCAATACAAGAACCACAGTCTCTGTCACAGGTGGGACAGATAGTCGTTGAGGGAAGTGGTGGGTGGAACTGGTTTGCTGCACGCTCTTACCGCTGCCTGTGCTTGATTTCTACAAGCTCTCGGCGATGAGACTTGAGGTGCTCAGTGCACTCCTGGATTTTCGGCCAGGGACTCCCAGGTGTCAGTGGAGATGTCGCACTTTATCAGGGAGGCTTTGAGGGTGTCCCTGTAACGTTACCTCTGCCCACCTTTGGCTCGTTTGCCGTGAAGGAATTCCGACTAAAGCACTTGCTTTGGGAGTCTCATGTCTGGCATGTGGACAATGTGGCCGACTCAGTGGAGCTGATCAAGTGTGGTCAGTGCTTCAATGCTGGGGATGTTGGCCTGGTCGAGGACACTAATGTTGGTGCGTCTGTCCTCCTTTTGCTACCTTTAAAAAGAATGGCATCTGCTTTTCTCCATTCCCCGGGCACCTCGCCAGGATTTTTGTTATTCGTTCCTGGGATATGGGCGTCGCTGGCAAGGCCGGCATTTATTGCCCATCCTTAATTGCCCTTGAGAAGTGACTTTAGCGCTGTGCTAATGTTACTTCACCTGCAGCGACAGTTCCTTATTCCTGCTCGCTCTACCTTTCTTGATGGCCGTTAACACCAGCTCGTGGTGGCACCGGCAGCTTTTGTGGCGTTCACGAATTTCTAGGCCATAGAATTTACTGCAAAGAAATAGTCCATTTGGCCTAACTAGTTCATGCTGGAGTTTCATAGAAACATAGAACATAGAAAATAGGTGCAGGAGTAGGCCATTTGGCCCTTCGAGCCTGCACCACCATTCAATAAGATCATGGCTGATCATTCACCTCAGTACCCCTTTCCTCCTTTCTCTCCATACCCCTTGATCCCTTTAGCCGTAAGGGCCATATCTAACTCCCTCTTGAATATATCCAATGAACTGGCATCAACAACTCTGCGGTAGGTAATTCCACAGGTTAACAACTCTCTGAGTGAAGAAGTTTCTCCTCATCTCAATCCTAAATGGCTTACCCCTTATCCTTAGACTATGTCCCCTGGTTCTGGACTTCCCCAACATCGGGAACATCATCAGCTCCACTCGAGCCTCCTCCCACCCTACTTCATCGCATGCTATTAACATAACCTTCTATTCCTTTCTCTCTCGTGCTTATCTAACTTTTCCGTATAGTCATATTCAAGACGGAGATCGATAGATTTTTGGAAATTAAGGGAATCAAGGGATATGGGGACAGTGCAGGAAAGTGGAGTTGAGGTAGAAGATCAGCCATGATCATACTGAATGGCGGAGCAGGCTCGAGGGGCCAAATGGCCTGCTCCTGCTCCTATTTCTTATATTCATATGTAAATGTATCTATGCTATTTACCTCAACTACTCCATGTGGTAGTGAGTGCCACATTCTCACCACTCTCTTAGTTGTTTCTCTTTATTCACCCAGTTTGAATATCACACGTCCTACATTGACCTGTTTACAATTTTCTGCTCCCCCTCCTCGCTCCCCCAGTCTCAGTCCCCGGTCAATTCTCCCACATCTCCAAGACAATTGTTGTAAAATATTATCTTGGGAGGTTGCCAACAAGCTATACATTTTGGTGATTCATCAATGACCTTTCCTCGACGAGACTGTTCCTTCTGATGACTTGCTCGATTAAAGATTAGAGAATAAAGATGGTTACTTCAACAATAGGTAATCTTCAAGGGCCGATAAATCCAATCTGGCCAATTGCCGCCCCATCACTCTACTCCCAGTCATCAGCAAAGTGATGGAAGGTGTCGTCGACAGTGCTCTCAAGTGGCACTTACTCACCAATAACCTGCTCACTGATGTTTAGTTTGGGTTCCGCCAGGACCACTCGGCTCCAGACCTCATTACATCCTTTGTCCAAACATGGCCAAAAGAGCTGAATTTCAGAGCTGGGCACTATATTGAATTTGTTCCAATTTACTAGTACCTCCCCAGTCTTCAGTCATTACCCTGTAACGATTGGGCAAGGGTCAAGGATGTCTCGGAGCGGCTGCAGGGCATTCTAGAGGGGGAGGGTGAACAGCCAGTTATCGTGGTGCATATAGGTACCAACGATATAAGTAAAATGCGGGATGAGCTGAATTTAGAGAGCTAGGAGTTAAATTAAAAAGTAGGACCTCAATGTAGTAATCTCAGGATTGCTACCAGTGCCATGTGCTAGTCAGAGTAGAAATAGTAGGATAGCTAAGATGAATACGTGGCTTGAGGAGTGGTACAAGAGGGAGGGATTCAAATTCCTGGGACATTGGAATCGTTTCTGGGGGAGGTGGGACCAGTACAAACCGGACGGTCTTTACCTGGGCAGGACCAGAATCGATGTCCTAGGGGGAGTGTTTGCTAGTGCTGTTGGAGAGGGGTTAAACTAATACGGCAGGGGGATGGGAACCTATGCAGGGAGACAAAGGGAAATAAAATGGGGGCAGAAGCAAAAGATAGAAAGGAGAATAGTAAAAGTGGAGGGCAGAGAAACTCAAGGCAAAAATCAAAAAAGACCACATTACAGTAAAATTCTAAAAGGATAAAGTGTGTTAAAAAGACAAGCCTTAAGGCTCTGTGCCTCAATGCGAGGAGTATTTGTAATAAGGTGGATGAATTAACTGTGTTGATACGGATTCTTTTCCCTCAATCTGTTTCAGCGAATACACTGACTCGAGCACTTTAAAGTATAGTTCAGACTAACTTTATTCATCGATGAAGTGTCTTGCTCTGATAAAGGGGCACCAACTTCATGAGTCTGTCGAATCCACCAGAGCAAGCAAAAAATCATTACAAACCTTTTCAGTTATACAGTTCTTGATCGGTACCACCCCTTTTCATTGTCCTATCACATCAACTATCGTGGCATAGATATAAGCTAAACCAGTCATATACACAGTAAAGCAAGCAATTCCCTAATCATGAGTGAAGATTAAGTCATCTCCAGCTTATCTTTGTTTTTCAGGCAAGGAAGACACAGTTCTGCTTCTCTGGGTATTCCCACAGTTTAGCTCCTACATCTGTTGCCTCATTCCCATGATCAGATGGTTCTTCAAGGTTGTTTTACAAAAGCAAGTCTCTCATTGTTCTCTCCTATAGTGAAATCTGAATAGTCAGCAATAACCATGAGCGGCCATTTTAGAAAGAGTTAATACATTTGAAATTAGTACGGATAATACATATAAAGTTGGTAGCTACAGTGATACAGATTCTCATTCCCCCCTTTTATCATTTCATAACTCTGGTGGCTAATCCAGGAGTATTGCGTTTAGCCGTTCGCATTCCCGCTCCTGATCCTCTTTGTTGTCATCGAGTAGGTCTTTGGTTTGTTGGACCATAATCCGGGGGCCCATGGCCATAAGAGAGTTTTCCAACTTTGCCATCATGACTTTACAACAGACATTAAAACAACTGATGATCAAACAACAGGTAATTATTATTATAACGAGAATAACTACTCCATGCGTTAAATAGGACCCCCAGGATCCCCCTAATAGCCAGTCAAGCCAGCTACTCCCCTTCTTTGGGCCTTGTCGAAACTCATCGAGTTGTTTCCGTATAGCATCAATAGCTTGGGTGATATTGTAGGACTCGTCCGTGACATGGGTGATACATTTGTCTCCTATTATCGTGCAGACCCCTCCTCGTTGGGCCAGCTGATAATCTACTGCATAACGGGTCTGTTGGGTATACAGCCGCAGCTCAGACAATTCCCGGTTGATAGCATCCAATCCCTTAGAGGTGCTGTTTCCCAGGATGGTCAACCCACAAATAAGATAGTTCCTATTTTTGGCACTAATTACCCCCACTGATCCCCCTACAGATAGGGCCCCGAGGAACCCGTAGCCGAGTGATGATCCCAGCGTGATAGGATCCTCCCAATCGGCACAGAACTCCTTGCTGATGGCCCGTGTTACTATCCTTTTCCAGGTATGAAATCTTTTGGGGCATGGGACAGTGAGTGGTCCTATGGTTCCTACTGTGAAGAGGACCGGGAGGGTCGGTGTTGCTGTCTTGAAGGTGCCGTTGAGGAGGGACACGAATCCTTCCTTAGCTCTATAACACTTTACGTCGGTGTTGCTAACACTCGTGACCTGCTTATACCACCAATTGCTCGGTTCCCTTGAATTTGTGCCCGATCCTACCAATTGGTAAGCATCAAACAGGTATACCCATGTTTCTGAGCTGACATGAGTTCTGTTACACTGACTGCAGATAACTTGCCTTCCCCCGGTCACGTTCAGGAATCTTTGCTTGTTACAGGTACAGGTAAACTGGCCTCCACGCACTCGACAGTGCTGACGGGCACACTGCATCTGCACACAGGTGGCGTTCCCGGGGACCAGGGCATATACACACCCCCACCCTTGCCCCGAGAAGCAAAGTGGGTAGCTTGCATTGTCTGAGCATACCGCTCCGTTCTTTCCCTGGGAAACCCTGCACTCAGGATTCGTGGAGTCTATTAATTCCACACATCTTCCCTGTATACCCCTTTTATATTCGCCCGTTTGTCCCTCACAGGGCGCGTCCGAGGTATCTGCCGTATATAAGTTGCGGGGGGTCCACCCAGGGGTGGCCACGACCAGGGCTTCCACTGATTGGGCTAATGGGTAGCACACGGTTCGATTGCCGTGCAACCTAATATCGGTCTTGAAAAACAAGTTATCCTCTAACCCCTTTAGCTTTACAACCGTGACGACATAAAGTAAAGCAATTATATACCCTATCTTAGGCATGTTTGTTATGCTCAAACAATATTAGACATTAGTAGTAGCCGTAAGTTGGATGACAACTGGGTCTTTTCCTCCTCTTGAGAAAAAAACTCTTCGCCGAGTTGAAGAGTCCGATTTCCTCGTTTCCTCTTTAATCAACTGCCGGTACAAATGCTCGTCTATCATGCCGGGCGGGGATTCAAACTGCCTTCCTCGGGATTCACTTTGCCAATCGGGAAGCTTCTAAGAAGGTCCTTATTCAGCTATGGAGAAGAGGAAGTCTGGAATAGAAATAAGGGTTCGGAAAGTCAGTAAAATGGGTTCATTATAGGGTGATAAGTTTACAGTGGTGTAGGTGAGCCCAGGCGCTCCTCCCCTCAACCTTGGTGGCGGTGGGGGTGGTAAGTAACACCTGAAAAGGCCCCTCCCATCGAGGTTCCAATCCCTTCCAAATCCATTTTTTAATCAGGATATACTTTCCTGGTGCCACGAGAGACGGTTAAGGTAAGACTGGGAGGTCGAGGTGAGCATCTCGGACCTGGTTGTGGGCTATTCGCAGAGCCTGAGTCAAGGCAAGAACATAGGTAGTCATTTCCTCAGTCATATGGTGGAATTGGACAGCGGAGGGGAAATTCTGATTCCATGGGGTCCTAAGGGGCCTACCATAAATGACCTCAGCGGGGGTCAGTCTAGCCTTACCAGTGGGGATAGTTCAGATCTGGAATAGGGCTATGGGAAGGAGTTTGAGCCAATTGAGTCCGGTTGATGCTACCAGTTTCGCAAGCTTGGTTTTAAGAGTTTAATTAGCACGCTCAACTAGTCCCGCAGCTTGGGGTCGGTAGGCACAATGCAGCTGCTGGTTAATGCGCATCTGGGAACAGAATTCCTTGTTAACTTGGCCAATAAAGTGAGGGCAATTATCGGAACTCAGTCGAGCTGGGATACCATATCTAGGAACGATTTCCCTCATTAACATCTTAACAACAGTTTGAGCCTTATTGTCCAGGGTAGGGTAAGCCTCGATCCATTTTCTAAACACATCCACTATTACTAATACATATTTGTAACACTGAACTCTTTGCAACATAATGTAGTCCAACTGCAAGGTCTCAAAGGGATCTTCTGGTAGGGGCGTCTTACCCCAATCACAGGGGACTCCTTTCCCCGGATTATGCTGTTGGCAAACAAGGCAGCGACTACTGATGTTCTGGGCCAGCGCCTGGAGTCTAGGGTGCCACCAAGTGGCCAAAAGCATGTCACTTGTTGTCCTTGCTCCACAATGAGTAGCAAAGTGCATACATTCAATAACCCATAGGGCCAACTCATCAGACATGCAAGTCTGTTCCGCGGGAGTGGTCCAGTGTTTAGAAACATTGTCATAATCTTTCCACAACAGTTTATCTTTTTCAGGAGCATCCTCTTGTGCCTTAATGACATCTTGGATGACTGGCATTGGTTTTTCCGAGGCTGACTTATCCTTTGCAAGGTTTTTAGTCTGACTCATCTTTTATCCATGCATATCAAGGTCACTCCATGAAATCGGAGGTCAGGGTTAGGTTTGTGGACTCCCCACTGTGGGGTACATTGGCTCTTTTGCCATAGGTGATGGTGCTATGGCTGTGCACTGTACTATCTGTCTGGTCCCGTTTTTTTTAAATCTCTTTCAGCTTATTTATCTTAGCTTTTAACTCTTGAATTTGTTTTGTTTGAGTATCTATTTCTTTATTGTATCAGGCAAGTATTATTACATAAGCTAGTTCTATTTTTTTTTAGCCTGACTATCCCACCATTTCCTTTATCTGTCAGGTGAGTCTTTATTCTATTAAGAAATCCAAATTAATAATGTCCAGTATAAAACAGCTGTCAATGGAAAGGGTTAACTCCTTTACAGGTTTGTAAGAAGACCTGATGTCATTACGTGACTTTGCGTGATCATCCGAAAAAATTCTTTTTTTTTTTAAGTCTTTGTGCCTTCAAAACTTGCTTAGAAATTAGGAATCTGTTAAAACAGCAGAAATCATTAGTAAAGCCGTCATAATAAAAGTCTTCTCATCAGGAAAGACAGCATTTTAGATTAAACTCCAATTTTTTATTAACTTCTAATTCAAGTACTTGCCAAAAATTTTTTTTAAATTGATTTAAAACAAGACCACACATTTTTAATAGCTATTTTGTTTACAGAAATTCAATTTCGTCATCAGCCTCGGTCAATGCAAGGCCAACCATTTGACTACGTAGTCTATCAATATTCTTTTCAGAGGTCCGAGTGGAGCTCTTGGTACGTTTTTCATGCGTGCACTCTTTCTTTAATACATCTAGGGGTTTAACATGTCCTCCTTCCATTAATGAGAATCCTAACTTAGTGGCGTTTTCCTGTCAACTTGACAGAAGTGATTCATCTTTTAGTTTTTAACAATTTGTTCAAGGCTCCAGATAACTGTCTAAATTGCTCAGCCTTCTCGGGGAATTCTTCACATAACTTCAGTAGTGGGCTGCCCGCATTCATAGTACTGTCTAAGTGATTGCCCATTCTCGCGCGCCCTGCGGTAAAAAGGTAGTTTATCTTATCCAGAGCCGAGGCGGGCCAAGTGATATACAAGTACCTGGCATAACTACAAATTAACTTTACATAATCCCTCTCGCGTCGCCCTGCGGTAAAAAGGTAGTTTATCTTATCCAGAGCTGATAGAGTATTCAAACAGGCTCATTTAGACAGACTGTGAAAATTCACAGACCCCCAAGTCAAGGCTGCTATGTGCTGCTCAGCATGTTGCATTAACTCATCAATCACCTTGACATTTTCGGACCTTGGGTAGTGAGCCAATTAAAACGTTAAAAGAATATTGATTGAGCCAATAAGGTCAAAGAAGGTGAGTTCTTTTCTGTAAATTGATCCAAGTATAAAATACAGCCATTTTGACCATGTGTCTCAGTAAGAACAAAGACCTGGCTTGAAGCCAAGCAGTTTGTTGCTCTCTGCCAAGATTAAAAAGTTAAAACTACCATCGGAGTTCGTATTTCATTGGAAATTAAGAGATCTAACAATTTTGGCGCTGCGAGCAGGGTCGCTGAGGAAAGAAACTGAATTTTGGACATCAGACCTACATATTGTGGTAAGGACTCCTCTTTTTAAAAAAAAGTCCTCGGTCAGAAGTCTAAATTCGCCTCTCCTTCTACACGATTCCGAAAGCCTCCGGTTTGCGAACCCTCCGGTTGGTAGTCGGCTCGAGGTCCCATAGACGTCTAAACTTCGGCGGCGTGTTAGTTAATTAATCACAGACCTATTGATCGGCTAGCAGGCCTACGACTCGAGACCCCAGTAAAGAACTCAGTAAAGAAATGACGACAGGAGATAAGGGCAAAGAATTGCTTACAACTGTTAAAGGTGGGCAGGCACCACCTTAAGTTTCGCTAGATTTAATTCTCGAACATTTGAAAGAATACATAGAGCAACAATTCAACTTATCTAAAACCTGTATTAAGATCGAACAAAAGTACGGAACCTCCAAAGGACAATGGTCCTTGGACGAGATTAAAAGGGTCTGGGGAAAAACGACCCGTATGAAAAATAAAGAGCGAACTAGATGGTCCCTAGCGGTTATGGGCCAGATCCGAAACTGGAATGAAATTATAATGCGTTCCCAACATGATCGAGAACTGACCAGTACAAAGGATCAATTGCAAGCAGTTTGTGCACAGCTGCGACAGAAAAAGCTTGAACTTGAAAAGCTGGAAGCGGAAGTTAAAGATCTTAAAGGTGAAATTAAAGAATGGAAAAAATCATTAGGTCAAGAGACAGTAATAGGGAAAGGAAAATGTATTGATCAATTCCCAGGGTACCCATGTTTGGATAAATTAAAAGCGCAAACCCGAAGACACGACCAAGGAATAGATACGGTTTCTGAATCCTCCGACAATACAGTGTTGGAGGATGATGAAGAATTAGGGGTGTGCTTTGCCCCGTTTAAAAAAAAAGACGAGTTGTAGTCAAATCAGAAGAGACTGCGGATGAGGGCGGAACCAAAAAAACAAAGAGAAGGGTGTACGAAGAATACTTAGTTCATGATCCGGCAGACCCAGAGAAAATTGATAAATGGTCCAAAGAATTGCCCAATCCAAAGAAAGGGGGAGTAAAAACGTGGGACCAATTGGACCGCTTAAGAAATATATATCAACTTCATCCCTGGGACGGAGTGCAAATTTTGACCATAATGGTGCCAAAAACACAGGGAAGAAAATTGCACGACAAGGTAGATGAAGCTTTGGGGCAGAATGAGCAAGAATTAGACGCAGGATGGGAGGCGATTAAACAATGGCTGCAAGCCTTCAGTCCAGCAGTCTGCCAACAGAAAGGAACAGAGGAGGTCCTGGAGTATGACGAGCGGTTTAGATGCATGTGGCTAGAACATTCGGGTATGAATCATACGGATGAGGAAATGGATGAACAAGTGTTTGGACCCCTGAAAGCAGCTTTCGTGGCAGGTCTCAAGCCAGAACTGTCCAAAATGCTTAAGGTAGTGTTACCAGACTGGGAAGGTAGAGGAACTACCTTTGCAGCATTGGTGGATCGATGTAACCAATTAGATCGGGATATGGGAGCTAAAGTCTGAGCTGTACAGGCTATGGGATGGAAATCCCAGGATTCCGATAAACAGTCATTGGGAAAATTACCCGGAAAATGTCATTATTGTGGGAAAGAAGGTCACTGGGCCAAGACATGCAGGGCAAAACAGCAAGGTCGTGGCTGGGGAAGAGGACGCAGCCAGGGATACAATTCAGCCAACCAGCCAGACTTGTCACAAGATAACGACCTCATAGAAGCATTTAAGCAACTGACAATACAACAACAGAAGGAGTTACTTGGGATAGCAAAAAACGATTAGAGCCCACCCTGGCCCCCCTCCTCGCACTAATACAACAGAGAGGAGATGAGATATATGTAACTGTGAGGGTGGGCGATAAGGATGTGGACTGTCTTTTAGATACAGGGGCAGAATTAACATGCTTACCCCTACAATATGGAGACTTTTTGCCGTTGGATGGTAGGGCACGTACAGCCTATGGAGTTGGGGGCAATAAAATGGAAATTAAAAGGACAACACTGGTACTTATAGGGCTGGGTCCACATGAACTAACCACGCCAGTCTGGATAGGCCCAGTAGATCAACCCCTTTTGGGAATGGACGTTCTAATCCAAATAGATTCATCGTTGCATTTCGAAGATGGTTGGGTGACATGGTCAATTAGAACTTTGAATAAAGAAGAATTGAAGGAACACCCAATATGGGCTAAAGATAAGAACGATTGTGGCCTACTCCAGATGGAGCCTACGTCATTTACAGGGACCAAGCCTCCATGCACTAAACAGTATCCCATCAGTCCAACTGCCATCGCGGGAATCTTACCGGTTATTCAGCAATTGGAGAAACAAGGGGTGCTTATTAAAACGCATAGCTCCTCCAATAGCCCCGTGTGGCCGGTACAGAAATCTAATGAGACTTGGCGTTTGACTGTCGATTATAGGAAAGCTAACCAGTGTATTGATCAAAAAGCTCCTTTGGTCGCAGATCCCTCCACCATTTTTAACGCCCTCAAATCGGAACATAAATATTTCTCGGTTATAGATATGGCGAACGGATTTTGGTCGGTGCCTCTGGCACTGGAGGTTCGACAGTGGTTTGCTTTCACTGTCCAAGGACAACAGTATACTTGGACCCGGTTACCGCAGGGTTTCCACAACAGCCCTACGGTATTCCACATGGCTTTACAAAGCCATTTGCGAGAATTACCTCCCCTGTCATCCACAGTCATCCAATATGTAGACGATATCCTGCTAGCTTCAAACACGGAAGAACAGCATGAACAAGATTTACGAGCTTTGTTGGACCACCTTCGGCTGAAAGGACATAAAGCCAGCATCGACAAAGCACAAATATCCCAAGAAGAGGTTGTATACCTGAGACAAAAGATTTCACAAGGAAAGAGAGAACTTACCCAGGATAGAACTGCAGCCATTCGGGCTGCTAAAAAACCCACCACTATTCAGGAACTAAGGTCTTGTGTAAGGATTACATTCCCCGATGGGGAGTTCCGAGTAGCATTGATTCAGATCAGGGAACACACTTCACAGGTGCTGTCTGCCAAGAAATCTGTAGGTTACTGAACATTACGTGGGATTTACACTGTCCTTATCATCCACAATCATCAGGACAAGTAGAACGAATGAATCAAACTCTGAAACAACGGCTTGCCAAATATCACCAAGAAGGAACACCATGGCCCCAGGCACTACCAATAGTGCTATGTAGCATTAGGGCAACCCCGAACAGAACTACAGGTCTAAGCCCATTTGAAATTATAACTGGAAGACCCATGTCGCTGCCAGGAACTATCGATTTACGGAAAGCTGATGTTCACTTAATGAGTGACACTCTGTTATCATACTGTCAGAACCTAACCAATGCTATTAGTTCTGTTTCCCGACAGGTATCGGCAGCTTGGGGTAATCCACCCGAAGGAGGACACGACATCATCCCAGGAGTCTGGGTGTATGTGAAAAAGTTGCATAAAGAACCTTTGGGTGCCAAGTGGGAGAGACCTTATCAAGTGTTATTGACCACCCAGGCAGCTGTTAAAGTCCAAGGAAAGAAAGCCTGGATCCATGCTTCACACGTTAAACGAGCACCCATAACTGAAGCTGAAATCTAATAAGGACAATTACTTTTCGCGAAAATGTATAAATGTACTGTATTATTGATTGTAGGTATAGGCATAGGCCTACTTCTTACTAGCCGACCTTCTGCACCAAAGGGGAATAGTAGGGTAGCAAGGGAATTACATGTAAATACCTTTTTATATATGTCATACATTTATGCCAAACAAGGTAACATTTCTAGTTGTTGGGTGTGTGCGCATATTCCTATTCACTCAAAGGGAGGGATTCCCTTGAGGCCAGTTCCCTTGAATATCTCGGAAATGGCTGAGTGGATAATTAATCAAAACAAAACAGGCAATGCGGATATGGAAAACTGGGCACGTAAATGGAAGTCAGCAGGTTACAATCTGACTACTTTTGAAGGGGGATACCAACCATGCTACAATAATTCCAAACGGCCCCCATTTTTTGTTATCACTAATACAACGGGAATAGGAAGACCGGGGGAATCGGTCTGTCTGATTAGAAACATCAAAGGAGGCCAAAATATGGGGTATAGTAACTGCTATAATCCCGGAATTATAATATAATCAAGCCACGGAACCGTCCAAACTGGGCCGATGTGGGAATTTTTAACGTAACGGGGATTCTGAATAAAACAGATGGAAAAGCCTGGACAGGCCCCGGAGTGTTGCTGACAAAGAAACAGCTAACATTCATTGCATATAATGGCACCTATTGGGTGTGTGGCCACAAGGCCTACCCTTGGCTGCCCCAGAGTTGGATGGGATCCTGCTATTTAGCCTACATTGTGCCTTATATGTATCATATAAAGTCACTGTCGGAACATTTACACCATCCTAAGAGAGCTATCACAGAAACAGAGAGGTTCTTTGCCATCCTGATCCCTGGGTATGGGAGCGCCAAACTGGCAAGGGAATCCATTAACATGGCATCCGTTGTGGAACGAGTAGCCAATGATACCTCAGAGGCCCTAGTTAAAATCAATGCAGAAATGGTAGCAATCCGCACAGTAGCCCTACAGAATAGACTGGCCCTTGATTACATCCTGGCTGAAAAGGGAGGTACTTGCACCCTACTCGGAACTGAGTGTTGCACATATATCCCAGATAGCTCCGAAGAAATTACCCACTTAGCGGAGCATATCCAAAAGGAGGTAGAAAAACTTAAGCAACCCCCATCATTCACTTTGTGGAGTGGAGCCACTGAATGGCTAGGTTCAATAGGAACTTCATTGGTGGAAGGTTTAATTCTATTTGTTGTAATTGTTTTACTTTTATATTGTTTGTTTATGTTGATTAAATGTTGTTGCGACCAGGCGGCTGTAGCTGCTGTCCCGCAGGTGAGACACCTTGCAGGTCCCAGCAGACCGTCTGTACATGGCACAGGGGTATGTTATGTTTAAGGAAAGGTTGTTTACTGGTTGAATTAAGATATTGATTTGGATTAAATTGGAATAAGGTTAATTAACCTACTAAAACCAGACTTCCATTGTGGCCACGATGGAACGCGGGTTGGTGTGAATTTGTGTGGAAGCTACTAGTCCGGACATGTGGTGAAACACATCAACAAATTTTAGAAGGAAACTCTATTAACATGTATGAAATTATTTTGTAGAATGTTTAACCAGTGATACCTGAAAGTTTTATGATTCAGTTTGTGAAAGAATCAAAGGGGGGATTGATAGAGTATTCAAATAGGCTCATTTAGACAGACTGTGAAAATTCACAGACCCCCAAGTCAAGGCTGCTACGTGCTGCTCAGCATGTTGCATTAACTCATCAATCACCTTTACATTTTCGGACCTTGGGTAGCGAGCCAATTAAAACATTAAAAGAATATTGATTGAGCCAATAAGGTCAAAGAAGGCGAGTTCTTTTCTGTAAATTGATCCAAGTATAAAATACTGCCATTTTGACCATGTGTCTCAGTAAGAACAAAGACCTGGCTTGAAGCCAAGCAGTTTATTGCTCTCTGCCAAGATTAAAAAGTTAAAACTACCATCGGAGTTCGTATTTCATTGGAAATTAAAAGATCTAACAAGAGCCGAGGTGGGCCAAGTGATATACAAGGTCGACACCATACCTGGCATAAGTACAAGTCAAATTTACACAATCTCCCTTGAGTCACCCCGCGGTAATCGTATCCCGGTTAGTCTGTTTAAGTCCAATCAGCGCCTCGACGGGCCAAGTGATATACAAGATCAACATCGTACCTGACTTGGACACTTATTTCCTAAGTTTAAAAGGTATTCGCCAGATTGACCTGGATCTCGTTCAGACGCTACCTGAGAACTAGCGAGCGGCAAAACTTTCTTCAGACTTTTGGACTGGAGGAAACCGAGATGGTATTTAAAGAATACTCACTCCAGTGGCCATTTTCCTCTCGTCTCGTCCGAGGCTAGTCTGGCTCTTAGTTCGCAAGTTCCTGGCGGTCGCCCGTTGAGATCCCACTTCTGACACCAAATGTTGATACGGATTCTTTTCCCTCAATCTGTTTCAGCGAATACATTGACTCGAACACTTTAAAGTATAGTTCAGACTGACTTTATTAATCAATGAAGTGTCTTGCTCTGATAAAGGGGCACCGACTTCATGAGTCTGTCGAATCCACCAGAGCAAGCAAAAATTAGTTGCAAACCTTTACAGTTATACAGTTCTTGATCAGTACCACCCGTTTTCATTGTCCTATCACATCAACTATCATGGCATAGATACAAGCTAAACCAGTCATATACACAGTAAAGCAAGCAATTCCCTAATCATGAGTGAAGATTAAGTCATCTCCAGCTTATCTTTGTTTTGCAGACAAGGAAGACACAGTTCTGCTTCTCTGGGTATTCCCACAGTTTAGCTCCTACATCTGTTGCTACATTTCCATGATTAGACGGTTCTTCAAGGTTGTTTTACAAAAATGTGAATGTTTAAAATGTATAGAGACATTGAAGTTGAGAACGTGGGAATTGTATAGGGACAGTATAAGCTAACAAAAAATTCATGGAGGAATAGCCTGCGAAATGTTACAACACTAACACATACTGCAACAAAACCCACAGCTTGCAGAAAAACCTCAAGGTCTTATTAAATCATGTTATTAACCTGAAACATTAAGAAGGTCTTTGTTTAAAATCAGACCATACTTAGGTCGGCTTATGAGTGGACAAAGGGAAAGAGGGACCAAAAGAGGTAGGTTGAACTAGGATGTCATTCTAGCCCTATCTTGTTATCTTTTGCCGAGAATGTATAACTGTTGTCGCTTTACGATGTAACTTCACTTATCCGTAGGGAGTGTGTACGCTCGATCGAGAATGTATATCCCCTGTTTGATACGTCTTTCCGGCCGGTAAAATAAAGACTGCTTTGTTCAAAGCACAAGAGGTATTCGACTCAGTAATTTTACTGAACCAGATTGAGAGAAAAGAATTCACATTTACATTTGGTGTCAGCAGTAGGATCTCAACGGACGACTGCCGAAAACTTGCGAATTAAGAGTCAGACTAGCCTTGGACGAGACGAGGGGAAAGTGGCCACTGGAGTGAGTATGATTTCAATACTGCTCCAGTTTCCCCCGGCTTCAAAAGTCTGAGGAAAGTTTAGCCACTCGCTGGTTCTCAGGTAGTGTCTGAACGAGATCCAGGACAATCTGGTGAATACCTTTCAAACTTCGAATAGGGATAGAGATAGGGAAATTGCGCAATGACGCAAACCAAGCGGCGACTTGGAAAGATAGGTTATAGTTAGAGCTAGATAGGGATAGATGATCAATCATGGATCCAAAAATTAATAGGAAAGAAAAGAGACTCTTGTGAATGTCTGTTTAAATGAGAAATGCTTCTGTGATTTTTACTGTAAAAAAAAAAGCCGGGGAGTTGTGGTTTGTTTTATCTCAAACAGAATGAAAGTTTGTTTTAACCCTTCGTAGTGTTGTCCTGTATGTGGGAAGTTTAAGAGTGTGAACCTTATTGAATTACGTATATTCGGATGATAAGTTACGGAGCCAGGAAATGCACAAAGGATAGGTTTGTTGAAAAAAAAGAAAAAATTACATGGTCCCGGTGGTTAAAAAAAAAAGAAAAACTTGTTTAAAGAAAACATTCAGAGAAGGCACAGCAAAACAACTGAGATGGATTCAAAAAAAAATATTATATTAAATAACACGACCTCGAGGCTGGAACAATTGAGATAACGAAAAGCAGTCCACAGCCTACGTGCCAGACTTCTCTCTAGTTATGGAAAAGACAAAAAAAAGTAACGTACTAAATAGGTGCTGAAAACAAAATGTTCTGAGATTTTAAATTATGAGAAAAATTCCACTGCAGTCTAAAAAAAAAATATAAATCACTCCTGTCCAGTAGGCAGAAAAACTCCATTAAATTAGGGCTTTCATTGACTGATTGGATTTAAACTGCGCAGTGACGCGAAAGGATAGGGAAATTTGGAGATTAAAATTAATTAAATAAGGCTCATAAGAAATCAAATTTAGAAAATTTGGCTCACAGGGAATAAAATAAGGCTTATGGGGAATTAAATAGAGGATAGGTGTTCAATTCAGGTACGACGTCGACCTTGTATATCACATGGCCCGTCTAGGCACTGATTGAATTTAAATCCCGCAACAACTCGGAAGGTAGGGCCGACACGAACGCGCAGTGGCGCTGATGCGCAAACGATGCGAGACGCGCAGCGGCGCGAGCGTGCGGCCGAGTGGAGGGCTGACGCAGACGCGCAGTGACGCTAACGCGTAGTGACGCAGACGCGCGGCGATGCGAGACGCGCAGCGGCGCGAGTGTGCGGCCGAGAGGAGGAGGGCCGACGCGAACGCGCAATGACGCGAGACGCGCAGCGGCGCGAGCGTGCGGCCGAGTGAAGGAGGGCTGACGCAGAAGCGCAGCAACGTGGAACGCGTGGTGACGCGAGACGTGCGGCGACGCGAGCGAGTAAACGTGGGCCGATGCGAACGCGCAGCAACGCGAACCTCGAAAGTCAGTGCTGATTTCTGTAAGTCATTTTGTGTTGAGTTTGTCAAGCGTGTTTTGATGGAATCGCGTGGAGACGCGAGCCGCGGGGAGACGCGGCTGTGTGTTGAGTTTGTCAAGCGTGTTTCGGTGGAATCGCGTGGAGACGCGGCTGTGTGTTAGATTAGAAAGTCTGTTTTTAAGTAAAGTCTGTTTTTAAGTAAAGTCTGTTCGTTTTAAGTTTGTTTAAATCGCACAACTACGTGAACGCGTAACGACACGATAATGGGTAATCAATTGGATAAAACAACGGATGCGGGTAGTCCGTTACAAAAGTTATGTGAAGAATTCCCTGAGAGAGCTGAAGACTTTAGAAAATTATCAGGAGCCCTGAACAAATTATTGGGAGATGATCAATGGCCTCTAGGTGGAGGTAGTAAAAAAAAAACACAGGGATTGTCAAAAGTTAAAAGATGCATCACTTCCGTCAAGTTGGCAAATAAATTAGGACTTTCATTGACAGAGGGAACACATGTTAAAACTGTAGACGTCTTTAAAAAAAAAGAATGTGCGCACGAGAAACTTACTAAGAGATCCTCTGGGACCTCTGAGAAAGGTATTGACCGACTACGTAGTTAAAATGGCTGGCTTTGTGTTAACCGAGGCTGATGATGAAATTGATGAGTGGACACTGACTCAGCGCCCAACGGCGCCTCCCGCACCCCCTGGCCCCTTGCTCCAGTCCTCTTCCCAACACCCTCCACCTTACACTCCGGCGAGAGGAGTTAAAAATAACCCCATACCACCAAAGCAACAAACCCAAACTGACTCCTCATCCTCGGATAGCAATGCGGATCCCCAGTTCACAAGCAATATAGCCGAAAGGACCAGATCTCACACTCGAAAGGGCAGAACTATATCTCACTCACAGACAGTCCCGTAAATCTTCTAGTCAATCTACCAGTCCAAGTTGTGAAAGATATAGCAAACACCCCCGCCGATTGAGACGCAGAACTGTCAAGCAGCCAGACAGCTCCGAAACATCCTCCGACCTAGGAATGATTTCCAAGATCCCAAAGTCCCGACACCAATTCCCTGTCAGACCAATGCCAAACCCTGATGCACAACAAGCTGCAGACCACCCCACTATAGATGTCTATGTGATCTTCGAACAACTATTTGATTGCTCACGCTATCCAGACAAATGGAAAGGGCAGTTAGATATTATTGGCAGGAAAAGAAAGGGGAGGGGGGAGGTGCGCCCCCAACCCGGGTCAAGACTGAATACGTGACTAGAAAGGAAGAGCCATCTCAGGAGGAAGGATCAATAGAACCGCAGTGTTGCATACAGGATTGGATGGATGGGCAAGGATACGGTTATACTAAACAACCAAATGGCCCGAGCCCTGCTAATAAACCTCCCTATTGTCCCCGGCATGGTATGGGAAGAGGCCGGGACTGGGTAAGAGGAATTGACTGTTTTAATTGTGGGCAGGAAAGACATTGGAATAAAAATTGCCCCTACCGTCAGCATGGAAAAGGAAGAGGAGGAAGAGGAGGGGGGCAAGGGGGGAGAGGAGGATCTTACACTAACTTCTCCCAGAACAACCCCTTTGGTCAATTGTCCCCCGATTGACTACGCAGCTTGATTGTGCAGGGATCCTCCCCGGACGACGAACCTATTCTGAATGAGTGGCAACCCTTTTTGATAGATATGGGAGCCTTCATGTCTTCTGTACAATCAAAGCTTAAACTCCCTGCCTCTACTGAAACACAGGACCTTTCAGGATTCCTGGGACAAATCTCGACATTCCCAGTGTCAGAACCGGTTAAAATGGGTTACGAGGAAGAATCGGTGGAACATCGAGTTGTTATCACAACCAATCTGGACTGTAACTTGATGGCTAGAGACCTCCTCTGCAAATTCCAGTGGAGATGATGGGATTATTGTAAAACAGGAAACCCTTAAGCGGCAGTATTATACCACTAGAACCCCTCAGTGGTGGTCTCTGGACCTGCCGCAGGCACCCTATCACGTAACCCTAGCATACGATCCCAGTGGAAAGAATCAGGACCTGCAGAACTTTTATCAGGACCACGAAGGGGAAGTGAAGGGAATTCTATTAAGGGCTAGAGTGACTGGACTGGAAAGACAGGCAGATTTTGTGGAAGTGAATAAGAATCTGTGGAAACAGCCCCCAACAATGGCACCGCATATTGCTCGTGAAGTATTAGCCCCTCACCATGCTAAAGATTTGGGAGTTATGGTACGCAAGGCCATAGATGAGGCTGACCCTACCAGCCGGGATGTGCAAATCATAAAACATGGCCGAACAGTCCAATTTCATGGGGACCCCGAGAAGGTCTTAACGACTCTACAGCATCATACTGGCTCGGACATACCTGACTATGTGGATACTCATGTGTGGGCAGAGGACCCCTCCCAAGTGGGTTATACTCCCATTGATCCGATTGAGATCCCAGTGCAGGGCAATGTGGACTGGCCCTCTATCCGACAGAACCCACTGAAATCACAGGCAATCCTAAACTGACCTTTCGGCACTGTACTGCAATCCGGACTGTTTTCTTACTGAGCCAACCCAAGATGAGGAAGAACCCAGTCATGATTGTTTAT
Organism: Pristiophorus japonicus; assembly: GCF_044704955.1. NCBI lineage: Eukaryota > Metazoa > Chordata > Chondrichthyes > Pristiophoridae > Pristiophorus > Pristiophorus japonicus. The sequence continues at coordinate 148,971,541 of NC_091987.1, read as the reverse complement.
GTATGTTGACGGACGTACTTCTATTAATCCAGAAGATACACGAATCTCAGGATACGCCATAGTAAACCAGGAGAATCAGGTCTTGGAATCTGCCGCTTTTGAAACAGCCTATTCTGCTCAACAAGCTGAACTATTCGCCCTCACCCGAGCCTGTATCTTGGCCAAAGATCTCAAAGTCAATATCTATACCGACTCTAGGTATGCCTTTGGGGTGGTCCATGATTTCGGACAATTATGGAAAAATAGGGGATTCCTAACCTCACAGGGGAATGAGATATCTCATAAACAGCTAGTATCTGATTTGTTGCAAGCCCTCATGTTCCCCAAACGCATTGCCATTGTCAAATGTACCGCCCACACTACCGGAAATTCTCTGGTTGATATAGGGAATCGTTGTGCTGACCAAGAGGCCAAACAGGCCTCTCGTGACCAACAGATGGTAGTGCCCAAAATTATGAGTCAGACTAAAAATCCTGCGAAGGATAAGTTAGCCTCGGAAAAACCAATGCCAACCATCCAAGATGTTATAAAAGCACAGGAGGACGCTCCTGAAAAAGATAAACTGTTGTGGAAATATTATGCATGTACTTATGACAATGTTTCTAAACTCTGGACCACTCCCGCGGAACAGACTTGCATGTCTGACAAGTTGGCTCTATGGGTTATTGAATGTATGCATTTTGCTACTCATTGTGGAGCAAGGACCACGAGTGACACACTTTTGGCTACTTGGTGGCACCCTAGACTCCAGGCGCTCACCCAGAACATCAGTAGTCGTTGCCTGGTTGGCCAGCAATATAATCCAGGGAAGGGAGTCCCCTGTGATTGGGGTAAAACGCCCCTACCCGAAGGTCCCTTTGAGACATTTCAGTTGGACTATATTGAGTTGCAAAAAGTTCAGAGTTACAAATATGTGTTAGTAATAGTAGATGTGTTTAGCAGATGGATTGAAGCCTACCCTAACCTGGACAATAAGGCTCAAACTGTTGTTAAGGTGTTAATGAGGAAAATTGTTCCTAGATATGAGATCTCAGCTCGACTAATGACCACCTATGTTCTTTCTCTGACTCAGGCTCTGCGACTAGTTCACAACCAGGTTCAAGATGCTCACCTTGACCTCCCAGTTTTACCCGAATTGTCCCTCGTGGCACCAGGGAAGTATGGATTCGGAAGGGATTAGAGCCACAATGGGAGGGGCCTTTTCAGGTGTTACTCACTACCCCCACTGCAGCCAAGGTTGAGGGGAAAAGTGCCTGGGTTCACCTGCACCACTGCAAGCTCACCACCCTCTAACGAACCTATTTTACTGGTTATTCTAACTCCTGTTTCTGTTCCAGACTTCCTCTTCTCCATAGCTGAACAAGGCTGTTGGCATCCTAATTGGAACGTGGACCAGTTTGAACTTTTACCCGTAGTGATAGACAGCCAGCTACACCAACGATGACCTGAGAAGAGAGACGGGAAAACTGAACTCTTTTAATCAGCAAAATAATTGGATTATTTATCTGAATCCTGAGCCATAAGATGAAGCTGTCTGTATGCCACAGTCTGTATAATAGTGTTGATATATGACAGTTTCGGCGCATGGGAGGGGAGACAGAGACGAGAGCTACATGTCTTATGTTTATGCGCAAAATGGGAACTTTTCTGGATATTAGGTGTGTTCACATTCCCTATACATTTTACTCCTAGAATGATCCTAAGTGTTATCATGGAATGATAAAAGGGGGGAATGTGAATGTTTAAAATGTATAGAGACATTGAAGTTGAGAACGTGGGAATTGTATAGGGACAGTATAAGCTAACAAAGAATTCATGGAGGAATAGCCTGCGAAATGTTACAACACTAACACATATTGAAACAAAACCCACAGCTTGCAGAAAAACCTCAAGGTATTATTAAATCATGTTATTAACCTGAAACATTAACAGAAGGTCTTTGTTTAAAATCAGACCATACTTAGGTCGGCTTATGAGTGGACAAAGGGAAAGAGGGACCAAAAGAGATAGGTTGAACTAGGATGTCACTCTAGCCCTATCTTGTTATCTTTTGCCGAGAATGTATAACTGTTGTCGCTTTACGATGTAACTTCACTTATCCGTAGGGAGTGTGTACGCTCGATCGAGAATGTATATCCCCTGTTTGATACGTCTTTCCGGCCGGTAAAATAAAGACTGCTTTGTTCAAAGCACAAGAGGTATTCGACTCAGTAATCTTACTGAACCAGATTGAGAGAAAAGAATTCACATTCACAGTCTCTCATTGTTCTCCCCTTTAGTGAAATCTGAATAGTCAGCAATAACCATGAGCGGCCATTTTAGAAAGAGTTAATACATTTGAAATTAGTACTGATAATACATATAAAGTTGGTAGCTACAGTGATACAGATTCTCATTTGCGCAGGCAGCTATTAATGATTATGATATAACTGGGATTACGGAGACATGGCTCCAGGGTGACCAAGGCTGGGAACTCAACATCCAGGTTTTTCAACATTCAGGAAGGATAGACAGAAAGGAAAAGGAGGTGAGGTAGCGTTGCTGGTTAAAGAGGAAATTAACACAATAGTAAGAAAGGACATTAGCTTGGATGATGTGGAATCTGTATGGGTCGAGCTGCGGAATACCAAAGGCCAGAAAAACCTCGTGGGAGTTGTATACAGACCACCAAACAGTAGTAGTGAGGTTGCAGATGACATTAAACAAGAAATTAGGGATGCGTGCAATAAAGGTACAGCAGTTATCATGGGCGACTTTAATCTACATATAGATTGGGCTGACCAAGCTGGTATCAATGCGGTGGAGGAGGATTTCCTGGAGTGTATTAGGGATGGCTTTCTAGACCAATATGTCGAGGAACCAACTAGAGAGCTGGCCATCGTAGACTGGGTGATGTGTAATGAGAGAGGACTAATGAACAATCTTGTTCTGCGAGGCCCCCTGGGGAAGAGTGACCATAATATGGTAGAATTCTTTATTAAGATGGAGAGTGACAGTGTTAATTCAGAGACTAGGATCCTGAACTTAAGGAAAGGTAACTTCGATGGTATGAGACATGAATTGGCTAGGATAGACTGGCAAATGATACTTAAAGGGTTGACAGTGGATAGGCAATGGCAGACATTTATAGATCACATGGATGAACTTCAACAATTGTACATCCCTGTCTGGAGTAAAAATAAAACGGGGAAGTTGGCTCAACCGTGGCTAACAAGGGAAATTAGGAATAGTGTTCAATCCAAGGAAGAGGCATATAAATTGGCCAGAAAAAGCAGCAAACCTGAGGAGTGGGAGAAATTTAGAATTCAGCAGAGGAGGACAAGGGTCTAATTAGGAGGGGGAAAATAGAGTATGAGGAAGCTTGCAGGGATCATAAAAACTGACTGCAAAAGCTTCTATAGATATGTGAAGAGAAAAAGATTTGTGAAGACCAACGTAGGTCCTTTGCAGTCAGAATCAGGTGAATTTATAATGGGGTACAAAGAAATGGCAGACCAATTGAACAAATACTTTGGATCTGTCTTCACTAAGGAAGACACAAATAACCTTCCAATAATACTAGGGGTTTGAGGGTCTAGCGAAAAGGAGGAACTGAAAAAAATCCTTATTTGTCAGGAAATTGTGTTAGGGAAATTGATGGGATTGAAGGCTGATAAATCCCCAGGGCCTGATAGGCTGCATCCCAGAGTGCTTAAGGAAGTGGCCATAGAAATAGTAGATGCATTGGTGATTATTTTCCAACATTCTGTTGACTCTGGATCAATTCCTATGGACTGGAGAGTAGCTAATGTAACCCCACTTTTTAAAAAAGGAGAGAGAAAATAGGAAATTATAGACCCGGGTAAACTGGAATCAAAGATTGGCAGGCAAAACTATAGTGGAACAATGGGCTGCATTTAATGAGGAAATTGTGATATCCTTAGACACAGCTACACAAGCACACACCCTTACAAGTTGGCACCTAACAGAACTGTGATCACATGACCTTGCCACATGACTGTTTATTGTTATTACATCAGTAGTCCACTAGGTGGAACTCTATTACACTTCTCCCTCCTTTGAAGAAGTTAATCATAACAAAATAATAATTATATACAACAAAAGATATGAACTTATTTGTCAATATTTACAAATCAAACTTAACCACTTGTTTTTTGTTTCGAAGAGGATACCTTTATTCTTGAACAGAACCTTCCAAACATGATGTTGAAATAAGACTCATTCTAGGCTGATCCTGAGGAGAGTTTTTCTCCAAGGGCTGACCTTGATCTATGTGTGGGCTCTCTACACCTTCAGACTGTTTGTCTGTCTTACTCAGACTCAGACTTAAATTCTGACTTTCTCTTGGACTTGTTTCTAGTACACCTGATGTAGGATTTGCTACTGGTACTCTACTTGTAACAAGACTATCTGACTCATCAGAAATAATCGAATCATTCCAACTTTCAACTCCTTCTACATCTATAGGTAAAATATGATCAATGTGAACAAACCTAACCTTTCCATGATCAAACATTTTGACCAAATATGTGCGAGTGCCACATATCTTCACTAATTTTCCTGGTAACCACTTATGGTGATGGTTCTTCACTTTAACCTTCTGATTCAATTTTACACCTCTCTCTTACTCTACCTCTATCATGACTCTCTTTATGCCTTGATTGTGCAAAGTTTGGCTTCAACAACGAGAACCTGGCTCATGGCTGTCAGTTGAGAAACAACTCTGCTGGTGTTCTACCAGTGGTTGTATGAGGAGTATTACGATGAGTGATCAAAAAAGAGGCAGACAAAAAGCAGGAAACTATAGACCGCTTAGCCTAACATCTGTTGGAGTCCATTTTTAAAGAAGCAGTAGCAGGACATTTGGAAAAGCAAAATTCGGTCAGGCAGGGTCAGCATGGATTTATGAAGAGGAAGTCATGTTTGACAAATTTACTGGAATTCTTTGAGGATGTAACGAACAGGGTAGATAAAGGGGAACCAGTGGATGTGGTGTATTTGGACTTCCGGAAGGCATTTGACAAGGTGTCACATAAAAGTTTACGGCACAAGATAAAAGTTCATGGGGTTAGGGGTAAGATGTTACCATGGATAGAGGATTGGCTAACGAACAAAGAACAGAAAGTCGGGATAAATGATTCATTCCCTTGTTGGCAACCAGTAAGTAGTGGGGTGCCACAGGGATCAGTGCTGGGACCCCAACTATTTACAATCTATAGTAACGACTTGGAAGAAGGGACTGAGTGTAATGTAGCCAAGTTTGCTGACAATACAAAAATGGGAAGATAAGCAATATGTGAGGAGGATACAAACAATCTGCAAAAGAACATACGCTAAGTGAATGGGCAAAAATTTGGCAGATGGAGTATAATAGAAACATAGAAAATAGGTGCAGGAGCAGGCCATTCAGTCCTTTGAGCCTGGACCACCATTGAATATGATCATGGCTGATCATGCAACTTCAGTACCCCACTCCTGCCTTCTCCCAATACCCCCTGATCCCTTTAGCCATAAGGGCCACATCTAACTCCCTTTTGAATATATACAACAAACTGGACTCAACCATTTTCTGTGGTAGAGAATTCCATAGGTTCAAAATTCTCTGGGTGAAAAGGTTTTTCTTCATCTCGGTCCTAGATGGCTTACCCATTATCCTTAGACTGTGACCCTTGGTTCTGGACTTCCCCAACATCGGGAACATTCTTCCTGCATCAAACCTGTCCAATCCCGTCAGAATTTTATATGCTTCTATGAGATCCCCTTTCATTCTTCTAAATTCAGTGAATATAAGCCTAGTCGATCCAGTCTTTCTTCATATGTCAGTCTTGCCATCCCGGGAATCAGTCTGGTGACCCTTCGCTGCACTCCCTCAATAGCAAGAATGTCCTTCCTCAGGTTAGGAGACCAAAACTGCACACAATACTCAAGGTGTGGTCCTATAGTCAAATACTCTCGCTATGAAGGCCAACATGCCATTTGCTTTCTTTACTGCCTGCTGTACCCGCATGCCTACTTTCAGTGACTGATGTACCATGACACCCAGGTCTTGTTGTACCTCTCCTTTTACTAATCTGTCATCCAGATAATAATCTGTCTTCCTGTTTTTGCCACCAAAGTGGATAACCTCACATTTATCCACATTATACTGCATCTGCCATGCATTTGCCCACTCACCTAACCTGTCCAAGTCACCCTGCAGCCTCTTAGCATCCTCCTCACAGCTTACACTGCCACCCTGCTTAGTGTCCTCTGCAAACTTGGAGATATTACATTCAATTCCTTTGTCTAAATCATTAATATATATTGTAAATAGCTGGGGTCCCAGCACTGAACCTTGCGGTACCCCACTAGCCTGCCATTCTGAAAAGGACCCATTTATTCCTACTCTTTGCTTCCTGTCTGCCGACCAGTTCTATATCCAAGTCAATACATTATCCTCAATACCATGTGCCTTAATTTTTCACACTAATTTCTTGTGTGGGACCTTGTCAAAAGCCTTTTGAAAGTCCAAATACACCACATCCACTGGTTCTCCCTTATCCACTCTACTAGTTACATCCACAAAAAATTTTAGAAGATTTGTCAAACATAATTTCCCTTTCATAAATCTATGCTGACTTGAACCAATCCTGTCACTGCTTTCCAAATGCACTGCTATTACATCTTTAATAATTGATTTGAGCATTTTCCCCACTACCGATATCAGGCTAACCGATCTATAATTCAGTTTTCTCTCTCTCTCCTTTTTTTAAAAATGGAGTTACATTAGCTACGCTCCAGTCCACAGGAACTGATCCAGAGTCCATGGAATATTGGAAAATGACCACCAATGAATCTATTATTTCTAGGGCCACTTCCTTAAATACTCTGGGATGAAGACTATCAGGACCTGTGGGTTTATCGGCCTTCAATCCCATCAATTTCCCTAACATCTTTTCCTGACTAATAAGGATTTCCCTCAGTTCCTCCTCCTCGCTAGACCCTCGGTCCCATAGTATTTTTGGGAGGTTATTGATGTCTTCCTTAGTGAAGACAGAATCAAAGTATTTGTTCAATTGGCCTGCCATTTCCTTGTTCCCCATTATGAATTCACCTGATTCTGACTGCAAGAGACCGACATTAGTTTTCACTAATCTTTTTCTCTTCACATATCTATAGAAGCTTTTGCAGTCAGTTTTTATGTTACCTGCAAGCTTACTCTCATACTCTATTTTCACTCTCCTAATTAAACCCTTTGTCCTCCTCTGCTGAATTCTAAATTTTTCCCAGTCCTCAGGTTTGCTGCTTTTTCTGGCCAATTTATATGCTTCTTCCTTGGATTTAACACGATCCCTAATTTCCCTTGTTAGCCACGGTTGAGCCACCCTCCCCATTTTATTTTTATGCCAGACAGGGATGTACAATTGTTGTAGTTCATCCATGTGATCTTTAAATGTTTGCCATTGCCTATCTACTGTCAACCTTTTAAGTATCATTCGCCAGTCTATCCTAGCCAATTCACATCTCATACCATCGAAGTTACCTTTCTTTAAGTTCAGGACCCTAGTCTCTGAATTAACTGTGTCACTCTCCATCTTAATGAAGAATTCTACCATATTATGTTCACTCTTCCCCAAGGGGCATCGCACGGCAAGATTGCTAATTAATTAATGTTTGAAAGTGCAAGGTCATGCACTTTGGCAGAAAAAAAATCAAAGAGCAAGTTATTATTTAAATGGAGAAAGATTGCAAAGTGCTGCAGTACAGCGGGACCTGGGGGCACTTGTGCATGAAACACAAAAGGTTTGTATGCAAGTCCAGCAAGTGATCAGGAAGGTCAATGGAGTCTTGGTCTTTATTGCAAAGGGGATGGAGTATAAAAGCAGGAAAGTCTTGCTATAGCTATACAGGGTATTGGTGATGCCACACCTGGAATACTGTGTGCAGTTTTTGTTTCCTTATTTACGAAAGGATATACTTGCTTTGGAGACAGTTCAGAGAAGGTTCACTTGGTTAATTTCGGAGAGGAGGGGATTGATTTATGAGGAAAGGTTGAGTAGGTTAGGCCTCTATTCATTGGAATTCAGAAGAATGAGAGGAGATCTTATTGAAACGTATATGATTATAAGGGGGCTTGACAAGGTGGATGCGGAGAGGATGTTTCCACTGATGGGGGAGACTAGAACTAGAGGGCATGATCTTAGAATAAGGGGCTGCCCATTTAAAACTGAGGTGAGGATAAATTTCTTCTCTCAGAGGGTGTAAATCTGTGGAATTCGCTGCCTCAGAGAGCTGTGGAAGCTGGGACATTGAATAAATTTAAGATAGAAATAGACAGTTTCTTAAACGATAAAGGGATAAGGTGTTATGTGAAGCAGGCAGGGAGGTGGAGCTGAGTCCATGATCAGATCAGCCATGATCTTATTGAATGGCGGAGCAGGCTTGAAGGGCCGTATGGCCTACTCCTTATGTTCCTATTTCTTATGTTCTTATGTTCTTCAGTTCTTAAAATTTGCCAGTTTCCAGTCCAATGGCAACTGCCGTTTCTTTGGATTTGGATCCAACATTTGCTTGATGAGGGCACATTTTACAATTTGTACTGTGCTTTCTGCTGCACCATTTGAAGCAGGTTGGAACTTTGGTATGTTTCATGCTGTTTCTGCTCATGAACTGTGCAAATTCTTCTGAACAAAATTGTGGTCCATTATCAGACACAGTTTCTTCTGGGCGACCATATGAAGAAAACAATCTTCACAAATTGTCTAATGTTTTACTTGTTATTTTCCGCATCGGAAACACCTCTACCTACTTCATAAGAACATAAGAAATATAAAAACAGATAGTAAGAGTTTCTACAGATATATAAAAAGGGAGAGTGGCTAAAGTAAATATTGGTTCCTCAGAGGCTGAGACTGGGGACTTAATGGGGAATGGGGAAATGGTAGAGACTTTGAACAAATATTTTGTATCGGTCTTCACAGTAGAAGACATTAAAAACATCCCAATAATGGATAATCAAGGGACTATAGGGAGGGAGGATCTTAAAATAATTACTGTCACTAAAGAAGAAGTACTCGGTAAAATAACGGGACTAAAGGCGGACATTTCTCCTGGACCTGATGGCTTACATCCTAGGGTCGTAAAAGAAGTGGCTGCATTGGTTGCTACCAAAATTCCCAGGATTCTGGGGAGGTCCCAGCGGATTGTATAACCACAAATGTAATGCCCCTATTTATAAAATAATGGCAGACAGAAAGCAGGAAACTATAGAACAGTTAGCCTAACATCTGTCATTGGGATAATGCTGGAATCCATTATTAAGGAAGCAGTAGCAGGTCATTTGTAAAAGCATAATTCAGTCAAGCAGAGTCAGCATGGTTTTATGAAAGTGAAATCACGTTTGACAAATTTGCTGCAGTTCTTTGAGGAAGTAACGAGCAGGGTGGATAAGGGGGAACCAGTGGATGTGGTGTATTTGGATTCTCAGAAGGCATTCAATAAGGTGCCACATAAAAGGTTACTGCAAAAGATAAAAGTTCCCAGAGTTGGGGGTAATATATTAGCATAGATAGAGGATTGCTAACTGACAGAAAACAGAGAGTCAGGATAAATAGGACATCTTCCGGTTGGCAAACAGTGACTAGTGGGGTGCCACAGGGATCGGTGCTGGGGCCTCAACTATTTACAATCTCTATTCATGACTTGGATGAAGGGACCGAGTGTAATGTAGCCAAGTTTGCTGTTTATACAAAGATGGGTGGGAAAGCAAGTTGTGAGGAGGTCACAAAAAATCTGCAAAGGAATATAGACAGGCTAAGTGAGTGGCCATACATTTAGCAGATGGAGTAGAATGTGGGAAAGTGTGAGTTTATCCACTTTGCCAGAAAATTGGAAAAGCAAATTATTATTTAAATGGAGAAAAATTACAAAATGCTGCATTACAGATGAACCTGGAGGTCCTTGTGCATGAAACACAAAAAATTAGTATGCAGGTACAGCAAGTAACCAGGAAGGCAAATGGAATGTTGGCCTTTATTGCAAGAGGAATAGAGTATAAAAGCAGAGAAGTCCTGCTACAACTGTACTGGGTACTGGTGAGGCCACACCTAGAATACTGCGTACAGTTTTGGTAGCCTTATTTAAATAGGGATATACTTGCATTGGAGGTTGATTCCTGAGATGAAGGGGTTGACTTATGAAGAAGGGTTGTGCAGGTTGGGCCTATACTCATTGGAGTTCAGCAGAATTAGAAGTGATCTTATTGAAACATATAAGATAATGAGGGGGCTCGACATGGTAGATGCAGAGAGGATGTTTCCACTCATAGGGAATCTAGAATTAGGGGGCATTTAAAACTGAGATGAGGAGAAATTTCTTCTCTCCGAGGGTTGTAAAATCTGAGGAATTCTCTACCCCAGAGAGCAGTGATGGCTGGGTCATTGAATATATTTAAGGCTGAGATAGACAGATTTTTGAACGATAAGGGAATAAAGGGTTATGGGGAGCAAGCAGTGAAGTGGATCTGAGCCCATGATCAGATCAGCCATGACCTTATTAAATGACGGAGCAGGCTCGAGGGGCCAAATGGCCTACTCCTGCTCCTATTTCGTATGTTCTTATGTTCTTATGACTGACGATGTACTCTATCTCTTTATCTGAACCTGGCCACCATAAGAAACTGTAGGAAAAACTCTTGGTCAAGCAAATTCCCATGTGCTGGTCATGAAGATCTCCTAACAGTTTGGACATGAACTTATTTGGGATAACCACTCTTGCTCCCCAATGATACAGTCTTTATCCACTGACAATTCATTCGTACGAAAGAAGTATGGATGCATATGTTCCTCTGATACCTGGTTTGTCCATCCATTTACTATGTAATCTTTGATATTACTGGGTCACGTTTGATTGCTCTACCAATCTCTTCAGCTGTGACTGGCAGCTCATCAATGTATGAAAAATAGAACACATCTTCTACATTTGGCAACGGATTGGGTAGATTATACTCTAGAACCGGGTTTACAGTTACTTTATAATCACCACACAACCTTACCTTACCATCTGACTTAGGTACAACAACAATGGGGTATAGCCCAATTACTTAGATCTACCTTAGAGATAATGTTCTCAGTTTCTAGTCTTTTGAATTTTTACTCAACTTTCTTGTTGAGTGGTATGGTACGGGAAGTGCCTTGCACTAAACTGGTCTTGCGTCCTTCTGTGCTCTGACACTCAGCTTGAAGTCTTGGATTGGACTGCCTGTTTCGCGGAACACCTTCGGATACTGCTTGATGACATCTTCTTTTGATGCAAATTTTGCTTCCACATGAAAAATCTCATTCCAATCCAACCTCAGTGATCCTAACCAATTCTACCTATCAAGGCAGGCTTGTCTCCTGCCACTACTAAGAGAGGCAAGTTCCGAAACTGAACCTTGTATTTCAGCGTTATGGTGATACGTCCTACAACAGGGATTTGCTCTCCTAAGTAGCCTTGCAGCTCGATCTTCGATTTCTCCAGTTGAAAATTATGCAGCTTGCCGAGATATAGCAATTCTGGTACTATGCTCACAGATGCACCAGTATCGATTTCCATGGGTATCCTGGTTCCTGCAATGTCTAATTGGATGAAAATACTTTGCGAATTACTGTAGATATCTTTGTACTCCTGATGACATATATCTCCAGAACCTCCTCGTCCTGTTACATCTCTTCAATGCTATGTAGTGTCTGGCAATTTCTACTTCTAGCATCGATAGTTGGTTTAGAAACATAGAAACATAGAAAGTAGATGCAGGAGCAGGCCTTTCGGCCATTCGTGCCTGCACCACCATTCAATATGATCATGGCTGATCGTGCAACTTCAGTACCCCACTCCTGTCTTCTCCCCATACCCCCTGATCACTTTAGCCATAAGGGCCACTTCTAACTCCCTTTTGAATATATCCAACGAACTGGACTCAACAACTTTCTGTGGTAGAGAATTCCACAGGTTCACAATTGTCTGGGTGAAAAAGTTTCTCTTTATCTCGGTCCAAGATGGTTTATCCATTAGCCTTAGACTGTGACCCCTGGTTCGAGACTTCCCCAACATCGGGAACATTCTTCCTGCATCAAACCTGTCCAATCCCATCAGAATTTTAAATGCTTCTATGAGATCCCCTCTCATTCTTCTAAATTCCAGTGAATATAAGCCTAGTCGATCCAGTCTTTCTTCATGTCAATCCTGCCATCCTGGGAATCAGTCTGGTGAACCTTCGCTGTACTCCCTCAATAGCAAGAACGTCCTTTCTCAGATTAGGAGACCAAAACTGCACATAATACTCAAGGTGTGGTCTCACCAAGGCCATGTACAACTGCAGTAAGACCTCCCTGCTTCTATACTCAAATCATCTCGCTATGAAGGCCAAAATGCCATTTGCTTTCTTTACTGCCTGCTGTACCTGCATGCCTGCTTTCAATGACTGATGTGCCATGACACCCAGGTCTTGTTGCACCTCCCCTTTTACTAATCTGTCACCATTCAGATAATAATCTGCCTTCCTGTTTTTGCCACCAAAGTGGATAACCTCACATTTATCCACATTATACTGCATCTGCCATGCATTTGCCCACTCGCCTAACCTGTCCAAGTCACCCTGCAGCCTCTTAGCATCCTCCTCACAGCTCACACGGCCACCCACTCTGCAAACTTGGAGATATTACATTCAATTCCTTCGTCTAAATCATTTATATTGTAAATAACTGGGGTCGCAGCACTGAACCTTGCGGTACCTCACTAATCACTGCCTGCCATTCTGAAAAGGACCCGTTTATTCCCACTCTTTGCTTCCTGTCTGCCAACCAGTTCTCTATCCACGTCCCATTACCATGTGCCTTAATTTTGCACACTAATCTCTTGTGTGGGAGCTCGCCAAGAGCTTTTTGAAAGTCCAAATACACCACATCCACTGGTTCTCCCTTGTCCACTCTACTAGTTACATCCTCAAAAAAGTCTAGAAGATTTGTCAAGCATGATTTCCCCTTCATAAATCCATGCTGACTTGGACCGATCCTGTCACTGCTTTCCAAAAGCGCTGCTATTACATCTTTAATAATTGATTTCAGCATTTTCCCCACTACCGATGACAGGCTAACTGGTCTATAATTCCCTGTTTTCTCTCTCCCTCCTTTTTTAAAAAATGGGGTTACATTAGCTACCCTCCAGTCCACAGGAACTGATCCAAAGTCCATGGAATGTTGGAAAATGACCACCAATGCATCTACTATTTCTAGGGCCACTTCCTTAAGTACTCTGGGATGAAGACTATCAGGCCCTGGAGATTTATCAGCCTTCAATCCCATCAATTTCCCTAACACCATTTCCTGACTAATAAGGATTTCCCTCAGTTCCTCCTTCTCGCTAGACCCTCGGTCCCATAGTATTTTCGGGAGGTTATTGATGTCCTCCTTAGTGAAGACAGAACCAAAGTATTTGTTCAATTGGTCTGCTATTTCCTTGATCCCCATTATAAATTCACCTGATTCTGACTGCAAGGAACCTACCTACATTAGCTTTCATTAATCTTTTTCTCTTCACATATCTATAGAAGCTTTTGCAGTCAGTTTTTATGCTCCCAGCAAGCTTACTCTCATACTCTATTTTCCCCCTCCTAATTAAACCCTTAGTCCTCCTCTGCTGAATTCTAAATTTCTCCTAGTCCTCAGGTTTGCTGCTTTTTCTGGCCAATTTATATGCCTCTTCCTTGGATTTAACACTATCCCTAATTTCCCTTGTTAGCCATGGTTGAGCCACCTTCCCCATTTTATTTTTACGCCAGAGTGGGATGTACAATTGTTGTAGTTCATTCATTTGATCTTTAAATGTCTGCCATTGCCTATCTACTGTCAACCCTTTAAGTATCATTCGCCAGTCTATCCTAGCCAATTCACGTCTCATACCATCAAAGTTACCCTTCTTTAATTTCAGGACTCTAGTCTCTGAATTAACTGTGTCACTCTTCATCTTAATGAAGAATTCTACCATAGTATGGTCACTCTTCCCTAAGGGGCCTCACACGACAAGATTGCTAATTAATCCTCTCTCATTACACAAGACCCAGCCTAGGATGGCCTGCTCTCTCATTGGTTCCTCAACATATTGGTCTGGAAAACCATCCCTTATACACTCCAGGAAATCCTCCTCCACAGTATTGCTACCAGTTTGGTTAGCCCAATCTATATATAGATTAAAGTCACCCATGATAACTGCTGTACCTTTATTGCACGCATCCCTAATTTCCTGTTCGATGCCATCCCCAACCTTACTGCTACTGTTTGGTCATCTGTACACAACTCCCACTAACGTTTTCTGCCATTTGGTGTTTTGCAGCTCTACCCATATGGATTCCACATCATCCAAGCTAATGTCCTTCCTTACTATTGTGTTAATCTCCTCCTTAACCAGTAATGCTACTTCACCTCCCTTTCCTTTCTGTCTATCCTTCCTGAATATTGAATACCCCTGGATGTTGAGTTCCAGCCTTGGTTACCCTGGAGCCATGTCTTCAGTTAGCATGTCTTCGCAAAATGCCCAGTTTTCTTGCAGCAGAAACACTCTGCCTTCATATTTGGACAGCTTTGAGCAACGTGTGTCCCATGTACCGATAGCATGACTTCAATGCACTGTTACCCTGGACAGTTGCTGAGGCCTTGGGGCCCAACTGCTTTTTATTTTTAGCCTGCAGCCGATTCACCTCGGTTGTCTGATGACTGGAGATGGCGCTAAATTCTTGGGAGTATTGGTCGGCCATAGTCATCGACATAGCTGTCGGATAAGCTTAATGAAAAGCCAAGTTAATGGTTATCAGCAATTTCCTGCTGATTCCTTCATTTTTCAACCCACAAGCAAAGTGGTTACGCAATGCTCGGACCTGAAAGTTTCCGAAATGACAGTGAATGGATAGCTTTTTTAAAGCTGCAAAGTATTCACTGATACTCTCGTCATTTAATTGATTTTGTATTTCAGCAATTCCAGGGGCTCAGGATTGTAGTGTTGTTCTAACTTGATGAGAATTTCCGTCAGTGGCGTGTCCTTTGGCTTGGCAGGAACAAGCACAGTTTTCAGAGTTTCATACATCCTGGGGCCTGCTTCAATCAGGAATATAGCCCGTTTCATTTCTACAGGTTATGGTTTACATCGTCGGGGACTTCGACGATACTTTTCGCGGTGAAAAACATTTCTAGCCGCTCCACATATGCTCCGCAAGTCTCTCAGTCACAATGGAACTCACCCAAGCACCCTATTATTCCCATAGGCGCGGCCATCTGGACTCTGGCAATGTCGACAGTTCAGTCAAGTTTGCTTGAAATGTACCTTGGATTTTTAGCTGTTCTACAAAATAAAGAACCTTGCAAAGTCTCTCCGTCAGTTCGCAGGATTATCCACTAACAAAAATATCAGCTAGGGTATCCAAAAATCCTATCCTCGTCAACATTCTGTGATACCTTTAGACACAGCTACACAAGATGGCTCCTAACATAACTGTGATCACATGATCTTGCAACATGAGCTTTTATTGTTATTACATCAGTCGCTGCTATTACATCAATCGTCCATTAGGTGCAGCTCTATTACAGAAATAGTTCAGGTACAGTTGAGGTACATTTTCACTAGGGGGAAAGGCAACTAATGGACAACTAAAGTCAGAGCTCCCTGGATGGCGAAAGAGCTAGAGAATATGATGAAGCAGAAAAAGAGCGCGTTTATCAGATGTCAGGTTGCAAATACATCTGAAAATCAGGCTCAAAACAGAAAGTCAGAGGAGAAGTGAAAAAGAAAATAAGAGGGGCAAAGAGAGGGTATGAGGATAGACTGGCAGCTAACATAAACGGGAATCCAAAAGTCTTCTATAGGCATATAAATAGTAAAAGGCTGGTAAGAGGAGGGGTGGGCCGATTAGGGACCAAAAAGGAGACCTACGCCTGGAGGCAGAGGCATGGCTGAGGTTTTGAATTAGCAATTTGCATCTGTCTTGACCAAGGAAAGGATGCTGCCATAGACGTAGTGAAGGAGGAGGTAGAGGAGATACTGGATGATATAAAAATTGATAAAGAAAAGATATTAGAAAGTAAATAAATCATCAGAGGTGGATGGATGCATCCTAGGATGCTGAGGGGATAGAGGGTGGAAATCGTGGAGGTACTGGCCACAATATTCCAATCCCCCATAGATGGGGGGTGGTGCCAGAGGACTGGAGAATTGCAAATGTTACACCATTGTTCAAAGAATGGTGTAAAGATTAACCTAGCAACCACAGACTAGTCAGCTTAACCTTGGTAGTGGGGAAGCTTTTAAAGACAATAATCTGGAACAAAATTAACAGTCACTTGGATAGGCGCAGACGAATTAAGGAAAGCCAGCATGGATTTGTTAAAGGCAAAGTGTGCTTAACCAACTTGATCGAGTTTTTTGATGAGGTAACAGAGAGGGTTGATGAGGGCAAATCGATTGACGTGGTGTACACGGATTTCCAAAAGGCTTTTGACAAAGTCCACATAATAGGCTTGCCAACAAAGTTGAAGCCCATGGAATAAAAGGGACAGTGGCAGCATTGATACGGAATTGTCTAAGTGACAGGAAACAGAGAGTAGTGGTGAACAGTTGTTTTTCGGACTGGCGGAAGGTATACAGTGGTGTTCCCCAGGGGTCGGTTCTAGGACCACTGCTTTTCTTGATATATATTAATGACTTGGATATGAGTGTACAGGACACAATTTCAAAATTTGCAGATGACACAAAACCTGGAAGTATAGTGAGGAGGAGAGGGATAAACTTCAGGAAGACATAGACGGGCTGGTGGAATGGGTGGACACGTGGCAGATAAAATTTAACACAGAAAAGTGCGAAGTGATACATTTTGGTAGAAAGAACGAGGAGAGGCAATATAAACTAAAGGGTATAATCCTGAAGGAGTGCAGGAATAGATAGACCTCGGGGTATATGTACACAAATTGTTGAAGGTGGTAGGGCAGGTTGAGAAAGCAGTTAAAAAGGCTTATGGGATCCTGGGCTTCATATATAGAGGTATAGAGTACAGAAGTGTGTGAATTATGATGAACCTGTATAAAACACTGGTTCGGCCCCAACTGAAGTATTGTGTCCAATTCCAAGAATGAGGGACTTCAGTTACGTTGATAGACTGGAGAAGCTGAGGTTGTTCTCCTTGGAGCAGAGGAAATTGGATGGAGGTGTTCAACATCCTGAGGGGTCTAGACAGAGTAGATCGGGAGAAACTGCTTCCATTTGCAGAAGGGTCGAGAACCAGAGGAGACAGATTTAAGGTGATTGGCAAAACAACCAAAAGCGATGTAAGAAAAATACTTTTTTTACGCAGCGAGTGGTTGGGATCTGGAACGCACTGCCTGAAAGGGTGGTGGAGGCAGACTCAAATGGGAATTGGATAAGTATCCGCAGGAAAAAGATTTGCAGTGCTACGGGGAAAGGGCAGAGGAGTGGGACTAGCTGAGAGTCAGCACGGACTTGATGGGCCGACTGGCCTTCTGTGCTGTAACCATTCTCTGATTCTATAATCGGGGCCAGAGTGTCCGTTCATGACCCGTGTTCTGTTGTAGACTTTAGGCCCATTGAACCTGTACTAACACTGCAAAATCTCATCCCCAGTGCCCTGGAATGTAATTAAAACCTTTACTTATAATTTCTTCCACTTGTATTTTCTTTGCTCTAATTTAAAAAATAAATTCCACTTTATTTTAATTTTCTGTAAAAGACGCAATTTTTCTTTATTTTGAAATGAATGGTCTTGGACTGGGAACCCCTTTGTCGGTACTTTGCCCTTATCTTGCCTGGTTATTGATGATCGTATTTGATTGCCTCAATCTCGGGGCCTGGATAAAGTTGGGGAATGTGTGTAAGAAAGGCCGAAATGCCCAGGCTCAAATTGAAGCTATTTCGCACCACCTAGTGGCCAGAGTCTTTCTGTGCAGCACTTTTCTTGGAGTCGTTCTCAAATGTTTGGCCTGGAAATAAGTCCATGTTCACCACGAGTTGCTGGTGGAGTTAACGGCCGCTGAAAATAGCCGCACGCTCAGGAAAATAAATGAGCCTGGGTGTGGGGGGTGTGGGCGCAGCGCTATCCTTCCGTGCTGCGACCTTCAGGTTGCGTTTGTGGAGACCTCCGACACCAAGCTCCTGTGCTGGTTCACACAGTCTCTGGGAGGGAGGCTGTGGAGCTTGCAAGGAACTGTGCGCAATTAAAGAGGCTCTGAATTAAAGAACTAATACACCTTAAAATCCAATGTCAGAATGCAGTTTTCAATAATGACAACAACTTGTATTTATATAGCGTAGTGAAACGTCCCAAGGCGCATCACAGGAGTATTATGCAATAGAAATTTGACACCAAGCCGCATAAGTAGAAATTAGTGCAGGAGACCAAAGGCTTGGTCAAAGAGGTAGGTTTTAAGGAGCGTCTTGAAGGAAGAAAGAGAGGTAGAGAGGCGGAGAGGTAGAGGGAGGGAGTTCCAGAGCTTGGGGCCAAGGCAACAGAAGACACAGCCACCAATGGTTGAGCGATTATAATCAGGGATGCTCAGGAGGGCAGAATTAGAGGAGTGCAGACATCGCTGGGAGTTGTGGGGCTGGAGGAGATTACAGAGATAGGGAGGGGCGAGGCCATGCAGGGATTTGAAAATAAGGATGAGAATTTTGAAATTGGTGCGTTCCTAAACTGGAAGCTAATGTAGGTCAGCTAGCACAGGGGTGATAGTGAGGGTACGGGGACCAGAAGAGCCACATTGTGATATGTGTGCACATTAGGTCCGTGCAGCAGAGCAGGTCTGCAGTGGTCCTGGTTCAACCCTTGCCACTGGATAAAGGCCTAGCTCTGTTGAGCCCGTGTAGTCGCTGATGTGCGACGGTCACCACACGTTAAAAACATCCACGGACAAGCATCTTCCACCCCCTCAATTGGAGTTCAGGACTGGAACATCTGGTCCTTCATTGAAACATCTGTGAACTCTTGTGGAAGCAAGTCATCCTCGTTCGAGGGACCGCCTATGATGATGATGGTGAGCGGGATTTGGTGTGAGATAGGACACGGGCAGTCGGGATTTGGATCGCCTCTCGTTTACTTAGGGTAGAATGTGGGTCCTTGCTGCCTTTCCAAAAAATAGGATTATTCAGCTATGGGAAATGGGAAATGGGAAACATGCTTCAGCACTAACACAAATGGCTCAGTAAGCCAGGGAAGGGGCACCCTGGGTCTCACACGCAGCACTCCAGCTTTGTGCAGGGGGCCAACACTGCAAGAGAGGTCCTCTACCCACAGGGGCCAGGAATCCCTCGAGAAAGAAGGATGTGGGACCAGGTCACCGAGGCCGTCACTGCCAGCAGCGTCACCCCCACCACCTGGGTTCGGTGCCCAAAGAAACTTAATAGAAACATAGAACATAGAAATTTACAGCGCAGAAGGAGGCCATTCGGCCCATCGTGTCCGCGCCGGCCGACAAAGAGCCACACGGCTCTCGGTCAGCAGCCCTGAAGGTTACATATAAACCTATGAACAAGGAACAATGCCGGAAAGGTAAAGAGCATCGGGCCCAACCAGTCCGCCCCCCACAACTGCGATAGTCCATGTATCGCAACATTTTACACTCCGCCCCACCTGGAGTCATGCGATCTCCTGGGAGAGGCAAAAAAACAGATAAAAACCTAGGCCAATTGGGAAAACATCTGGGAAAATTCCTTTCCAACCCATCCAGATGATTGAAATTAGTCCAGGAGATCACTTAGATTCCCTGAAGTACATACTATCGTATCTGTGCCAGCCAACAAGAGGTTATCCACTCTAATCCCACTTACCAGTTCTAGGGCCGTAATCCTGTAGGTTATGGCAGCTCAAGTGCCCATCCAAGCAACTTTTAAATATGGCGAGGGTTTCTGCATCCACCACCCTTCCAGGCAGTGAGTTCTAGACCCCCACAACCCTCTGCGTGAAGAAGCTTCCCCTCAAATCCCCTTTAAATCTTTCACCAACCACCTTAAACCTATGTCCCCTCATAATTGACCCTTCCACCAAGGGAAATATGCCCTTGCTATCCACTATATCCAGACCCCTCAAAATGTTATACACCTCAATTAAGTCTCCTTTTAGCCTCCTCTGTTCCAAGGAGAACAAACCCAGCCTATCCAATCTATCCTCATAGCTAAGATTCTCCATTCGAGCAGCATCCTTGTAAATCTCCTCTGCAATCACGTCCTTCCTATAATACGGCGACCTGAACTGCATGCAGTATTCCAGCTGTGGCCTAACCAATGTATTATACAATTTAAGCATAACCTCCCTGCTCTTGTATTAAATGTCTCGGCCAATAAAAGCAAGCATTCCGTATGCCTTCATAACCACCTTATCCACCTGGCCTGCTACATTCAGGGATCTGTGGACAAGCACTCCCAGGTCCCTTTGTTCCTTTGTTCATTTGCACTTCTAAGAGGCCTACCATTTAATGAGCAGCGTCGGAGGTGCGTGGAGAGGCCAATAAAAGGCCACGCGGTCGGGCGGTGCGTCGCTGAGTCGGGAGCAGCGTGAGTCCGGGGTTGGCGAGAGACCTATAAAGGCGGAGCTTGTGCAGCTACAGGGAGAAAGCAAAAAAGAAGTAGAAAGAAATAGAAAGGTGACGTCACAGCCAAGGGGGTAAGTGATTGGCTGGTGATTGGCGAGTAGTTTTTCTTTTTTCTCTTCTATAACAGTGAGTAAACTTTAGCATTGTTGTTGCCAATTTAAGTGTATCTAAGGGTTAAGTCATGACAGGAGAGCTCGGTCACGTGATATGCTCCTCCTGTACCATGTGGGAACTCAGGGACACTTCCGGTGTCCCTGACGACTACGTGTGTGGGAAGTGTATCCGCCTCCAGCTCCTGATGGTCCGCGTTGCGGAATTGGAGCTGAGGGTGGATTCACTCTGGAGCATCCACGATGCTGAGAATGACGTGAATAGCACGTGCAGCGAGTTGGTCTTACCGCAGGTGAAGGGTCCACAACCAGATAGGGAATGGAAGACCAACAGGAAGAGTAGTGCAAGGAAGGTACTGCAGGGATCCCTTGCGGTCATCCCCCTGCAAAACAGATACACCGATTTGAGTACTGTTGAGGGGGATGACTCATCAGGGGAGGGCAGCAGCAGCCAAAATCATGGCAACGTGGCTGGCTCTGCTGCACAGGAGGGCAGGAAAAAGTGTGGGAGAGCAATAGTGATAGGGGATTCAATTGTAAGGGGAATAGATAGGGGTTTCTGCGGCCGCTGCCGAGACTCCGGGATGGTATGTTGCCTCCCTGGTGCAAGGTTCACGGATGTCTCGGAGCGGGTGCAGGACATTCTGAAAAGGGAGGGTGAACAGCCAGTTGTCGTGGTGCACATTGGTACCAACGATATAGGTAAAAAAAGGGATGGGGTTCGACGAGAAGAATTTAAGGAGCGAGGAGCTAAATTAAAAAGTAGGACCTCAAAAGTAGTAATCTCGGGATTGCTACCAGTGCCACATGCTAGTCAGGGTAGGAATCGCAGGATAGCTCAGATGAATACGTGGCTTGAGCAGTGGTGCAGCAGGGAGGGATTCAAATTCCTGGGGCATTGGAACCGGTTCTGGGGGAGATGGGACCAGTACAAACCGGACGGTCTGCACCTGGGCAGGACCGGAACCAATGGCCTAGGGGGAGTGTTTGTTAGTGCTGTTGGGGAGGAGTTAAACTAATATGGCAGGAGGATGGGAACCAATGCAGGGAGACAGAGGGAAACAAAATGGAGACAGAAGCAAAAGACAGAAAGGAGATGAGTGAAAGTGGAGGGCAGAGAAACCCAAGGCAAAAAACAAAAAGGGCCACTGTACA
The DNA here is from genome assembly GCF_044704955.1 of Pristiophorus japonicus. Lineage (NCBI taxonomy): Eukaryota > Metazoa > Chordata > Chondrichthyes > Pristiophoridae > Pristiophorus > Pristiophorus japonicus. The sequence goes on along the minus strand of NC_091987.1, from coordinate 148,949,676 downwards.
GCAAAATTCTAAAAGGTCAAAGTGTAATAAAAAGGCAAGCATGAAAGCTCGGTGCCTCAATGCGAGGAGTATTGGGAACCCAGGAGAGGGCTCTGAGCTAGTTAGAGTGGGTGAGAGCTCAGATGAACAGGACCCCAAGAAAGAATGCAAAAGGCAGGAGGCAAGAGAGCAGATTAGCACTGGGGTAAGTGTAAACCTCAAGGTGATAGGAAGGGACAATATGTATGAATATAAAGCGGCTGTAGGAGGGGTCAAAACTAAAAATCATGGTTTAAAAACTAGTATTAAAACACTCTACCTAAACGCATGCAGCATTCGAATTAAAGTAAATGAGTTGACGGCACAAATCATTACAAATGGGTATGATTTGGTGGCCATTACAGAAACGTGGTTGCAAGGTGGCCAAGACTGGGAATTAAACATACAGGGGTATCTGACAATTCGGAAAGATTGACAAGAAGGAAAAGGAGGTGGGGTAGCTCTGTTAATAAAGGATGATATCAGGGCAGTTGAGAGAGATTATATTGGCTCTAATGAACAAAATGTTGAATCATTGTGGGTGGAGATTAAAGATAGTAAGGGGAAAAAGTCACTGGTGAGCTTGTTTATAGGCCCCCAAACAATAACTTCATGGTGGGGCGGACAATAATCAAGGGAATAATGGAGGCATGTGAAAAAGGAACGGCAGTAATCATGGGGGATTTTAACCTACATATCGATTGGTCAAATCAAATCGCATGGGGTAGCCTTGAGGAGGAATTCATAGAATGCATACAGGATTGTTTCTTAGAACAGTATGTTACAGAACCTACAAGGGAGCAAGCTATCTTAGATCTGGTCCTGTGTAATGAGTCAGGAATAATAAACGATCTCCTAGTAAAAGATCCTCTCGGAATGAGTGATCACAGTATGGTTGAATTTATAATACAGATTGAGGTTGAGGAAGTAGTGTCTCAAACGAGCGTACTATGCTTAAACAAAGAGGAAAACAGTGGGATGAGGGCAGAGTTGGCTAAAGTAGACTAGAAACACAGGCTAAACGGTGGCACAATTGAGGAACAGTGGAGGACTTTTAAGGAGCTCTTTCATAGTGCTCAACAAAAATATATTCCAGTGAAAAAGAAGGGCGGTAAGAGAAGGGATAACCAGCCGTGGATAACCAAGGAAATAAAGGAGAGTATCAAATTAAAAACCAATGCGTATAAGGTGGCCAAGGTTAGTGGGAAACTAGAAGATTGGGAACATTTTAAACGACAGCAAAGAATGACTAAGAAAGCAATAAAGAAAGGAAAGATAGATTACGAAAGTAAACTTGCTCAAAACATAAAAACAGATAGTAAAAGCTTTTACCGATATATAAAATGGAAGAGAGTGATGAAAGTAAATGTTGGTCCCTTAGAAGATGAGAAGGGGAATTTAATAATGGGAAATATGGAAATGGCTGAGACCTTAAACAATTATTTTGCTTCGGTCTTCACAGTGGAATACACAAAAACCATGCCAAAAATTGCTGGTCTCAGGAATGTGGGAAGGGAGGATCTTGAGACAATCACTAGCACTAGGAGGGTAGTGCTGGACAGGCTAATGGGACTCAAGGTAGACAAGTCCCCTGGTCCTGATGAAATGCATCCCAGGGTATTAAAAGAGATGGCGGAAGTTATAGCAGATTCATTCGTTATAATCTACCAAAATTCTCTGGACTCTGGGGAGGTACCAGCGGATTGGAAAGCAGCTAATGTAACGCCTCTGTTTAAAAAAGAGGGCAGACAAAAGGCAGGTAACTATAGGCCGGTTAGTTTAACATCTGTAGTGGGGAAAATGCTTGAAACTATCATTAAGGAAGAAATAGCGGGACATCTAGATAGGAATAGTGCAATCAAGCAGACGCAACATGGATTCATGAAAGGGAAATCATGTTTAACTAATTTACTGGAATTCTTTGAGGAGATAACGAGCATGGTGGATAGAGGTGTACCGATGGATGTGGTGTATTTAGATTTTCAAAAGGCATTCAATAAGGTGCCACACAAAAGGTTACTGCAGAAGATAAAGGTATGCGGAGTCAGAGGAAATGTATTAGCATGGATAGAGAATTGGCTGGCTAACAGAAAGCAGAGAGTCGGGATAAATGGGTCCTTTTTTGGTTGGAAATCGGTGGTTAGTGGTGTGCCACGGATCAGTGCTGGGACCACAATTGTTTACAATATACATAGATGACCTGGAAGAGGGGACAGAGTGTCATGTAACAAAATTTGCAGATGACACAAAGATTAGTGGGAAAGAGGGTTGTGTAGAGGACACAGAGAGGCTGCAAAGAGATTTAGATAGGTTAAGCGAATGGGCTAAGGTTTGGCAGATGGAATACAATGTCGGAAAATGTGAGGTCATCCACCTTGGAAAAAAAAAACAGTAAAAGGGAATATTATTTGAATGGGGAGAAATTACAACATGCTGCGGTGCAGAGGGACCTGGGGGTCCTTGTGCATGAATCCCAAAAAGTTAGTTTGCGGGTGCAGCAGGTAATCAGGAAGGCGAATGGAATGTTGGTCTTCATTGCAAGAGGGATGGAGTACAAAAGCAGGGACATCCTGCTGCAATTGTACAGGGTATTGGTGAGGCCGCACCTGGAGTACTGCGTGCAGTTTTGGTCACCTTACTTAAGGAAGGATATACTGGCTTTGGAGGGGGTACAGAGACGATTCACTAGGCTGATTCCGGAGATGAGAGGGTTACCTTACGATGATAGATTGAGTTGACTGGGTCTTTACTCGTTGGAGTTCAGAAGGATGAGGGGTGATCTTATAGAAACATTTAAAATAATGAAAGGGATAGACAAGATAGAGGCAGAGAGGTTGTTGCCACTGGTCGGGGAGACTAGAACTAGGAGGCACAGCCTCAAAATACGGGGGAGCCAATTTAAAACCGAGTTGAGAAGGAATTTCTTCTCCCAGAGGGTTGTGAATCTGTGGAATTCTCTGCCCAAGGAAGCAGTAGAGGCTAGCTCATTGAATGTATTCAAATCACAGAAAGATAGATTTTTAACCAATAAGGGAATTAAGGGTTATGGGGAGCGGGCGGGTAAGTGGAGCTGAGACCACAGCCAGATCAGCCATGATCTTGTTGAATGACGGAGCAGGCTCGAGGGGCTAGATGGCCTACCTCTGTTCCTAATTCATATGTTCTTATGTATTTACTTATTAGCCCTCCCCAAGTGCGTTACCTCACACTTCTCCAAATTAACATAGAAACATAGAAAATAGGTGCAGGAGTATGCCATTCGGCCCTTCGAGCCTGCACCGCCATTCAATAAGATCATGGCTGATCATTCCCTCAGTACCCCTTTCCTGCTTTCTCTCCATACCCCTTGATCCCTTTAGCCGTAAGGGCCATATCTAAAACCCTCCTGAATATATCCAATGAACTGGCATCAACAACTCTCTGCGGTAGGAAATTCCACAGGTTAACAACTCTGAGTGAAGAGGTTTCTCCTAATCTCAGTCCTAAATGGCCTATCCCTTATCCCAAGTCTGTGTCCCCTGATTCTGGACTTTCCCATCATCGGGAACATTCTTGCTGCATCTAACCTAGCCAGTCCCATCAGAATCTTATAAGTTTCTATGAGATCCCCTCTCATCCTTCTAAACTCCAGTGTATGAAGGCCCAGTTGATCCAGTCTCTCCTCATATGTTAGTCCCGCCATCCCGGGAATCAGTCTGGTGAACCTTCGCTGCACTCCCTCAATAGCAAGAACGTCCTTCCTCAGATTAGGAGCCCAAAACTGAACACAATATTCCAGGTGAGGCCTCACCAAGGCCCTGTACAACTGCAGTAAGACCTCCCTGCTCCTATACTCAAATCCCCGAGCTATGAAGGCCAACATACCATTTGCCTTTTTCACATTCTGCGTACCTGCATGCCAACTTTCAATGACTGATGAACCATGACACCCAGGTCTCATTGCACCTCCCCCTTTCCTAATCTGCTGCCATTCAGATAATATTCTGCCTTCGTGTTTTTTCCCCCAAAGTGGATAACCTCACATTTATCCACATTATACTTTATCTGCCATGCATTTGCCACTTACCTAATCTGTCCAAGTCACCCTGCAGCCTCTTAGCGTCCTCCTCAAGGCTCACATCGCCACCCAGTTTAGTGTCATCTGCAAACTTGGAGATATTACACTCAATCCCTTCATCTAAATCATTAATGTATATTGTAAAGAGCTGGGGTCCTGCGGTACTCCACGAATCACTGCCTGACATTCTGAAAAGGACCTGTTTATCCCGACTCTCTGTTTCCTGTCTGCTAACCAGTTCTCTATCCACGTCAGTACATTACCCCCAATACCATGTGCTTTGATTTTGCACACCAATCTCTTGTGTGGGACTTTGTCAAAAGTCTTTTGAAAGTCCAATTACACCACATCCACTGGTTCTCCCTTGTCCACTCTACTAGTTACATCCTCAAAAAATTCCAGAAGATTTGTCAAGCATGATTTCCCTTTCATAAATCCATGCTGACTTGGACCAATCCTGTTACTGCTTTCCAAATGCGCTGCTATTTCATCTTTAATAATTGATTCCAACATTTTCCCCACGACTGATGTCAAGCTAACTGGTCTATAATTACCCGTTTTCTCTCTCCCTCCTTTTTTAAAAAGTAGTGTTACATTAGCTACCCTTCAGTCCATAGGAACTGATCCAGAATCGATAGACTGTTGGAAAATGAGCACCAATGCATCCACTATTTCTATGGCCACTTCCTTAAGTACTCTGGGATGCAGACTATCAGGCCCTGGGGATTTATCGGCCTTCAAGCCCATCAATTTCCCTAACAAAATTTCCCGCTTTCGAAGAATATCCTTCAGTTCCTCCTTCTCACTAGACCCTTGGTCCCTTAGTATTTCTGGACGGTTATTTGTGGCTTCCTTTGTGAAAACAGAACCAAAGCATTTGTTTAACTGGTCCGCCATTTCTTTGTCCCCCATTATAAGTTCACCTGAATCCGACTGCAAGGGACCTACATTTGTTTTCACTAATCTTTTTCTCTTCACATATTTATAGAAGCTTTTGTAGTCAGTTTTTATGTTCCCTGCAAGCTTCCTCTCATACTCTATTTTCCCCCTCTTAATTAAACCCTTTGTCCTCCTCTGCTGTATTACAAAATTCTCCCAGTCCTCAGGTTTGGTGCTTTATCTGGCCAATTTATATGCCTCATCCTTGGATTTAACACTTTCCTTAATTTCCTTTGTTAGCCAGTTGAGCCACCTTCCCATTTTATTTTTACTCCAGACAGGGATGTACGATTGTTGAAGTTCAACCCTTTAAATATCACTCGTCAGTCTATTCTAGTCAATTCACGTCTCATACCATCGAAGTTACCTTTCCCCAAGTTCAGGACCGGAGTCTCTGAAGTAACTGTGTCATTCTCCATCTTAATAAAGAATTCTACCATATTATGGTCACTCTTCCCCAAGGGGCCTCGCACAACAAGATTGTTAATTAGTACTTTCTCATTCGACATCACTCAGTCTAGGATGGCCAGCCCTCTAATTGGTTCCTCAACATATTGGTCTTGGAAACCATCCCTAATACACTCCAGGAAATCCTCCTCCACCACATTGCTACCAGTTTGGTTAGCCCAGTCAATACATGGTTAAAATCACTTATGATAACTGCTGTACCTTTATTGCACACATCCCTAATTTCTTGTTTGATGCTGTCCCCATCCTCATTACTACTGTTTGGTGGTCTGTACACAACTCCCACTAGTGTTTTCTGCCCTTTGGTATTTCGTAGCTCTACCCATAAGATTCCACATCATCCAAGCTAATGTCCTTCCTTACTATTGCATTAATTTCCTCTTTAACCAGTAACGCCACCCCACCTCCTTTTCCTTTCTGACTATCCTTCCTGAATGTTGAATACCCCTGGATGTTGAGTTTCCAGTCTTGGTCACCCTGGAGGCATGGTTCTGTGATGCCAATTACATCATATCGGTTAACTGCTATCTGCGCAGCTAATTCGTCCAACTTATTTCGAACACTCCTCGCATTTTGGCACGGAGCCTTCAGGCTTGTCTTTTTAACACACTTTGCCCCTTTAGGATTTTGCTTTTTGCCTTGGATTTCTCTGCCCTCCACTTTTACTTTTCTTCTTTCTATCTATTGCTTCTGCCCCCATTCTACTTCCCTCTGTCTCCCTGCATAGGTTTCCATCCCCTTGCCATATTAGTTTAACCCCTGCCCAACAGCACTAGCAAACACTCCCCCGAGGACATTAGTTCTGGTCCAGCCCAGGTGCAGACCGTCCGGTTTGTACTGGTCCCACCTCCCCCAGAACCGGTTCCAATGTCCCAGGAATTTGAATCGCTCCCTTCTGCACCACTCCTCAAGCTACGCATTCATCTGAGCTATCCTGCGATTCCTACTCTGATTAGCACGTGGCACTGGTAGCAATCCTGAGATTACTACTTTTGAGATCCTACTTTTTAATTTAGCTCCTAGCTCCTTAAATTCGTCTTGTAGGACCTCATCCCATTTTTTACCTATATCGTTGATACCTATATGCATCACGCCAACTGGATGTTTACTCTCCCCGTTCAAAATGTCCTGCATCCGCTCCAAGACATCCTTGACCCTTGCACCAGGGAGGCATCATACCACCCTGGAGTCTCGATTAGGGCCGCAGAAACGTCTATCTATTCCCCTTACAATAGAATCCCCTATCACTATAGCACTCCCATTCTTTTTCCTGCCCTCCTTTACACAAAGACATGCACGGTGCCATGGACTTGGCTGTTGCTGCCCTCCCCTGATGAGTCATTCCCCCTCAACAGTACCCAAAGCAGTGTATCTGTTTTGCAGGGGGATGACTACAGGGGACCCCTGCACTACCTTCCTTCCACTGCTCTTCCTGTTCGTCATCCATCCCCTGTCTGGCTGAGTAACCTTTACCTGCGGTAAAACCAACTCACTAAACGTGCTATTCACATCATTCTCAGCATCGTGGATGCTCCAGAGTGAATCCACCCGTAGCTCCAGTGCCGCAATATGGTCTGTCAGGAGTTGCAGCCGGATACACTTCCCGCATATGTCGTCATCAGGGACACCGGCAGCGTCCCTGACTTCCCACATAGTATAGGAGGAGCATAACACGTGTCCGAGCTCTCCTGCCATGACTTAACCCCTAGATTAACTTAATTTGGCAACAATACTGCTAAAGGTTACTTACTGATAAAGAAAAGAAAAAGAAAAACTACTCACCAATCACCAGCCAATCACTTACCCCCTTGACTGTGACATCACCTTTCGAACTCCCGCCTCTCCGGCTCACGTCGCCTCTTGACTGCCGCTGGGCCTTTATAGGCCGCTCTGATGTCCCCGAACCTCTTGCTGTGATGTCACACTTCGTTTTCTTTTCCTCCCAGGTCGAGGAGTCAGCACAGGTGGGGAAAACAAGACAAAGCAACACCTCCTGCTCCCACTTGCCCGAACTCTCCCACTTACCAAGCTCTTATCTTTGCACTCTGACCTGCCGCTGCACTCCGAGCAAATCTGGACCAAGCCCGCTCTTTTTATACTGTTCCTAGCTGACTCACCACTGGTCTGTTTTGGGAACCAGTTTTTACTAGCTGTCCAATTAACTATGCTAGCTTGCTTGTTTGTCTCTGCTTAAACCTACAAGAATCCTATCTGTTTAATATTGCAGTTTTACTTAAACTTGTAATTTTATTTTACCTTTAGAAGCTACTAGAAATTGTCACTAGTAATTTTCACCAACCTTGAAATGGTTTAAAAGGGATTAACCCTTAAAGTTCTCCCACTTACCAAACTCTTACCTTTGCACGCTGACCTGCCACTGCACTCCATTTCATTCCATTTGCCACTGCTCTGCCCACCCGACCAGCAGATTGATATCCTCCTGCAGTCCATGACTTTCCTCTAAAGTATCAACCGCACAGCCAACTTTAGTGTCATCTGCAAACTTCTTAATCATACCCCCTATATTCAAATCTAGACCATTAATGTATATCACAAAAAGTAAGGGACCCAGTACTGAGCCCTGCAGAACCACACTGGAAACATCCTTCCAGTCACAAAAACATCCATCAATCATTACCCTTTGCTTCCAACTCGAAGCCAATTTTGGATCCATCTTGCCACTTTGCCCTGGATCCCATGTGCTTTTACCTTTGTGACCAGTCTTCCATGTGGTACCTTATCAAAAGCTTTGCTAAAGTCCTTGTACACTACATCGTACGCATTACCCTCATTGACCCTCCTGGTTACCTGCTTGAAAAATTCAATTAGGTTAGTCAAACACGATCTTCCCTTTACAAATTCGTGCTGACTGTCCCTGACTACTCCTTGTCCTTCAAGATTTTTTCCAATAATTTTCCCACCATTGAGGTTAGGCTGACAGGCCTGTAATTACTTGGCCTATCCCTTTCTCCCTTCTTAAACAAGGATACCACATTAGCAGTCCTCCAGCACCATGCCTGAATCCAAAGAGGAAAATGATGGTCAAGGCCTCTGCTCTTTCCTCATTTGCTTCGCTCAACAGCCTGGGATGCATTCCATCCGGGCCTGGGGACTTATCCACTTTCAAAGCCGCTAAACCCTTTAATACCTCCTCTCTCACTATGTTTATTTCATCCAGAATTTCACACTCCTCCTCGATAGCAGTATCTACATTGCCCCTTACCTTATGTGAAAACAGACACAAAGTATTCATTAAGAACCATACCAACATCTTCCGCCTCCACACACAGATTACCCCCATAGTCTCTAATAGGCCCTTCCCTTTCTTTAGTTATCCTCTTGCTCTTAATGTATTTATAGAACATCTTTGGGTTTTCCTTGATTTTATTTGCCAAGAATTTTTCATGCTCTCTTAGCATGCCTAATATCCTTTTTAATTTTACCTCTGAACTTTCTATATTCCTCCAGAAATTCTACAGTATTTAGCCGTCGATATATGACATAAGCCTCCCTTTTTTTCTTTAACCTCTCCTGTAAGTCACTAGACATCCAGGGGGCTCTGGAATTGTTATTCCCACTCTTTTTCTTTAAGGGTACATGTTTGGCCTGAACCTTCCAGATCTCCTCCTTGAATGCCTCCCACTGTTCCGACATTGATTTACCTTCAAGTAGCTGTTTCCAGCCTACTGTGGCCAAATCACTTCTCAACTTAGCAAAGTAAGCTTTTCCCCAATTTGGGACTTTTATTCCTGGTCTATCCTTGTCCTTATTCATAACTATCTTGAATCGGACTGAATTATGGTCACTGGTACCCATGTGCTCTCCCACTGATACCCCTTCCATCTGCCTAGCTTTATTTCCCAAATTCCCCAAAACTAAAACTAAGCCCCCTCCCATGTTGGACTTGTTTACATACTGACTGAAAAAGTTCTCTTGAATGCATTTGAGGAATTCCGCATCCTCTATACCCTTCACACTATATTTATCACAATCAATATCAGGATAGTTGAAATCCCCTACTATTACTGCCCTATGGTTTTTGGACTTCACAGAAATTTGCCTACATATTTGCTCTTCTATCTCCCTCCCACTGTTTGGTGATCTATAATATGTGCCCAGCAGTGTGATCGCCACTTTTTTATTTTTCAATTTCACCTATATGGCCTCATTTGGTGATCCCTCTAACATATCATCCCTCCTCACAGCTGTAATAGTTTCTTTAATCAATACTGTGACGCCACCCCGCCCCCCCTTACCTTTTTAACCTTCTCTGTCCTGTCTTACAAGCCTGTACCCAGGAATATTGAGCTGCCAAATCTGCCCCTCCTTCAGCCATGTCTCATGACTTCAGAACAGTGGTCAAGTTCAGTGAATGCATCTTCAAAAGCTGTCTCCTATCAATTGCACCACCAGCCTCACACATTGCTCAATCTCCAATGCACTACCTCCAATCACTCACCTACCAACAATCTGAGCCAATCACGAGGCACATCTTCCATTCCTAGTCTCACCTCAACCCTCTTTGTGCTCCAACTCTAGCTTTGTGCAGGAGGTCAACACTGCAAGACAAGCCCTCTACTCACAGGGGACAGAGAGCCCTGCAGAAAGAAGTATGTGGGACCAGGTCACCAAGGCTGTCACTGTCAGCAGTGTCGCCTGCACCACCTGGCCCCAGTGCCCAAAGAAGCATCATGACCTCAGATCACTGGTCACAGTCAGTGAATGCATCTTCAAAAGTCGTCTCCTACCAATTGCACCCACATTGTTCAATGCACGACCTCTCCCATCACTCAACTACCAACAATCTGTGCCAATCACGAGGCACATCTCCCATTCCTAGTCTCACCTCAACCGTCTTGAAGGAGATGGAGCAGGCCACTCTTGTCAGGAGCATGGTTGAGCCCTTGGCCAACGGCGGGCTGAAATGATACAAGATGAGGGTATCCTCATATGTTATCCTCCTTAAGGCATATACCTCTTGCTTTCCCACCCTTCCCTCATCACAACTCCACCCTTGTGCCTTCCTCATTTCTGAAACCCAAGAAAAGCAGCCAGTGGTTGACCAAGAAGAGGAAGAGGAGAATGAAGAAGTAGAAGAAGAAACATGGTCACTCGATTTGACACTCCCAACTACCAGCTCCTCAAAGTCATCCTGCAAGGCCATCTGCAGTGTTCCCCACTGAAAGTCAGCAGCCTTCCACCAGCCATGCTGCAGCTACTGGGGTAGCACAGCGTGACATCAGTAGGATAGGCAAAGACACACACAAGGCAGTCACTAATGGAATGCACAAGGGTGATTGGTTGATTTCTTGATGTCACAGTGGATGGATTGATGTCTGAAATTGGATTGGAAGGGTTGCTTTTGTAGATGGTTTTCTCGGGCGTACCGAAAACGCACCTCCTATTACAAGTTCTGGACAGATCAGACTCAGACACACGTTTTTCGGGCTCAACCGTATTGTTTAATAAGATTAATAACACCTCTCATAAACAGTGCAAAACAGTACAACCCTGGCTTATCCAATAAGCCCTGCCGTGCTAAGTTACAGCTTAATAAAATAACCCTCCTGTGAAATAAACTAACACAGGACCCCTTGAGTTTGGTTGGGACTTACAATCATCCCCTCATACAGCTAAGTGGTCTTGCGAATGTGTAGGCACAAGAAATATGCTCACCCTGATTGCCCGTTGTCTTGTTTGCAGCTTCTTCCTGTACGTCTCGCTCCTGGTTCCGTACCGCAGTATCCAAGTTCCAGTTTGAGTCGAGGTCCGTTGGTGAGGGTTGAAGAGCAGCGCTCAGCTTCTGGCGGTGTTTCGTTGAAAATGAAGAGAACTTTGAACTTGAGCTTGAACTTGAGCTTGCCAGAGCTTCCGCTTGAGCTTTTTCCTGAGCTGGAAGCTTGCTGCAAAATGGCTCCTTATATCCTCAAAACCCATCACCTTTCCTCCCGCCAATACTGATCGATGGATTGACTCAGGTGATCTGTCTGGACGTCCCACCCCCTGTGGCCTGGAGTGGCTCGCAGCCTGTGAAAACTTTGTGAAAAATGATATTTCGTTTTTCCGCTCACAGGCGTTGCATCTGGAAAGACAATGGGTGCTGATTATTGGATGACTGTTGTTTCCTGAGTTGATGGCCCCCATTAGCAGGTAATGGGTTTCGATCTCAAACCGATTTTGCTTCACTAGCTGATCTCCTGGAAGACAATGGCCCAACCATTTCCTGCCTTGAACCAGTTTCGGTTGGAACTGAGTCGCCACTGTGTTTTAATAATGCGAAGGCATAGTGTCTCTGAATTACCTCTCAGGGTAATGTTCCCTGTATTCACTTTAGATGGTGATGACACCAATCGTCCTGGGTTCCCTACCACCCAGCCTGTCAGTGTGCAATGTCCATTTGCATATGAATGCACCTTAATGCCACCCCCCATTAGCTTGCCAAACAGTACAGTTCTTTCTTGGGGTTTTGGATTTTAGGATTTAAAGTATTGTTCATAAAAATGGCCAGAAAGCTGGTGCTACATTCTCCCTTTTTGATATTTCGTCACCAAAACCAGAAATATCACGAATTTCATCGTCTTCTGCTGCGGGAGGCACTTGCAGGTCTCAACCAAACCGTACATTACTGATCAATTACACCTGGGATCCCGTGTCTTATACCGTACAAACAATCTAATTCGACATACTTACAGACAGTAAAACTCCTGGTTACCCTCCCAATGATTTCGGAGTGCTTTCCTTCTCTTTTTACAGGATAACTTTAACAGATACAACACTATGATTAGTTGTACTGTTACTATTGTGTGTAAAAGTATTCGGATCCATGGAGGGATCATGACATTTAAACCAAAGTCCCACCAGGGTGGGGAAGCCATTTTTTAAATTTCTTTCCCCGCTTCCCTGTTCCATTGCTCAAGGGTGTCGAAGTGTTTTTGCGAGAGTTCAACTTTCCTTATTAGTTTTGTGAAGTGTTGGGGCAGAGGGGGAATTTCATCCCCGAAGCGTGTTACGTATTGCTGCAAGTCCTGTACTGTGTCGCTCACCGTGAGGTGTACCTTGGTGAAATCTGAAATGGGGATGATGCGCTCTTGGGCCACCTGAACCTCTGTGTGGGGTTTGAAGCAGAAAGTTTTATCAGCGACAGGGCAGCTAGTGTCGTTGTGTACCGGATACTGGTTCACGCTTGCCATGACGTAGTGCATCCCGTTGCCCGTGTATGTTACCTGGGGTGGAGCGTGGCTCTGGGCCATCACCTCCATGGTGCAATTGATGGGCTCTGCACTCTCCGATTGAAACCCACACACTGGTCGATCGAACATGTTCAGACGCTAGGGACACAACACCACGTGCGCGCCCCTGCTCTGGCTCCCCTCGAGGTCAGTGCCGGTCACGGCGTACTCCCACTTTATTACCAACGGTGGGGCCCCATGATGCCGCACGTGCACCCCGTTCCTCAGGACGTCAATGTTTTCTACCTGGTATACCAATGCTGGTCGCAGTGACCTGTCCATTACTGGCATCCGGAGTACAATCCCCATTACTGTGTCGTTGGACTGGCCACAATCAACTGGAAGCGGGTATGCCTCTGAGGCCAGTCAGAGTTGACACGGGCTCATCAGATTATCATACGGGCTCAGTGCGGTGAGGTGCCGGTTGCTAACCCAAGAAGGGATGTGACCTTGCTGTAGGTCCTCCAAATTACTGCGCCCTTCGTTCAGCAACCACACACCATACAACACGCACATATCATTTCTAGCTGCCTGTATTTAGGGTTCATGCATTCAGATCCTCCATGATCAAACTATTGATCATCTGAGCGTGTGCCTCCAGTTCGGCTATGACCTCCTTTAAATGTATGGTCATAGCCTGGTCCTTCCGTAACTCCGACCTCTCTAGCTTCTTACCCTCCCTCAGTATCTTTCGCAGCTGGTCCCTTAAAGTATTGACCTGCATTTATGGCTGTGCATCGTCCAAACTGTTTATAAGAAACATTCCTGTGCTAAACGCTGTGGCAGCATTGTTGAACACCCCTCTCCTCTGTCTCACCGAACCGACGCGGCTGTTCGTATTTAATGTATATAAAGCTTCCTGACTCTCCTCTCCGTTACTGAGCTCGTAAAACTGGCAGAACATTTCTTTCAACAAGGTCTCGATAAATCTCTCTGTTTCTACCGGACACCACCGGTGTAGCTGCACTTGGGTTAAATTTAAAATGACCGTCGTTACCTCATAATGTATATCTTGATACAAGATCTTTCTGGTCGAGACCAACACTAACCCGTTTCTCGGTCCCGGTGTGGTAGCAGGAAACCTAATCTCTGCTCCCTGTACCTGTGGGGCTGTGGGCAGGGGCTTCCTCTCCTGTGCAACAAGTTCTGTGGCATTTGCTGTATTAGGAGGGTCTGTGATCACGCAGGAGTCCAAACTCTGATCCCATCCAATCCCGGTCCCGGAATCCTGCCACTGCCGCAAAAAGGCAATCGACACACCTGTCAGGCAGATCCGTTCCGACCCGCAGACACACACGTAAATGCCCTGCTCCTCCTTCCACCACTTGTTCCAGCACACTTCCACGCCCCCCCCCCGCCCTTTGTCCCCGTAATCTGTTGGTACGTGTCGTCCCCCAGTCTTTCCCAGTCATCAGATCTGTTACCCTTGGCCTGGTCCAACTTTCTCAACCACCACCACCGTTTCAAGGGAATGTGTCCCTCACATTCTAAGCAAACGCACTTCCCCTCGGTCACCCTAACCCGTGTAGCTGTGATCTGCAGCTTGGGACATGGTATGGATGTTTCCCCATATGTGAAACCGGTGTGACTGGAGTATCAAGTCGAATTCGATCCCAACCACCCCGGCCACCTTCCCTTGTGGAAGTAAGCAGCCATCCTGTCCATGTCCCCTGTTCTACCCCACTCTGTCACGGTGGGTCCATTCCCTCCTGTGCAGCCATAGACGAAGGACACCTTGGTGTCTCCTCTTTCCATGTATCCCATTCTGAGCAGAATTATGAGCACGCTCAGTCTTAGGGTTATCTCCATTTTACTTCTACGGTTTCTTCTGATTTCTACAATAAGACAGATACAGCACCACCATTCTGTGAGTGTTTTTTTCCTCCACAGGTTGGGCTTTCGTTATTTACATATATATACAGTTCGTTCCGCATCATCGAGTTGGAGGTCTCTTGCGGCTCGCGGCTGGCGAGTAAGGAGGTGTCCACGGCACCCTAGGCCGTGGTATCTGACTGCTTCTCCTTATCGCCCCTTCTCCGGGTCATCATCATCGTCCCACACCATGGGAAGAAGACCTCAGGCTCATTACCGTGCCCTGGTTTCTCTTTGCCTCTGTCTTCCCCTCCTTGGGGTTAAACAACTTGCACTGGTTGATGTGATACCATTTTGTGAGTTTTGGGAGTCTTACTGCATATACCATGGGGCTGGCCTTCTCTACGATGTTATAAGGGCCCATGTACAGTGACTCGAATGCCTCTACTTGGGCATAGTTCCTGATTACCTGGCCTCCCACCTTCCACCCGTGGGTTCTCCGGGGCCAAACAGCAACCGATGTTTCCGGTGCTGGCTCCCCAGGTTACTGGCTGCCTACCAGTGAATTTGTTTTAAAATGTCAAACAGATTCTGGACAAACCTGTCCCGATTTACCTCCCTGACCTGAGCGCCAACACGTGGGTTGGGGTGCGCATAACCCTCCCCGTCATGAGTACCCTGTGCTTCTGGAGGGGCTGGCCCGGACACCCATTAAGACTAGAGGCAAGACCTCATCCCATCTCTGCGGGAACGGATTATCTCCTTCCTCAGTCTTTCTTTCAGTGTCCGGTTCATGTGCCCCACAATCCCCGATGACTGGGGGTTGTGAGCCACATGCCACTTCCATTGTATTCCCAGAAGTTTTAAGGTGGCCTGCCTCGTGAGATGGCTCCCTTGGTCGGACTCCACGACCGATGGCAGTCCCCATCAGGAGAACACTTCCTTCACGAGGATCCTAGCTGTCGCTAGTGCTGTGGCTGCTCGGCATGGGAAGGCCTTGTTGTAGGAGGTAGGCACCTTTAGATTATACCAGAACACTAGGCATTAGGCACCTGCTAGATATATCTAAACGCATATAAGTTTAAAGTGGCCACACATAAAATGGCTGCCCAGGCATGATGGGAAATCAGGTAGTCAAGCTGTGAACTTTTGAATGTTCAATGACCGAGCAATAACTCTGTGAGGCCCACTATAGGAATGCCTTGGATACGGGAAGAAAGAGATAAGAGGAAAACCATCCCCTGTGAACAAGGGCATAAACCAATTAATTCCCCAGGAAGAAAGATAAGAGGGAAACCATCTCCTGTAAATAAGGCCATAAACCAATTATTTCTCCCAGATGAAAGAACTAGGGAGAGAACCTATCTCCTATAGTAAAGTCATCAATCAGCCCAAGCTGACAATAATCGAATATATGGTTCCCGAGACACGAGGGGAATTCTATTGGGTTAAAAGAACCTATATGTAATCTATAATCGTTGTGATTGGCTTGTGTCCAGCCGTGATGGGCTGTGTAGCTGTAGTAAACTGTTTGTAACTGTTGTGAAACATATAAAGGTGCATGTAACCTTTTGTTCTGTGGAGAGAAACCTGGATACGGTCCTGAGTTTTCCTCCCCGCTGAGCGTAATAAAGGCCACCAGGCGTTGGAACCGACTCTGAGTGTTGAGTGAATCTTCTGAGAAAACACTGACGCTAACAGGCCTCCACCCACTTTGAGAATACATCCACCAGGACTAAGCAGTACTTGTTATCTACTTTAGTGGTGGGTAGTGGTCCGATGAAATCGACCTGCAGGGAACGCCACGGTCCCTCTACCCAGCCTATCAGTGTGAAATGTCCGTTTGCATATGAATGCACCATAGTGCCATCCCCACAAGCTTGCCAAACAGTACAGTTCTTTCTTGGAGTTTTGGATTTAAGGATATCAAGTATTGTTCATAAAAATGGCCAGAAAGCTGGTGCTACAGCTGACCACTGTCTCAGCTATATTCCCCAGCATCAGAGCCCACTGTCTCAGCTATATTCCCCAGAATCAGAGCCCACTGTCTCAGCTATATTCCCCAGCATCAGAGCCCACTGTCACAGCTATATTCCCCAGCATCAGAGCCCACTGTCACAGCTATATTCCCCAGCATCAGAGCCCACTATCTCAGCTATATTCCCCAGCATCAGAGCCCACTGTCTGAGCTATATTCTCCAGCATCAGAGCCCACTGTCTCAGCTATATTCCCCAGCATCAGAGCCCACTGTCACAGCTATATTCCCCAGCATCAGAGCCCACTGTCTGAGCTATATTCTCCAGCATCAGAGCCCACTGTCTCAGCTATATTCCCCAGCATCAGAGCCCACTGTCACAGCTATATTCCCCAGCATCAGAGCCCACTGTCTGAGCTATACTCTCCAGCATCAGAGCCCACTGTCACAGCTATATTCCCCAGCATCAGAGCCCACTGTCTCAGCTTTATTCCCCAGTATCAGAGCCCACTGTCACAGCTATATTCCCCAGCTCTGCTGCCCACTGTCACAGTTATATTCCCCAGCTCTGCAGCCCACTGTCGCAGCTATATTCCCCAGCATCAGAGCCCACTGTCTCAGCAAAATTCCTCAGCTCTGCTGCCCACTGTTCTCAGCTACATTCCCCAGCTCTGCTGCCTACTGTCTCAGCTTGAAGTGGGGCTTTCGAGCTCTATTATAATTAAAGGGTTAAGAATGGATCTCGCAACTAAAACGGGCTTTTGTAGAGGTCATCTTTACAAGCTGTGCAAACTGAGGACAATTACAGGAGGCCAAACTGTTGAACCACAGGAGGCCAAACTGTTGAACCACAGGAGGCCCAGAGGGGCAGCTAAACAGGGCAAGGGGTCAAAAGTGACACATTGGAAAAACTCCATTTGGTATGAGACATAGGCGACTGATTGTGTGACGCGAAAGGGAATTTGTCAAGCAGCAAGGAAGGGAAATGGGACCGAAAAGCCAGGAATCCCTGCTGCCTTGTTTCCATGGGAACGCTAGCAGGCCAAGGTCCAGGCACAGGTCCGCATCTTTGGGGAAGGCCCAGGTAATCCTGGAGTGATGTAAATGGATTAATGGCCCAGTGTTCATCGTCTTCCCTCTTACTTCCCATCATTGGCAGCCGGGGAGAATCAGCCCCTTAATCTCCAAGGGTCAGAAGGGATCTGACAATCAATAAGACATTGTTGAAAGAAATGAGAGAGGAGGTAGGCAGTGGGTACAGTAATGGAAGATCCATATTAAATGAGCTCTAATTAAAAGAATATCCATTGCAATTCAGGGTAGAAGGTGGAATGAAAGAAGGAATCGGATTAAAAACTAGGAACCACAGAGCATTTATGAGAGGTGCCGGAGGATGAATTTTGGGAGACACCAGGCCCTGTTGAGGCTTCACACATTCCAGTGGGACAAAGCTCTGGGGTCGGCCATGTATGGAGGGTGGGAGGCAGTGTGGGTGGAGAGACAAGTGGGGTGGGTAAGTGCACGGCTTTTGCGGGTCGATGGATGGGCGATAGGTGGGGCAGAATGCAACTCTGCACAGGCAGGCGGGCAAGTTGGCAAGCACTTGGGATGGGTGAGCAATGCAATGGGGTAGGAAGAGCTTCTTCACACAAAGGGTAGTGGAAATCTGGAACTATCTCGTCCAAAATCTGTTGAGACTGGGAGTCAATGGAAAATTTCAAAACTGAGATTCATAGATTTGGTCAGTCAAGGGTAATAAGGCTCATGGAACCAAAGAGGGTTGATCGAGTTGAGAAACAGGTCAGCCATGATCTAATCGAATGTTGGAACAGGCTCAAGAGGCTGACTGGCCTACTCCTGTTCCTATATTCGTTCCTAATACACAATTTAAAAATAGGTGAATAAATGATCAGGGATCAGCCATTCTCATTTCATAACTGTGCTATTACTAGATCCACTCGGGGTCCGTGATTGGCTTCAGAGCCCATCCAATTGCATGGTCCTAAAGCCACCACTGTCTAAATTGCCTGCATTAAACTTTGAGGGTACATTTTCCATTCTGGATGGCCAGCGCAGTGGAGGGCACGAGACAAACTGGAACTGGGAGATGGCCAGTCCGACGGGTTCTGGCATGGGATGGGTTTCATTTCAATTTCCTGGCGCACGACCTTTTTCCCTCAGCTGTCTCTTTCATATCTACTCTAAGTCTCTCTCTTCATTACTCAAAGCTCATCCCGCTGGCCTTGTCCTTGCTTCCCACCCCACCGCATAACCTTTTACTTCTGAGACTTTTCAACACTTTGTCGAGTTTTCACCACCCACTCACAACAACCCCTTTCTCACTCAACACAACACCTTCCTGACACAACACAACCCCTTCCCCACTGAATACATCCCCTTCCCTATTCAACACAACTCCTTCCCCACTCAACATAACTCCTTTCCCATATATTACAACCCCTTCGCCACAACCCCTTACCGACTCACCACAATCCCTTCCCCACTCATGAGAAACCATGGTCCCAACTCACCATTAATCTCTTCCCTACTCACCACCACATCCTCTGATCACATCAATTTTCTGCCAGGAGCGTGAGGTTAAAATTATTTCTTCTTCCCGTGTAAGTTCACCTGCCATTAAGGAGGTGCATCCCTTTACATTTATGCTACAGCCAACTTTCTCACATTACGCATTACACCAGGTACTGTCACAAATCTAAAATGATGTCAGGATCTTATGGTAATGATTGAAATGAGCTGACCATGCTGACTGTGGGCAATTTGCTTAATGCCCCTTGAGCCAGCTTTGTGCTAACATCTCACCATTCCCTCCTCCACTCCATCACTTTCACAAAGTGGGCCACTCTCGAGTCCAGGAAATGGGAATGAATCAACACAGGCTGAGAGAGAGGATTGGCTGGTGAGAGAGAGGGGATCGGAGGGGGAGCGAAAGGGGATCGGAGGATGAGAGAGAGGGGTTCGGAAGGGGAGAGAGAGCATTGGATGGGAAAGGAGAGGTCAGGAACTCGGGGTGTGGGTGGGAGGAAAGGTCAGGAACTCCGTGGGGTAAAGAGCACGGAGAGTACAGTGGGGATTGGCGAAGAACGTAATCCTAGTCTAAAGTGGGAGGAATGCGAGCGAGAAAGTGATCCAGATGGTAAGACAGATCACATTCTTCCAAACACATCCCCTTTACACCTGCATCACGTTCTCCTTCTCCTCCCTTGAGACCTGGTTGATTTCTCGGAAAGCTTAGTGTGTGCGTGGCAAGTGACATCATTGGGGTGGACGGAATCCGGAAGTCATGACACTGTCACTATTCACTTCATACCCAATAAACCTGTTAACAATCCGTGACCCACACACAATGCCCCATCTATGGGGCGGAGGGGGGGGAATGTTGGAACAGGGTCAAAGGGCTGACTGGCCAACTCCTGTTCCTCTGTTCCTTCCGAATAAGTAATTTAAAAATAGTTGACTAAATGATCGGGGATCAACTATTCTCATTTCAGAACTGAGCCTGAGTCAAAACCAGCACTGGATACATGAGCCTGAGCTCAAACCGAACCCTGGATACATGAGCCTGAGCTCAAACTCAGCTCTGGATACATGATCCTAAGTTCTAACCCAGCCCTGGATACATGAGCATCAGCTGAAAACCAGCTCTGGATACATGAGCCCGAGCTCAAACCCAGCCCTGGATACATGAGACTGACCTCAAACCCAGCCCTGGATACATGAGTCCGAGCAACTCAGCTCGAGATCCATGAGCCTGAGCTCAAACCTAGCTCTGGATACATGAGCCTGAGCTCAAACTCAGCCCTGGATACATGAGCCCGAGCAACTCAGCCCTAGACATGAGCCTGAGCTCAAACCCAGCTCTGGATACATCAACACGAGCTCAAACCCAGCTCTAGATAGATGAGCCTGAGCTCAAACCCAGCCCTGGATACATGAGCCTGAGTTCAAATCCAGCTCTGGATACATGAGTCTGAGCTCAAACCCAGCCCTGGATATATGAGCCTGAGCTCAAACCCAGCCCTGGATACATGAGCCTGAGCTCAAACCCAGCCCTGGATACATGAGCCCGAGAAACACAGCACTGGATACATGAGCCCAAGAAAGCCAACCCTGGATACATGAGCCTGAGCTCAAACTCAGCTCTGGATACATGAGCCGAAGTTCAAACCCGGCCCTGGATACATGAGCCTCAGCTGAAAACCAGCTCTGGATACATGATGCCGAGAAACCCAGCACTGGATACATGAGCCCGAGAAACACAGCACTGGATACATGAGCCCGAGCAACTCAGCCCTAGACATGAGCCTGAGCTCAAACCCAGCTCTGGATACATCAACACGAGCTCAAACCCAGCCCTCGATACATGAGCCTGAGTTCATGCCCAGCCCTGGATACATGAAACTGAGCTCAAACCCAGCCCTGGATATATGAGCCTTAGCTCAAACCCAGCCCCGGATACATGAGCCCGAGAATCCCAGCCCTGGATACATGAGCCTGAGCTCAAACACAGCCCTGGATACATGAGCCTGAGCTCAAACCCAGCCCTGGATACATGAGCCCGAGCTCAAACCCAGCCCTGGATACATGAGCCTGAGCTCAAACCCAGCCATGGACACATGAGCCCGAGCTCAAACCCAGTCCTGGATACATGAGACTGAGCTAAAACCCAGCCCAGGATACATGAGCCCGAGCTCAAACCCAGTCCTGGATACATGAGACTGAGCTCAAACCCAGCCCAGGATACATGAGCCCGAGCTCAAACGCAGCCCTGGATACATGAGCCCGAGCTCAAACGCAGCCCTGGATGCAGGAGTCTGATCTCAAACAGAGCCCTGGATACATGAGCCTAAGCTCAAATCCAGCTCCTGTTACATGAGACTGAGCTCAAACCCAGCCCTGGAGACATGAGCCCGAGCTCAAACCCAGCCTTGGATACATGATCCTGAGCTCAAACCTAGCCCTGCATACAGGAGCCCGATAAACCCAGCCTTGGATACATGAGCCCGAGAAACTCAGCCCTGGATACATGAGCCTGAGCTCAAACCCAGCTCTGGATACATGAGCCCGAGAAACTCAGCACTCGATACATGAGCCCGGGAAACCAACACTGGATACATGAGCCCAAGAAACCCAGCACTGGATACATGAGCCTGAGTTCAAACCCTGTCCTGGATACATGAGCCTGAGCTCAAACTCAGACCTGCATACATGAGACTGAGCTCAAACCCAGCCCAGGATACATGAGCCTGAGAAATACAGCCCTGATACATGAGACTGAGCTCAAACCCAGCCCTGAATACATGAACCCGAGCTCAAACCCAGCCCCGGATATATGAGCCCGAGAAACCCAGCCCTGGATACATGACCCTGAGCTCAAACCCCACTCTGGATATATGAGCCTGAGCTCAAACCCAGCCCTCGATACATGAGCCTGAGCTCAAACCCATCCCTGGATACATGAGCCCGAGCTCAAACCCAGCCCTCGATACATGAGCCTGAGCTCAAACCCATCCCTGGATACATGAGCCCGAGCTCAAACCCAGCCCTAGATATATGAGCCTGAGCTCAAACCCAGCCCTCGATACATGAGCCTGAGCTCAAACCCATCCCTGGATACATGAGCCTGAGCTCAAACCCCACTCTGGATATATGAGCCTGAGCTCAAACCCAGCCCTCGATACATGAGCCTGAGCTCAAACCCATCCCTGGATACATGAACCCGAGCTCAAACCCAGCCCCGGATACATGAGCCTGAGAAACCCAGCCCTGGATACATGAGCCCGAGCTCAAACCCCACTCTGGATATATGAGCCTGAGCTCAAACCCAGCCCTCGATACATGAGCCTGAGCTCAAACCCATCCCTGGATACATGAGCCCGAGCTCAAACCCAGCCCTAGATACATGAGCCCGAGAAACCCAGCCCTGGATACATGAGCCTGAGCTGAAAGACAACCCTGGATACATGAGCCTGAGCTCAAACCCAGCGCTGGATACATGAGACTGAGCTCAAACCCAGCCCTGGATACATGAAACCGTGCTCAACCTCAGCCCTGGATACATGAGCCCGAGCTCCAACGCAGCCCTGGATACATGAGCCTGAGCTCAAACCCAGCCTTGGATACATGAGCCCGAGAACCCAGCCCTGGATACATGAGCCTGAGAAACCCAGCCCTGGATCCATGAGCCTGAGCTCAAACCCAGCCCTGGATACATCAACACGAGCTCAAACCCAACCCTCGATACATGAGCCTGAGTTCATGCCCAGCCCTGGATACATGAGACTGAGCTCAAACCCAGCCCAGGATACATGAGCCTGAGAAATACAGCCCTGGATACATGAGACTGAGCTCAAACCCAGCCCTGGATACATGAACCCGAGCTCAAAACCAGCCCCGGATATATGAGCCCGAGAAACCCAGCCCTGGATACATGAGCCTGAGCTCAAACCCCACTCTGGATATATGAGCCCGAGCTCAAACCCAGCCCTCGATACATGAGCCTGAGCTCAAACCCATCCCTGGATACATGAGCCCGAGCTCAAACCCAGCCCTAGATATATGAGCCTGAGCTCAAACCCAGCCCTCGATACATGAGCCTGAGCTCAAACCCATCCCTGGATACATGAGCCTGAGCTCAAACCCCACTCTGGATATATGAGCCTGAGCTCAAACCCAGCCCTCGATACATGAGCCTGAGCTCAAACCCATCCCTGGATACATGAACCCGAGCTCAAACCCAGCCCCGGATACATGAGCCTGAGAAACCCAGCCCTGGATACATGAGCCCGAGCTCAAACCCCACTCTGGATATATGAGCCTGAGCTCAAACCCAGCCCTCGATACATGAGCCTGAGCTCAAACCCATCCCTGGATACATGAGCCCGAGCTCAAACCCAGCCCTAGATACATGAGCCCGAGAAACCCAGCCCTGGATACATGAGCCTGAGCTGAAAGACAACCCTGGATACATGAGCCTGAGCTCAAACCCAGCGCTGGATACATGAAACCGTGCTCAACCTCAGCCCTGGATACATGAGCCCGAGCTCCAACGCAGCCCTGGATACATGAGCCTGAGCTCAAACCCAGCCTTGGATACATGAGCCCGAGAACCCAGCCCTGGATACATGAGCCTGAGAAACCCAGCCCTGGATCCATGAGCCTGAGCTCAAACCCAGCCCTGGATACATCAACACGAGCTCAAACCCAACCCTCGATACATGAGCCTGAGTTCATGCCCAGCCCTGGATACATGAGACTGAGCTCAAACCCAGCCCTGGATACATGAGCCTCAGCTCAAACCCAGCCCTGGATACATGAGCACGAGAATCCCAGCCCTGGATACATGAGCCTGAGCTCAAACACAGCCCTGGATACATGAGCCTGAGCTCAAACACAGCCCTGGATACATGAGCCCGAGCTCAAACCCAGCCCTGGATACTTGAGCCCGAGCTCAAACCCAGCCCTGGATACATGAGCCCGAGCTCAAACCCAGCCCTGGATACTTGAGCCCGAGCTCAAACCCAGCCCTGGATACATGAGCCTGAGCTCAAACCCAGCCATGGACACATGAGCCTGAGCTCAAACCCAGCCCTGGATACATGAGCCTGAGCTCAAACCCAGCCATGGACACATGAGCCCGAGCTCAAACCCAGTCCTGGATACATGAGACTGAGTTAAAACCCAGCCCAGGATACATGAGCACGAGCTCAAACCCAGTCCTGGATACATGAGACTGAGCTCAAACCCAATCCTGGATACATGAGCCCGAGCTCAAACCCAGCCCTGGATACATGAGCCCGAGCTCAAACACAGCCCTGGATGCATGAGTCTGATCTCAAACAGAGCCCTGGATACATGAGCCTGAGCTCAAAACCAGCTCTGGATACATGAGCCTGAGCTCAAACCCAGCCCTGGATAGATGAGCCAGAGAAACCCAGCCCTGGATACATGAGCACAGGAAACCAGCCCTGGATACATGAGCCTAAGCTCAAACCCAGCTCTTGTTACATGAGCCTGAGCTCAAACCCAGCCCTGGATACATGAGCCCGAGCTCAAACCCAGCCTTGGATACATGATCCTGAGGTCAAACCTAGCCCTGCATACAGGAGCCCGATAAACCCAGCCTTGGATGCATGAGCCCGATAAACTCAGCCCTGGATACATGAGCCTGATCTCAAACCCAGCCCTGGATACATGAGCCCGAGAAACTCAGCAGTCGATACATGAGCCCGGGAAACCAACACTGGATACATGAGCCCAAGAAACCCAGCACTGGATACATGAGCCTGAGTTCAAACCCTGTCCTGGATACATGAGCCTGAGCTCAAACCCAGACCTGCATACATGAGACTGAGCTCAAACCCAGCCCAGGATACATGAGCCTGAGAAATACAGCCCTGATACATGAGACTGAGCTCAAACCCAGCCCTGGATACATGAACCCGAGCTCAAACCCAGCCCCGGATACATGAGCCTGAGAAACCCAGCCCTGGATACATGAGCCTTAAGAAACCCAGCTCTGGATACATGAGCCCGAGCTCAAATCCAGCCCTGGATACATGAGCCCGAGCTCAAATCCAGCCCTGGGTACATGAGACTGAGCTCAAACTCAGCCCTCGATACATGAGCCTGAGTGCATGCCCAACCCTGGATTCATGAGACCGAGCTCAAACCGAGCCCTGGATACATGAGCCCGAGAAACCCAGCCCTGGATACATGAGCCCGAGCTCAAACCCAGCCCTGGATACATGAGCATGAGCTCAAACCTATCCCTGGATACATGAGCCCGAGCTCCAACGCAGTCCTGGATACATGAGCCTGAGCTCAAACCCAGCTCTGGATAGAAACATAGAAAATAGGTGCAAGATTAGGCCATTTGGCCCTTCGAGCTTGCACCGCCATTAAATGACTTCATCGCTGAACATGCAACTTCAGTACCCCATTCCTGCTTTCTCGCCATACCCCTTGATCCCCCAGTAGTAAGGACGACATCTAACTCCTTTTTGAAAATATTGAGTGAATTGGCCTCAACAACTTTCTGTGGAAGAGAATTCCACAGGTTCACCACTCTCGGGGTGAAGATGTTTCTCCTCATCGCGGTCCGAAATGGCTTTCCCTTATCCTTAGACTGTGACCCCATGATACATGAGCTCAAACCCAGACCTGGATACATCAGCCCTAGCTCAAACCCAGCCCTGGATACAGGAGCCTGAGCTCAAATCCAGCTCTGGATACATGAGCCTGAGCTCAAACCCAGCCCTCGATACATGAGCCTGAGCTCAAGCCCATCCCTGGATACATGAGCCCGAGTTCAAACCAGCCCTGGATACATGAACCCGAGAACCCAGCCCTGGATACATGAGCATGAGAAACCCAGCCCTGGTTACATGAGCCCGAGCTCAAACCCAGCCCTGGATACATGAGCCTGAGCTCAAACACAGCCCTGGATACATGAGCCTGAGCTCAAACCCAGCCCTGGATACATGAGCCCGAGCTCAAACCCAGCCCTGGATACATGAGCCTGAGCTCAAACCCAGCCATGGACACATGAGCCCGAGCTCAAACCCAGCCCTGGATACATGATCCTGAGCTCTAACACAGCCCTGGATGCATGAGCCTGAGCTCAAACCCAGCCCTGGATGCATGAGCCTGAGCTCAAACCCAGCCCTGGATACATGAGCCTGAGCTCAAACCCAGCCCTGGATACATGAGCCCGAGCTCAAACCCAGCCCTGGATACATGAGCCTGAGCTCAAACCCAGCCATGGACACATGAGCCCGAGCTCAAACCCAGTCCTGGATACATGAGACTGAGCTCAAACCCAGCCCAGGATACATGAGCCAGAGCACAAACCCAGCCCTGGATACATGATCCTGAGCTCTAACACAACCCTGGATACATGAGCCTGAGCTCAAACCCAGCCCTGGATACATGAGCCCGAGAAACCCAGCCCTGGATACATGTTCCTGAGCTCAAACCCAGCCCTGGATACATGAGCCCGAGGAACCCAGCCCTGGGTACATGAGCCTGTGCTCAAACCCAACCCTGGATGCATCAGCCTGAGCTCAAACCCAATCCTGGATAGAAACATAGAAAATAGGTGCAAAAGCAGGCCATTTGGCCCTTCGAGCCTGCACTGCCATTCAATGATTTAATCGCTGAACATGCAACTTCAGTACCCCATTCCTGCTTTCTCGCCATACACCTTGATCCCCTAGTAGTAAGGACTACATCTAACTCATTTTTGAAAATATTGAGTGAATTGGCCTCACCAACTTTATATGGTAGAGAATTACACAGGTTCACCACTCTCTGGGTGAAGAAGTTTCTCCTCATCGCGGTCCTAAATGGCTTACCCCTTATCCTAAGACTGTGACCCCATGATACATGAGCTCAAACCCAGCCCTGGATACATCAGCCCGAGCTGAAACCCAGCACTGGATACATGAGCCCGAGAAACCCAACCCTGGATACATGAGCTTGAGCTCAAACCCAGCCATGGATACATGAGCCCGAGCTCAAACCCAGCTCCGGATACATGAGGCTGAGCTCGAACCTAGCTCTGAAAACATGAGCATGTGCTCAAACCCAACCCTGGATACATAAGCCCGAGAAACCCAGCCCCGGATACATCAGCCTGAGCTCAAAACAAGCTCTGGTGACATGACCCTGAGCTCAAACCCAGCCCTGGATACATGAGCCCGAGCTCAAACCCAGCCCTGCATACATGAGCCCGAGAAACACAGCACTGGATACATGAGCCCAAGAAAGCCAACCCTGGATACATGAGCCTGAGCTCAAACACAGCTCTGGTTACATGAGCCTAGCTCCAACCCAGCCCTGGGTACATGAGACTGAGCTCAAACCCAGCCCTGGTTACATGATGCCGAGAAACCCAATCCTGTATGCATGAGACTGAGCTCAAGCCCAGGCCTGGATACATGAGCCCGAGCAACTCAGCCCGAGATCCATGAGGTTGAGCTCAAACCCAGCTCTGGATACATGAGCCTGAGCTCAAACCCAGCCCTGGGTACGTGAGCCTGAGCTCAAACCCAACCCTGCATACATGAAAATGAGCTCAAACCCAGCCCTGGATACATGAGCCCGAGCTCCAACTCAGCCCTGGATACATGAGCCTGAGCTCAAACCCAATCCTGGATAGAAACATAGAAAATAGGTGCAAAAGCAGGCCATTTGGCCCTTCGAGCCTGCACTGCCATTCAATGATTTAATCGCTGAACATGCAACTTCAGTACCCCATTCCTGCTTTCTCGCCATACACCTTGATCCCCTAGTAGTAAAGACTACATCTAACTCCTTTTTGAAAATATTGAGTGAATTGACCTCCACAACGTTCTGTGGAAGAGAATTCCAAATGTTCACCACTCTCTGGGTGAAGAAGTTTCTCCTCATCGCGATCCTAAATGGCTTTCCTCTTATCCTTAGACTGTGACCCCATGATACATGAGCTCAAACCCAGCCCTGGATACATCAGCCCGAGCTGAAACCCAGCACTGGATACATGAGCCCGAGAAACCCAACCCTGGATACATGAACTTGAGCTCAAACCCAGCTCTGGATACATGAGGCTGAGCTCGAACCTAGCTCTGGAAACATGAGCATGAGCTCAAACTCAGTCCTGGATACATGAGACTAAGCTCAAACTCAGCCCAGGATACATGAGCCTGAGCTCAAACCCAGCCCTGGATAGATAAGCCCGAGAAACGCAGCCCTGGATACATGAGCCCGAGCTCAAACCCAGTCCTGGATAGATGAGACTAAGCTCAAACCCAGCCCAAGATACATGAGCCTGAGTCAACCCCACCCCTGGATACATGAGCCTGAGCTCAAACCCATCCCTGGATACATGAGCCTGAGCACAAACCGAGCCCTGGATACATGAGCCTGAGCTCAAACACAGCTCTGGATACAAGAGGCTGTGCTCAAACCTAGCTCTGGATATATGAGCCTGAGCTCAAACCCAGCACTGGATACATGAGCCTGAGTTCAAACCCAGCCCTCGATACATGAGCCTGAGTTCAAACCCAGCCCTGGATACATGAGCCCGAGCTCAAACTCAGCTCTGGATACATGAGCCTAAGTTCAAACACAGCCCTGGATATATGAGGCTGAGCTCAAAACCAGCTCTGTATATATGAGCCCGAGCTGAAACCCAGCCCTGGATACATGAGTCTGAGCTCAAACCCAGCCGTGGATACATGATGCCGAGAAACCCAGCCCTGGATACATGAGACTGAGCTCAAATCCAGCCCTGGATAGATGAGCCCGAGCAACTCAGCCCTAGATCCATGAGCCTGAGCTCAAACCCAGTTCGGGAGAAATGAGCCTGAGCTCAAACACAGCCCTCGATACATGAGCACGAGAAACCCAGCACTGGATACATGAGCCCGAGCAACTCAGCCCTAGATCCATGAGCCTGAGCTCAAACCCAGCCCTGGATACGTGAGCCTGAGCTCAAAGCCAGCCCTCGATACATGAGCCTGAGCTCAAGCCCAGGCCTAGATACATGAGACTGAGCTCAAGCCCAGCACTGGATACATGAGCCTGAGAAACCCAGCCCTGGAGACATGAGCCCGAGCTCAAACCCAGCATTGGATACGTGAGCCTGAGCTCAAACCCAGCCCTCGATACATGAGCCTGAGCTCAATCCCATCCCTGGATACATGAGCCCGAGTTCAAACCCAGCCCTGGATAAATGAGCCCGAGAACCCAGCCTTGGATACATGAGCCTGAGAAACCCAGCCCTGGATACATGAGTCCGAGCTCAAACCCAGCTCTGGATACATGAGGCTGAGCTCAAACCGAGCTCTGGATATATGAGCCTGAGCTCAAACCCAGCACTGGATACATGAGCCTGAGCTCAAACCCAGCCCTCGATACATGAGCCTGAGTTCAAACCCAACCCTGGATCCATGAGACTGAGCTCAAACCCAACCCTGGATACATGAGCCTGAGCTCAAACCCAGCCCTGGATACATGAGCCCGAGCTCAAACCCAATCCTGGATACATGAGCCTGAGAAACCCACCCCTGGATACATGAGCCCGAGCTCAAACCCAGCCCTGGATACATGAGCCTGAGCTCAAACGCAGCCCTGGATACATGAGCCCGAGCTCAAACACAGCCCTGGATACATGAGCCTGAGCTCAAACCCAGCCATGAACACATGAGCCCGAGCTCAAACCCAGTCCTGGATACATGAGACTGAGCTCAAACCCAGCCCAGGATACATGAGCCAGAGCTCAAAACCAGCCCAGGATACATGAGCCAGAGCTCAAACCCAGCCCTGGATACATGAGCCTGAGCTCAAACCCAGCCCTGGATACATGATCCTGAGCTCTAACACAGCCCTGGATGCATGAGCCTGAGCTCAAACCCAGCCCTGGATACATGAGCCTGAGAAAACCAGCCCTGGATACATGAGCCCGAGCTCAAACCCAGCTCTGGATACATTAGCCCGAGCTCAAACCCAGCCCTGGATACATGAGCCTGAGCTCAAACCAAGCCCTGGATACATGAGCCCGAGAAACCCAGCCCTGGATACATGTTCCTGAGCTCAAGCACAGCCCTGGATACATGAGCCTGACCTCAAACCCAGCCCTGGATACATGAGCCCGAGAAACGCAGCCCATGTTACATGAGCCTGAGCTCAAACCCAGCCCTGGATACATGATCCTGAGCTCTAACACAGCTCTGGATACATCAGCCCGAGCTCAAACCCAAGCCTGGATATATGAGCCTGAGCTCAAACCCAGCCCTGGATACATGAGCCCGAGAAACCCAGCCCTGGATACATGTTCCTGAGCTCAAACCCAGCCCTGGATACATGAGCCCGAGGAACCCAGCCCTGGGTACATGAGCCTGTGCTCAACCCCAGCCCTGGATACATGATCCGAAGCTCAAACCCATCCCTGGATACATGAGCACGAGAAACCCAGCCCTGGATACGTGAGCCTGAGCTCAAAGCCAGCCCTCGATACATGAGCCTGAGCTCAAGCCCAGGCCTAGATACATGAGACTGAGCTCAAGCCCAGCCCTGGATACATGAGCCTGAGAAACCCAGCCCTGGAGACATGAGCCCGAGCTCAAACCCAGCATTGGATACGTGAGCCTGAGCTCAAACCCAGCCCTCGATACATGAGCCTGAGCTCAATCCCATCCCTGGATACATGAGCCCGAGTTCAAACCCAGCCCTGGATAAATGAGCCCGAGAACCCAGCCCTGAATACATGAGCCTGAGAAACCCAGCCCTAGATACATGAGTCCGAGCTCAAACCCAGCTCTGGATACATGAGGCTGAGCTCAAACCGAGCTCTGGATATATGAGCCTGAGCTCAAACCCAGCACTGCATACATGAGCCTGAGCTCAAACCCAGCCCTCGATACATGAGCCTGAGTTCAAACCCAACCCTGGATCCATGAGACTGAGCTCAAACCCAACCCTGGATACATGAGCCTGAGCTCAAACACAGCCCTGG
This sequence comes from Pristiophorus japonicus, assembly GCF_044704955.1. NCBI lineage: Eukaryota > Metazoa > Chordata > Chondrichthyes > Pristiophoridae > Pristiophorus > Pristiophorus japonicus. Next base: position 148,918,659 of record NC_091987.1, on the reverse strand, counting down.
ATACGTGAGCCTGAGCTCAAACCCAGCCCTGGATACATGAGCCCGAGCTCAAACCCAGCGCTGGATACATGAGCCTGAGAAACCCAGCCCTGGATACATGAGCCCGAGCTCAAACCCAGCCCTGGATACATGAGCCTGAGCTCAAACCCAGCCATGGACACATGAGCCCGAGCTCAAACCCAGTCCTGGATACATGAGACTGAGCTCAAACCCAGCCCAGGATACATGAGCCAGAGCTCAAACCCAGTCCTGGATACATGAGACTGAGCTCAAACCCAGCCCTGGATACATGAGCCCGAGAAACCCAGCCCTGGATGCATGAGCCTGAGCTCAAACCCAGCCCTGGATACATGAGCCTGAGCTCAAACACAGCCCTGGATACATGAGCCTGAGCCCAAACCCAGCCCTGGATACATGAGCCCGAGCTCAAACACAGCCCTGGATACATGAGCCTGAGCTCAAACCCAGCCATGGACACATGAGCCCGAGCTCAAACCCAGTCCTGGATACATGAGACTGAGCTCAAACACAGCCCCTGGATACATGAGCCTGAGCTCAAACCCAGCCCTGGATACATGAGCCCGAGCTCAAACCCAGCCCTGGATACATGAGCCTGAGAAACCCAGCCCTCTATACATGAGCCCGAGCTCAAACCCAGCCCTGGATACATGAGCCTGAGCTCAAACACAGCCCTGGATACATGAGCCTGAGCTCAAACCCAGCCCTGGATACATGAGCCCGAGCTCAAACCCAGCCCTGGATACATGAGCCTGAGCTCAAACCCAGCCATGGACACATGAGCCCGAGCTCAAACCCAGTCCTGGATACATGAGACTGAGCTCAAACCCAGCCCAGGATACATGAGCCAGAGCTCAAACCCAGACCTGGATACATGAGACTGAGCTCAAACCCAGCCCTGGATACATGATCCCGAGAAACCCAGCCCTGGATACATGAGCCTGAGCTCAAACCCAGAACTGGATACATGATCCTGAGCTCAAACACAGCCCTGGATGCATGAGCCTGAGCTCAAACCCAGCCCTGGATACATGAGCCTGAGCTCAAACACAGCCCTGGATACATGAGCCTGAGCTCAAACCCAGCCCTGGATACATGAGCCCGAGCTCAAACACAGCCCTGGATACATGAGCCTGAGCTCAAACCCAGCCATGGACACATGAGCCCGAGCTCAAACCCAGTCCTGGATACATGAGACTGAGCTCAAACCCAGCCCAGGATACATGAGCCAGAGCACAAACCCAGTCCTGGATACATGAGACTGAGCTCAAAGCCAGCCCTGGATACATGAGCCCGAGAAACCCAGCCCTGGATACATGAGCCTGAGCTCAAACACAGCCCTGGATACATGAGCCCGAGCTCAAACCCAGTCCTGGATAGATGAGACTAAGCTCAAACCCAGCCCAAGATACATGAGCCTGAGTCAACCCCACCCCTGGATACATGAGCCTGAGCTCAAACCCATCCCTGGATACATGAGCCTGAGCACAAACCGAGCCCTGGATACATGAGCCTGAGCTCAAACACAGCTCTGGATACAAGAGGCTGTGCTCAAACCTAGCTCTGGATATATGAGCCTGAGCTCAAACCCAGCACTGGATACATGAGCCTGAGTTCAAACCCAGCCCTCGATACATGAGCCTGAGTTCAAACCCAGCCCTGGATACATGAGCCCGAGCTCAAACTCAGCTCTGGATACATGAGCCTAAGTTCAAACACAGCCCTGGATACATGAGGCTGAGCTCAAAACCAGCTCTGTATATATGAGCCCGAGCTGAAACCCAGCCCTGGATACATGAGTCTGAGCTCAAACCCAGCCGTGGATACATGATGCCGAGAAACCCAGCCCTGGATACATGAGACTGAGCTCAAATCCAGCCCTGGATAGATGAGCCCGAGCAACTCAGCCCTAGATCCATGAGCCTGAGCTCAAACCCAGTTCTGGAGAAATGAGCCTGAGCTCAAACACAGCCCTCGATACATGAGCACGAGAAACCCAGCACTGGATACATGAGCCCGAGCAACTCAGCCCTAGATCCATGAGCCTGAGCTCAAACCCAGCCCTGGATACGTGAGCCTGAGCTCAAAGCCAGCCCTCGATACATGAGCCTGAGCTCAAGCCCAGGCCTAGATACATGAGACTGAGCTCAAGCCCAGCACTGGATACATGAGCCTGAGAAACCCAGCCCTGGAGACATGAGCCCGAGCTCAAACCCAGCATTGGATACGTGAGCCTGAGCTCAAACCCAGCCCTCGATACATGAGCCTGAGCTCAATCCCATCCCTGGATACATGAGCCCGAGTTCAAACCCAGCCCTGGATAAATGAGCCCGAGAACCCAGCCCTGGATACATGAGCCTGAGAAACCCAGCCCTGGATACATGAGTCCGAGCTCAAACCCAGCTCTGGATACATGAGGCTGAGCTCAAACCGAGCTCTGGATATATGAGCCTGAGCTCAAACCCAGCACTGGATACATGAGCCTGAGCTCAAACCCAGCCCTCGATACATGAGCCTGAGTTCAAACCCAACCCTGGATCCATGAGACTGAGCTCAAACCCAACCCTGGATACATGAGCCTGAGCTCAAACCCAGCCCTGGATACATGAGCCCGAGCTCAAACCCAATCCTGGATACATGAGCCTGAGAAACCCACCCCTGGATACATGAGCCCGAGCTCAAACCCAGCCCTGGATACATGAGCCTGAGCTCAAACGCAGCCCTGGATACATGAGCCCGAGCTCAAACACAGCCCTGGATACATGAGCCTGAGCTCAAACCCAGCCATGAACACATGAGCCCGAGCTCAAACCCAGTCCTGGATACATGAGACTGAGCTCAAACCCAGCCCAGGATACATGAGCCAGAGCTCAAAACCAGCCCAGGATACATGAGCCAGAGCTCAAACCCAGTCCTGGATACATGAGCCTGAGCTCAAACCCAGCCCTGGATACATGATCCTGAGCTCGAACACAGCCCTGGATGCATGAGCCTGAGCGCAAACCCAGCCCTGGATACATGAGACTGAGCTCAAACCCAGCCCTGGATACATGTGCCCGAGAAACCCAGCCCTGGATACATGAGCCTGAGCTCAAACCCAGCCCTGGATACATGATCCTGAGCTCTAACACAGCCCTGGATGCATGAGCCTGAGCTCAAACCCAGCCCTGGATACATGAGCCTGAGAAAACCAGCCCTGGATACATGAGCCCGAGCTCAAACCCAGCTCTGGATACATTAGCCCGAGCTCAAACCCAGCCCTGGATACATGAGCCTGAGCTCAAACCAAGCCCTGGATACATGAGCCCGAGAAACCCAGCCCTGGATACATGTTCCTGAGCTCAAGCACAGCCCTGGATACATGAGCCTGACCTCAAACCCAGCCCTGGATACATGAGCCCGAGAAACGCAGCCCATGTTACATGAGCCTGAGCTCAAACCCAGCCCTGGATACATGATCCTGAGCTCTAACACAGCTCTGGATACATCAGCCCGAGCTCAAACCCAAGCCTGGATATATGAGCCTGAGCTCAAACCCAGCCCTGGATACATGAGCCCGAGAAACCCAGCCCTGGATACATGTTCCTGAGCTCAAACCCAGCCCTGGATACATGAGCCCGAGGAACCCAGCCCTGGGTACATGAGCCTGTGCTCAACCCCAGCCCTGGATACATGATCCGAAGCTCAAACCCATCCCTGGATACATGAGCACGAGAAACCCAGCCCTGGATACATGAGCCTGAGCTCAAACCCAGCTCTGGATACATGATCCTGAGCTCAAGCCCATCCCTGGATACGTGAGCCTGAGCTCAAAGCCAGCCCTCGATACATGAGCCTGAGCTCAAGCCCAGGCCTAGATACATGAGACTGAGCTCAAGCCCAGCCCTGGATACATGAGCCTGAGAAACCCAGCCCTGGAGACATGAGCCCGAGCTCAAACCCAGCATTGGATACGTGAGCCTGAGCTCAAACCCAGCCCTCGATACATGAGCCTGAGCTCAATCCCATCCCTGGATACATGAGCCCGAGTTCAAACCCAGCCCTGGATAAATGAGCCCGAGAACCCAGCCCTGAATACATGAGCCTGAGAAACCCAGCCCTAGATACATGAGTCCGAGCTCAAACCCAGCTCTGGATACATGAGGCTGAGCTCAAACCGAGCTCTGGATATATGAGCCTGAGCTCAAACCCAGCACTGGATACATGAGCCTGAGCTCAAACCCAGCCCTCGATACATGAGCCTGAGTTCAAACCCAACCCTGGATCCATGAGACTGAGCTCAAACCCAACCCTGGATACATGAGCCTGAGCTCAAACACAGCCCTGGATACGTGAGCCTGAGCTCAAACCAAGCCCTGGATACATGAGCCCGAGCTCAAACCCAGCCCTGGATACATGAGCCTGAGAAACCCAGCCCTGGATACATGAGCCCGAGCTCAAACCCAGCCCTGGATACATGAGCCTGAGCTCAAACCCAGCCATGGACACATGAGCCCGAGCTCAAACCCAGTCCTGGATACATGAGACTGAGCTCAAACCCAGCCCAGGATACATGAGCCAGAGCTCAAACCCAGTCCTGGATACATGAGACTGAGCTCAAACCCAGCCCTGGATACATGAGCCCGAGAAACCCAGCCCTGGATGCATGAGCCTGAGCTCAAACCCAGCCCTGGATACATGAGCCTGAGCTCAAACACAGCCCTGGATACATGAGCCTGAGCCCAAACCCAGCCCTGGATACATGAGCCCGAGCTCAAACACAGCCCTGGATACATGAGCCTGAGCTCAAACCCAGCCATGGACACATGAGCCCGAGCTCAAACCCAGTCCTGGATACATGAGACTGAGCTCAAACACAGCCCCTGGATACATGAGCCTGAGCTCAAACCCAGCCCTGGACACATGAGCCCGAGCTCAAACCCAGCCCTGGATACATGAGCCTGAGAAACCCAGCCCTCTATACATGAGCCCGAGCTCAAACCCAGCCCTGGATACATGAGCCTGAGCTCAAACACAGCCCTGGATACATGAGCCTGAGCTCAAACCCAGCCCTGGATACATGAGCCCGAGCTCAAACCCAGCCCTGGATACATGAGCCTGAGCTCAAACCCAGCCATGGACACATGAGCCCGAGCTCAAACCCAGTCCTGGATACATGAGACTGAGCTCAAACCCAGCCCAGGATACATGAGCCAGAGCTCAAACCCAGACCTGGATACATGAGACTGAGCTCAAACCCAGCCCTGGATACATGAGCCTGAGCTCAAACACAGCCCTGGATACATGAGCCCGAGCTCAAACCCAGCCCTGGATACATGAGCCTGAGAAACCCAGCCCTGGATACATGAGCCCGAGCTCAAACCCAGCCCTGGATACATGAGCCTGAGCTCAAACCCAGCCATGGACACATGAGCCCGAGCTCAAACCCAGTCCTGGATACATGAGACTGAGCTCAAACCCAGCCCAGGATACATGAGCCCGAGAAACCCAGCCCTGGATGCATGAGCCTGAGCTCAAACCCAGCCCTGGATACATGAGCCTGAGCTCAAACACAGCCCTGGATACATGAGCCTGAGCCCAAACCCAGCCCTGGATACATGAGCCCGAGCTCAAACACAGCCCTGGATACATGAGCCTGAGCTCAAACCCAGCCATGGACACATGAGCCCGAGCTCAAACCCAGTCCTGGATACATGAGACTGAGCTCAAACACAGCCCCTGGATACATGAGCCTGAGCTCAAACCCAGCCCTGGATACATGAGCCCGAGCTCAAACCCAGCCCTGGATACATGAGCCTGAGAAACCCAGCCCTCTATACATGAGCCCGAGCTCAAACCCAGCCCTGGATACATGAGCCTGAGCTCAAACACAGCCCTGGATACATGAGCCTGAGCTCAAACCCAGCCCTGGATACATGAGCCCGAGCTCAAACCCAGCCCTGGATACATGAGCCTGAGCTCAAACCCAGCCATGGACACATGAGCCCGAGCTCAAACCCAGTCCTGGATACATGAGACTGAGCTCAAACCCAGCCCAGGATACATGAGCCAGAGCTCAAACCCAGACCTGGATACATGAGACTGAGCTCAAACCCAGCCCTGGATACATGAGCCCGAGAAACCCAGCCCTGGATACATGAGCCTGAGCTCAAACCCAGCACTGGATACATGATCCTGAGCTCAAACACAGCCCTGGATGCATGAGCCTGAGCTCAAACCCAGCCCTGGATACATGAGCCTGAGCTCAAACACAGCCCTGGATACATGAGCCTGAGCTCAAACCCAGCCCTGGATACATGAGCCCGAGCTCAAACACAGCCCTGGATACATGAGCCTGAGCTCAAACCCAGCCATGGACACATGAGCCCGAGCTCAAACCCAGTCCTGGATACATGAGACTGAGCTCAAACCCAGCCCAGGATACATGAGCCAGAGCACAAACCCAGTCCTGGATACATGAGACTGAGCTCAAAGCCAGCCCTGGATACATGAGCCCGAGAAACCCAGCCCTGGATACATGAGCCTGAGCTCAAACACAGCCCTGGATACATGATCCTGAGCTCTAACACAGCCCTGGATGCATGAGCCTGAGCTCAAACCCAGCCCTGGATACATGAGACTGAGAAACCGAGCCCTGGATACATGAGCCCGAGCTCAAATCCAACTCTGGATACATCAGCCCGAGCTCAAACCCAGCCCTGGATACATGAGCCTGAGCTAAAATCCAGCCCTGGATACATGAGCCCGAGAAACCCAGCCCTGGATACATGTGCCTGAGCTCAAACCCAGCCCTGGATACATGAGCCCGAGGAACCCAGCCCTGGGTACATGAGCCTGTGCTCACACCCAGCCCTGGATACATGAGCCTGAGAAACCCAGCCCTGGATATATGAGCCCGAGCTCAAACCCAGCTCTGGATACATGAGACTGATGCTCAAACCCAGCCCAGGATACATGAGCCAGAGCACAAACCCAGTCCTGGATACATGAGACTGAGCTCAAACCCAGCCCTGGATACATGAGCCCGAGAAACCCAGCCCTGGATACATGAGCCTGAGCTCAAACCCAGCCCTGGATACATGATCCTGAGCTCTAACACAGCCCTGGATGCATGAGCCTGAGCTCAAACCCAGCCCTGGATACATGAGCCCGAGCTCAAACCCAGCTCTGGATACATCAGCCCGAGCTCAAACCCAGCCCTGGATAGATGAGCCTGAGCTCAAACCCAGCCCTGGATACATGAGCCCGAGAAACCCATCCCTGGATACATGTTCCTGAGCTCAAGCACAGCCCTGGATACATGAGCCTGACCTCAAACCCAGCCCTGGATACATGAGCCCGAGAAACCCAGTCCATGTTACATGAGCCTGAGCTCAAATCCAGCCCTGGATACAGATCCTGAGCTCTAACACAGCTCTGGATACATGAGCCCGAGGAACCCAGCCCTGGATACATGTTCCTGAGCTCAAACCCAGCCCTGGATACATGAGCCCGAGGAACCCAGCCCTGGGTACATGAGCCTGTGCTCAAACCCAGCCCTGGATACATGATCCTGAGCTCAAACCCATTCCTGGATACATGAGCACGAGAAACCCAGCCCTGGATACATGAGCCCGAGGAACCCAGCCCTGGGTACATGAGCCTGAGCTCAAACTCAGCTCTGGATACATGATCCTGAGCTCAAGCCCATCCCTGGATACATGAGCCCGAGCTCAAAGCCAGCACTGGATACATGAGCCTGAGCTCAAACCCAGCCCTCGATACATGAGCCTGAGCTCAAACCCAGCCCTGGACACATGAGCCCGAGCTCAAACCCAGTCCTGGATTCATGAGACTGAGCTCAAACCCAGCCCAGGATACATGAGCCAGAGAACAAACCCAGTCCTGGATACATGAGACTGAGCTCAAAGCCAGCCCTGGATACATGAGCCCGAGAAACCCAGCCCTGGATACATGAGACTGAGCTCAAACCCAGCCCTGGAGACATGAGCCCGAGCTCAAACCCAGCCTTGGATACATGATCCTGAGCTCAAACCTAGCCCTGCATACAGGAGCCCGATAAACCCAGCCTTGGATACATGAGCCCGAGAAACTCAGCCCTGGATACATGAGCCTGAGCTCAAACCCAGCTCTGGATACATGAGCCCGAGAAACTCAGCACTCGATACATGAGCCCGGGAAACCAACACTGGATACATGAGCCCAAGAAACCCAGCACTGGATACATGAGCCTGAGTTCAAACCCTGTCCTGGATACATGAGCCTGAGCTCAAACTCAGACCTGCATACATGAGACTGAGCTCAAACCCAGCCCAGGATACATGAGCCTGAGAAATACAGCCCTGATACATGAGACTGAGCTCAAACCCAGCCCTGGATACATGAACCCGAGCTCAAACCCAGCCCCGGATATATGAGCCCGAGAAACCCAGCCCTGGATACATGACCCTGAGCTCAAACCCCACTCTGGATATATGAGCCTGAGCTCAAACCCAGCCCTCGATACATGAGCCTGAGCTCAAACCCATCCCTGGATACATGAGCCCGAGCTCAAACCCAGCCCTCGATACATGAGCCTGAGCTCAAACCCATCCCTGGATACATGAGCCCGAGCTCAAACCCAGCCCTAGATATATGAGCCTGAGCTCAAACCCAGCCCTCGATACATGAGCCTGAGCTCAAACCCATCCCTGGATACATGAGCCTGAGCTCAAACCCCACTCTGGATATATGAGCCTGAGCTCAAACCCAGCCCTCGATACATGAGCCTGAGCTCAAACCCATCCCTGGATACATGAACCCGAGCTCAAACCCAGCCCCGGATACATGAGCCTGAGAAACCCAGCCCTGGATACATGAGCCCGAGCTCAAACCCCACTCTGGATATATGAGCCTGAGCTCAAACCCAGCCCTCGATACATGAGCCTGAGCTCAAACCCATCCCTGGATACATGAGCCCGAGCTCAAACCCAGCCCTAGATACATGAGCCCGAGAAACCCAGCCCTGGATACATGAGCCTGAGCTGAAAGACAACCCTGGATACATGAGCCTGAGCTCAAACCCAGCGCTGGATACATGAGACTGAGCTCAAACCCAGCCCTGGATACATGAAACCGTGCTCAACCTCAGCCCTGGATACATGAGCCCGAGCTCTAACGCAGCCCTGGATACATGAGCCTGAGCTCAAACCCAGCCTTGGATACATGAGCCCGAGAACCCAGCCCTGGATACATGAGCCTGAGAAACCCAGCCCTGGATCCATGAGCCTGAGCTCAAACCCAGCCCTGGATACATCAACACGAGCTCAAACCCAACCCTCGATACATGAGCCTGAGTTCATGCCCAGCCCTGGATACATGAGACTGAGCTCAAACCCAGCCCAGGATACATGAGCCTGAGAAATACAGCCCTGGATACATGAGACTGAGCTCAAACCCAGCCCTGGATACATGAACCCGAGCTCAAAACCAGCCCCGGATATATGAGCCCGAGAAACCCAGCCCTGGATACATGAGCCTGAGCTCAAACCCCACTCTGGATATATGAGCCTGAGCTCAAACCCAGCCCTCGATACATGAGCCTGAGCTCAAACACATCCCTGGATACATGAGCCCGAGCTCAAACCCAGCCCTCGATACATGAGCCTGAGCTCAAACCCATCCCTGGATACATGAGCCCGAGCTCAAACCCAGCCCTAGATATATGAGCCTGAGCTCAAACCCAGCCCTCGATACATGAGCCTGAGCTCAAACCCATCCCTGGATACATGAGCCTGAGCTCAAACCCCACTCTGGATATATGAGCCTGAGCTCAAACCCAGCCCTCGATACATGAGCCTGAGCTCAAACCCATCCCTGGATACATGAACCCGAGCTCAAACCCAGCCCCGGATACATGAGCCTGAGAAACCCAGCCCTGGATACATGAGCCCGAGCTCAAACCCCACTCTGGATATATGAGCCTGAGCTCAAACCCAGCCCTCGATACATGAGCCTGAGCTCAAACCCATCCCTGGATACATGAGCCCGAGCTCAAACCCAGCCCTAGATACATGAGCCCGAGAAACCCAGCCCTGGATACATGAGCCTGAGCTGAAAGACAACCCTGGATACATGAGCCTGAGCTCAAACCCAGCGCTGGATACATGAAACCGTGCTCAACCTCAGCCCTGGATACATGAGCCCGAGCTCCAACGCAGCCCTGGATACATGAGCCTGAGCTCAAACCCAGCCTTGGATACATGAGCCCGAGAACCCAGCCCTGGATACATGAGCCTGAGAAACCCAGCCCTGGATCCATGAGCCTGAGCTCAAACCCAGCCCTGGATACATCAACACGAGCTCAAACCCAACCCTCGATACATGAGCCTGAGTTCATGCCCAGCCCTGGATACATGAGACTGAGCTCAAACCCAGCCCTGGATACATGAGCCTCAGCTCAAACCCAGCCCTGGATACATGAGCACGAGAATCCCAGCCCTGGATACATGAGCCTGAGCTCAAACACAGCCCTGGATACATGAGCCTGAGCTCAAACACAGCCCTGGATACATGAGCCCGAGCTCAAACCCAGCCCTGGATACTTGAGCCCGAGCTCAAACCCAGCCCTGGATACATGAGCCCGAGCTCAAACCCAGCCCTGGATACTTGAGCCCGAGCTCAAACCCAGCCCTGGATACATGAGCCTGAGCTCAAACCCAGCCATGGACACATGAGCCTGAGCTCAAACCCAGCCCTGGATACATGAGCCTGAGCTCAAACCCAGCCATGGACACATGAGCCCGAGCTCAAACCCAGTCCTGGATACATGAGACTGAGTTAAAACCCAGCCCAGGATACATGAGCACGAGCTCAAACCCAGTCCTGGATACATGAGACTGAGCTCAAACCCAATCCTGGATACATGAGCCCGAGCTCAAACCCAGCCCTGGATACATGAGCCCGAGCTCAAACACAGCCCTGGATGCATGAGTCTGATCTCAAACAGAGCCCTGGATACATGAGCCTGAGCTCAAAACCAGCTCTGGATACATGAGCCTGAGCTCAAACCCAGCCCTGGATAGATGAGCCAGAGAAACCCAGCCCTGGATACATGAGCACAGGAAACCAGCCCTGGATACATGAGCCTAAGCTCAAACCCAGCTCTTGTTACATGAGCCTGAGCTCAAACCCAGCCCTGGATACATGAGCCCGAGCTCAAACCCAGCCTTGGATACATGATCCTGAGGTCAAACCTAGCCCTGCATACAGGAGCCCGATAAACCCAGCCTTGGATGCATGAGCCCGATAAACTCAGCCCTGGATACATGAGCCTGATCTCAAACCCAGCCCTGGATACATGAGCCCGAGAAACTCAGCAGTCGATACATGAGCCCGGGAAACCAACACTGGATACATGAGCCCAAGAAACCCAGCACTGGATACATGAGCCTGAGTTCAAACCCTGTCCTGGATACATGAGCCTGAGCTCAAACCCAGACCTGCATACATGAGACTGAGCTCAAACCCAGCCCAGGATACATGAGCCTGAGAAATACAGCCCTGATACATGAGACTGAGCTCAAACCCAGCCCTGGATACATGAACCCGAGCTCAAACCCAGCCCCGGATACATGAGCCTGAGAAACCCAGCCCTGGATACATGAGCCTTAAGAAACCCAGCTCTGGATACATGAGCCCGAGCTCAAATCCAGCCCTGGATACATGAGCCCGAGCTCAAATCCAGCCCTGGGTACATGAGACTGAGCTCAAACTCAGCCCTCGATACATGAGCCTGAGTGCATGCCCAACCCTGGATTCATGAGACCGAGCTCAAACCGAGCCCTGGATACATGAGCCCGAGAAACCCAGCCCTGGATACATGAGCCCGAGCTCAAACCCAGCCCTGGATACATGAGCATGAGCTCAAACCTATCCCTGGATACATGAGCCCGAGCTCCAACGCAGTCCTGGATACATGAGCCTGAGCTCAAACCCAGCTCTGGATAGAAACATAGAAAATAGGTGCAAGATTAGGCCATTTGGCCCTTCGAGCTTGCACCGCCATTAAATGACTTCATCGCTGAACATGCAACTTCAGTACCCCATTCCTGCTTTCTCGCCATACCCCTTGATCCCCCAGTAGTAAGGACGACATCTAACTCCTTTTTGAAAATATTGAGTGAATTGGCCTCAACAACTTTCTGTGGAAGAGAATTCCACAGGTTCACCACTCTCGGGGTGAAGATGTTTCTCCTCATCGCGGTCCGAAATGGCTTTCCCTTATCCTTAGACTGTGACCCCATGATACATGAGCTCAAACCCAGACCTGGATACATCAGCCCTAGCTCAAACCCAGCCCTGGATACAGGAGCCTGAGCTCAAATCCAGCTCTGGATACATGAGCCTGAGCTCAAACCCAGCCCTCGATACATGAGCCTGAGCTCAAGCCCATCCCTGGATACATGAGCCCGAGTTCAAACCAGCCCTGGATACATGAACCCGAGAACCCAGCCCTGGATACATGAGCATGAGAAACCCAGCCCTGGTTACATGAGCCCGAGCTCAAACCCAGCCCTGGATACATGAGCCTGAGCTCAAACACAGCCCTGGATACATGAGCCTGAGCTCAAACCCAGCCCTGGATACATGAGCCCGAGCTCAAACCCAGCCCTGGATACATGAGCCTGAGCTCAAACCCAGCCATGGACACATGAGCCCGAGCTCAAACCCAGCCCTGGATACATGATCCTGAGCTCTAACACAGCCCTGGATGCATGAGCCTGAGCTCAAACCCAGCCCTGGATGCATGAGCCTGAGCTCAAACCCAGCCCTGGATACATGAGCCTGAGCTCAAACCCAGCCCTGGATACATGAGCCCGAGCTCAAACCCAGCCCTGGATACATGAGCCTGAGCTCAAACCCAGCCATGGACACATGAGCCCGAGCTCAAACCCAGTCCTGGATACATGAGACTGAGCTCAAACCCAGCCCAGGATACATGAGCCAGAGCACAAACCCAGTCCTGGATACATGAGACTGAGCTCAAACCCAGCCCTGGATACATGATCCTGAGCTCTAACACAACCCTGGATACATGAGCCTGAGCTCAAACCCAGCCCTGGATACATGAGCCCGAGAAACCCAGCCCTGGATACATGTTCCTGAGCTCAAACCCAGCCCTGGATACATGAGCCCGAGGAACCCAGCCCTGGGTACATGAGCCTGTGCTCAAACCCAACCCTGGATGCATCAGCCTGAGCTCAAACCCAATCCTGGATAGAAACATAGAAAATAGGTGCAAAAGCAGGCCATTTGGCCCTTCGAGCCTGCACTGCCATTCAATGATTTAATCGCTGAACATGCAACTTCAGTACCCCATTCCTGCTTTCTCGCCATACACCTTGATCCCCTAGTAGTAAGGACTACATCTAACTCATTTTTGAAAATATTGAGTGAATTGGCCTCACCAACTTTATATGGTAGAGAATTACACAGGTTCACCACTCTCTGGGTGAAGAAGTTTCTCCTCATCGCGGTCCTAAATGGCTTACCCCTTATCCTAAGACTGTGACCCCATGATACATGAGCTCAAACCCAGCCCTGGATACATCAGCCCGAGCTGAAACCCAGCACTGGATACATGAGCCCGAGAAACCCAACCCTGGATACATGAGCTTGAGCTCAAACCCAGCCATGGATACATGAGCCCGAGCTCAAACCCAGCTCCGGATACATGAGGCTGAGCTCGAACCTAGCTCTGAAAACATGAGCATGTGCTCAAACCCAACCCTGGATACATAAGCCCGAGAAACCCAGCCCCGGATACATCAGCCTGAGCTCAAAACAAGCTCTGGTGACATGACCCTGAGCTCAAACCCAGCCCTGGATACATGAGCCTGAGCTCAAACCCAGCCCTGCATACATGAGCCCGAGAAACACAGCACTGGATACATGAGCCCAAGAAAGCCAACCCTGGATACATGAGCCTGAGCTCAAACACAGCTCTGGTTACATGAGCCTAGCTCCAACGCAGCCCTGGGTACATGAGACTGAGCTCAAACCCAGCCCTGGTTACATGATGCCGAGAAACCCAATCCTGTATGCATGAGACTGAGCTCAAGCCCAGCCCTGGATACATGAGCCCGAGCAACTCAGCCCGAGATCCATGAGGTTGAGCTCAAACCCAGCTCTGGATACATGAGCCTGAGCTCAAACCCAGCCCTGGGTACGTGAGCCTGAGCTCAAACCCAACCCTGCATACATGAAAATGAGCTCAAACCCAGCCCTGGATACATGAGCCCGAGCTCCAACTCAGCCCTGGATACATGAGCCTGAGCTCAAACCCAATCCTGGATAGAAACATAGAAAATAGGTGCAAAAGCAGGCCATTTGGCCCTTCGAGCCTGCACTGCCATTCAATGATTTAATCGCTGAACATGCAACTTCAGTACCCCATTCCTGCTTTCTCGCCATACACCTTGATCCCCTAGTAGTAAAGACTACATCTAACTCCTTTTTGAAAATATTGAGTGAATTGACCTCCACAACGTTCTGTGGAAGAGAATTCCAAATGTTCACCACTCTCTGGGTGAAGAAGTTTCTCCTCATCGCGATCCTAAATGGCTTTCCTCTTATCCTTAGACTGTGACCCCATGATACATGAGCTCAAACCCAGCCCTGGATACATCAGCCCGAGCTGAAACCCAGCACTGGATACATGAGCCCGAGAAACCCAACCCTGGATACATGAACTTGAGCTCAAACCCAGCTCTGGATACATGAGGCTGAGCTCGAACCTAGCTCTGGAAACATGAGCATGAGCTCAAACTCAGTCCTGGATACATGAGACTAAGCTCAAACTCAGCCCAGGATACATGAGCCTGAGCTCAAACCCAGCCCTGGATAGATAAGCCCGAGAAACGCAGCCCTGGATACATGAGCCCGAGCTCAAACCCAGTCCTGGATAGATGAGACTAAGCTCAAACCCAGCCCAAGATACATGAGCCTGAGTCAACCCCACCCCTGGATACATGAGCCTGAGCTCAAACCCATCCCTGGATACATGAGCCTGAGCACAAACCGAGCCCTGGATACATGAGCCTGAGCTCAAACACAGCTCTGGATACAAGAGGCTGTGCTCAAACCTAGCTCTGGATATATGAGCCTGAGCTCAAACCCAGCACTGGATACATGAGCCTGAGTTCAAACCCAGCCCTCGATACATGAGCCTGAGTTCAAACCCAGCCCTGGATACATGAGCCCGAGCTCAAACTCAGCTCTGGATACATGAGCCTAAGTTCAAACACAGCCCTGGATACATGAGGCTGAGCTCAAAACCAGCTCTGTATATATGAGCCCGAGCTGAAACCCAGCCCTGGATACATGAGTCTGAGCTCAAACCCAGCCATGGATACATGATGCCGAGAAACCCAGCCCTGGATACATGAGACTGAGCTCAAATCCAGCCCTGGATAGATGAGCCCGAGCAACTCAGCCCTAGATCCATGAGCCTGAGCTCAAACCCAGTTCTGGAGAAATGAGCCTGAGCTCAAACACAGCCCTCGATACATGAGCACGAGAAACCCAGCACTGGATACATGAGCCCGAGCAACTCAGCCCTAGATCCATGAGCCTGAGCTCAAACCCAGCCCTGGATACGTGAGCCTGAGCTCAAAGCCAGCCCTCGATACATGAGCCTGAGCTCAAGCCCAGGCCTAGATACATGAGACTGAGCTCAAGCCCAGCACTGGATACATGAGCCTGAGAAACCCAGCCCTGGAGACATGAGCCCGAGCTCAAACCCAGCATTGGATACGTGAGCCTGAGCTCAAACCCAGCCCTCGATACATGAGCCTGAGCTCAATCCCATCCCTGGATACATGAGCCCGAGTTCAAACCCAGCCCTGGATAAATGAGCCCGAGAACCCAGCCCTGGATACATGAGCCTGAGAAACCCAGCCCTGGATACATGAGTCCGAGCTCAAACCCAGCTCTGGATACATGAGGCTGAGCTCAAACCGAGCTCTGGATATATGAGCCTGAGCTCAAACCCAGCACTGGATACATGAGCCTGAGCTCAAACCCAGCCCTCGATACATGAGCCTGAGTTCAAACCCAACCCTGGATCCATGAGACTGAGCTCAAACCCAACCCTGGATACATGAGCCTGAGCTCAAACCCAGCCCTGGATACATGAGCCCGAGCTCAAACCCAATCCTGGATACATGAGCCTGAGAAACCCACCCCTGGATACATGAGCCCGAGCTCAAACCCAGCCCTGGATACATGAGCCTGAGCTCAAACGCAGCCCTGGATACATGAGCCCGAGCTCAAACACAGCCCTGGATACATGAGCCTGAGCTCAAACCCAGCCATGAACACATGAGCCCGAACTCAAACCCAGTCCTGGATACATGAGACTGAGCTCAAACCCAGCCCAGGATACATGAGCCAGAGCTCAAAACCAGCCCAGGATACATGAGCCAGAGCTCAAACCCAGTCCTGGATACATGAGCCTGAGCTCAAACCCAGCCCTGGATACATGATCCTGAGCTCGAACACAGCCCTGGATGCATGAGCCTGAGCGCAAACCCAGCCCTGGATACATGAGACTGAGCTCAAACCCAGCCCTGGATACATGAGCCCGAGAAACCCAGCCCTGGATACATGAGCCTGAGCTCAAACCCAGCCCTGGATACATGATCCTGAGCTCTAACACAGCCCTGGATGCATGAGCCTGAGCTCAAACCCAGCCCTGGATACATGAGCCTGAGAAAACCAGCCCTGGATACATGAGCCCGAGCTCAAACCCAGCTCTGGATACATTAGCCCGAGCTCAAACCCAGCCCTGGATACATGAGCCTGAGCTCAAACCAAGCCCTGGATACATGAGCCCGAGAAACCCAGCCCTGGATACATGTTCCTGAGCTCAAGCACAGCCCTGGATACATGAGCCTGACCTCAAACCCAGCCCTGGATACATGAGCCCGAGAAACGCAGCCCATGTTACATGAGCCTGAGCTCAAACCCAGCCCTGGATACATGATCCTGAGCTCTAACACAGCTCTGGATACATCAGCCCGAGCTCAAACCCAAGCCTGGATATATGAGCCTGAGCTCAAACCCAGCCCTGGATACATGAGCCCGAGAAACCCAGCCCTGGATACATGTTCCTGAGCTCAAACCCAGCCCTGGATACATGAGCCCGAGGAACCCAGCCCTGGGTACATGAGCCTGTGCTCAACCCCAGCCCTGGATACATGATCCGAAGCTCAAACCCATCCCTGGATACATGAGCACGAGAAACCCAGCCCTGGATACATGAGCCTGAGCTCAAACCCAGCTCTGGATACATGATCCTGAGCTCAAGCCCATCCCTGGATACGTGAGCCTGAGCTCAAAGCCAGCCCTCGATACATGAGCCTGAGCTCAAGCCCAGGCCTAGATACATGAGACTGAGCTCAAGCCCAGCCCTGGATACATGAGCCTGAGAAACCCAGCCCTGGAGACATGAGCCCGAGCTCAAACCCAGCATTGGATACGTGAGCCTGAGCTCAAACCCAGCCCTCGATACATGAGCCTGAGCTCAATCCCATCCCTGGATACATGAGCCCGAGTTCAAACCCAGCCCTGGATAAATGAGCCCGAGAACCCAGCCCTGAATACATGAGCCTGAGAAACCCAGCCCTAGATACATGAGTCCGAGCTCAAACCCAGCTCTGGATACATGAGGCTGAGCTCAAACCGAGCTCTGGATATATGAGCCTGAGCTCAAACCCAGCACTGGATACATGAGCCTGAGCTCAAACCCAGCCCTCGATACATGAGCCTGAGTTCAAACCCAACCCTGGATCCATGAGACTGAGCTCAAACCCAACCCTGGATACATGAGCCTGAGCTCAAACACAGCCCTGGATACGTGAGCCTGAGCTCAAACCCAGCCCTGGATACATGAGCCCGAGCTCAAACCCAGCCCTGGATACATGAGCCTGAGAAACCCAGCCCTGGATACATGAGCCCGAGCTCAAACCCAGCCCTGGATACATGAGCCTGAGCTCAAACCCAGCCATGGACACATGAGCCCGAGCTCAAACCCAGTCCTGGATACATGAGACTGAGCTCAAACCCAGCCCAGGATACATGAGCCAGAGCTCAAACCCAGTCCTGGATACATGAGACTGAGCTCAAACCCAGCCCTGGATACATGAGCCCGAGAAACCCAGCCCTGGATGCATGAGCCTGAGCTCAAACCCAGCCCTGGATACATGATCCTGAGCTCGAACACAGCCCTGGATGCATGAGCCTGAGCGCAAACCCAGCCCTGGATACATGAGACTGAGCTCAAACCCAGCCCTGGATACATGAGCCCGAGAAACCCAGCCCTGGATACATGAGCCTGAGCTCAAACCCAGCCCTGGATACATGATCCTGAGCTCTAACACAGCCCTGGATGCATGAGCCTGAGCTCAAACCCAGCCCTGGATACATGAGCCTGAGAAAACCAGCCCTGGATACATGAGCCCGAGCTCAAACCCAGCTCTGGATACATTAGCCCGAGCTCAAACCCAGCCCTGGATACATGAGCCTGAGCTCAAACCAAGCCCTGGATACATGAGCCCGAGAAACCCAGCCCTGGATACATGTTCCTGAGCTCAAGCACAGCCCTGGATACATGAGCCTGACCTCAAACCCAGCCCTGGATACATGAGCCCGAGAAACGCAGCCCATGTTACATGAGCCTGAGCTCAAACCCAGCCCTGGATACATGATCCTGAGCTCTAACACAGCTCTGGATACATCAGCCCGAGCTCAAACCCAAGCCTGGATATATGAGCCTGAGCTCAAACCCAGCCCTGGATACATGAGCCCGAGAAACCCAGCCCTGGATACATGTTCCTGAGCTCAAACCCAGCCCTGGATACATGAGCCCGAGGAACCCAGCCCTGGGTACATGAGCCTGTGCTCAACCCCAGCCCTGGATACATGATCCGAAGCTCAAACCCATCCCTGGATACATGAGCACGAGAAACCCAGCCCTGGATACATGAGCCTGAGCTCAAACCCAGCTCTGGATACATGATCCTGAGCTCAAGCCCATCCCTGGATACGTGAGCCTGAGCTCAAAGCCAGCCCTCGATACATGAGCCTGAGCTCAAGCCCAGGCCTAGATACATGAGACTGAGCTCAAGCCCAGCCCTGGATACATGAGCCTGAGAAACCCAGCCCTGGAGACATGAGCCCGAGCTCAAACCCAGCATTGGATACGTGAGCCTGAGCTCAAACCCAGCCCTCGATACATGAGCCTGAGCTCAATCCCATCCCTGGATACATGAGCCCGAGTTCAAACCCAGCCCTGGATAAATGAGCCCGAGAACCCAGCCCTGAATACATGAGCCTGAGAAACCCAGCCCTAGATACATGAGTCCGAGCTCAAACCCAGCTCTGGATACATGAGGCTGAGCTCAAACCGAGCTCTGGATATATGAGCCTGAGCTCAAACCCAGCACTGGATACATGAGCCTGAGCTCAAACCCAGCCCTCGATACATGAGCCTGAGTTCAAACCCAACCCTGGATCCATGAGACTGAGCTCAAACCCAACCCTGGATACATGAGCCTGAGCTCAAACACAGCCCTGGATACGTGAGCCTGAGCTCAAACCCAGCCCTGGATACATGAGCCCGAGCTCAAACCCAGCCCTGGATACATGAGCCTGAGAAACCCAGCCCTGGATACATGAGCCCGAGCTCAAACCCAGCCCTGGATACATGAGCCTGAGCTCAAACCCAGCCATGGACACATGAGCCCGAGCTCAAACCCAGTCCTGGATACATGAGACTGAGCTCAAACCCAGCCCAGGATACATGAGCCAGAGCTCAAACCCAGTCCTGGATACATGAGACTGAGCTCAAACCCAGCCCTGGATACATGAGCCCGAGAAACCCAGCCCTGGATGCATGAGCCTGAGCTCAAACCCAGCCCTGGATACATGAGCCTGAGCTCAAACACAGCCCTGGATACATGAGCCTGAGCCCAAACCCAGCCCTGGATACATGAGCCCGAGCTCAAACACAGCCCTGGATACATGAGCCTGAGCTCAAACCCAGCCATGGACACATGAGCCCGAGCTCAAACCCAGTCCTGGATACATGAGACTGAGCTCAAACACAGCCCCTGGATACATGAGCCTGAGCTCAAACCCAGCCCTGGACACATGAGCCCGAGCTCAAACCCAGCCCTGGATACATGAGCCTGAGAAACCCAGCCCTCTATACATGAGCCCGAGCTCAAACCCAGCCCTGGATACATGAGCCTGAGCTCAAACACAGCCCTGGATACATGAGCCTGAGCTCAAACCCAGCCCTGGATACATGAGCCCGAGCTCAAACCCAGCCCTGGATACATGAGCCTGAGCTCAAACCCAGCCATGGACACATGAGCCCGAGCTCAAACCCAGTCCTGGATACATGAGACTGAGCTCAAACCCAGCCCAGGATACATGAGCCAGAGCTCAAACCCAGACCTGGATACATGAGACTGAGCTCAAACCCAGCCCTGGATACATGAGCCCGAGAAACCCAGCCCTGGATACATGAGCCTGAGCTCAAACCCAGCACTGGATACATGATCCTGAGCTCGAACACAGCCCTGGATGCATGAGCCTGAGCTCAAACCCAGCCCTGGATACATGAGCCTGAGCTCAAACACAGCCCTGGATACATGAGCCTGAGCTCAAACCCAGCCCTGGACACATGAGCCCGAGCTCAAACACAGCCCTGGATACATGAGCCTGAGCTCAAACCCAGCCATGGACACATGAGCCCGAGCTCAAACCCAGTCCTGGATACATGAGACTGAGCTCAAACCCAGCCCAGGATACATGAGCCAGAGCACAAACCCAGTCCTGGATACATGAGACTGAGCTCAAAGCCAGCCCTGGATACATGAGCCCGAGAAACCCAGCCCTGGATACATGAGCCTGAGCTCAAACACAGCCCTGGATACATGATCCTGAGCTCTAACACAGCCCTGGATGCATGAGCCTGAGCTCAAACCCAGCCCTGGATACATGAGACTGAGAAACCGAGCCCTGGATACATGAGCCCGAGCTCAAACCCAACTCTGGATACATCAGCCCGAGCTCAAACCCAGCCCTGGATACATGAGCCTGAGCTAAAATCCAGCCCTGGATACATGAGCCCGAGAAACCCAGCCCTGGATACATGTGCCTGAGCTCAAACCCAGCCCTGGATACATGAGCCCGAGGAACCCAGCCCTGGGTACATGAGCCTGTGCTCACACCCAGCCCTGGATACATGAGCCTGAGAAACCCAGCCCTGGATACATGAGCCCGAGCTCAAACCCAGCTCTGGATACATGAGACTGATGCTCAAACCCAGCCCAGGATACATGAGCCAGAGCACAAACCCAGTCCTGGATACATGAGACTGAGCTCAAACCCAGCCCTGGATACATGAGCCCGAGAAACCCAGCCCTGGATACATGAGCCTGAGCTCAAACCCAGCCCTGGATACATGATCCTGAGCTCTAACACAGCCCTGGATGCATGAGCCTGAGCTCAAACCCAGCCCTGGATACATGAGCCCGAGCTCAAACCCAGCTCTGGATACATCAGCCCGAGCTCAAACCCAGCCCTGGATACATGAGCCTGAGCTCAAACCCAGCCCTGGATACATGAGCCCGAGAAACCCATCCCTGGATACATGTTCCTGAGCTCAAGCACAGCCCTGGATACATGAGCCTGACCTCAAACCCAGCCCTGGATACATGAGCCCGAGAAACCCAGTCCATGTTACATGAGCCTGAGCTCAAATCCAGCCCTGGATACAGATCCTGAGCTCTAACACAGCTCTGGATACATCAGCCCGAGCTCAAACCCAACCCTGGATACATGAGCCTGAGCTCAAACCCAGCCCTGGATACATGAGCCCGAGAAACCCAGCCCTGGATACATGTTCCTGAGCTCAAACCCAGCCCTGGATACATGAGCCCGAGGAACCCAGCCCTGGGTACATGAGCCTGTGCTCAAACCCAGCCCTGGATACATGATCCTGAGCTCAAACCCATTCCTGGATACATGAGCACGAGAAACCCAGCCCTGGATACATGAGCCCGAGGAACCCAGCCCTGGGTACATGAGCCTGAGCTCAAACTCAGCTCTGGATACATGATCCTGAGCTCAAGCCCATCCCTGGATACATGAGCCCGAGCTCAAAGCCAGCACTGGATACATGAGCCTGAGCTCAAACCCAGCCCTCGATACATGAGCCTGAGCTCAAACCCAGCCCTGGATACATGAGCCCGAGCTCAAACACAGCCCTGGATACATGAGCCTGAGCTCAAACCCAGCCATGGACACATGAGCCCGAGCTCAAACCCAGTCCTGGATTCATGAGACTGAGCTCAAACCCAGCCCAGGATACATGAGCCAGAGCACAAACCCAGTCCTGGATACATGAGACTGAGCTCAAAGCCAGCCCTGGAGACATGAGCCCGAGAAACCCAGCCCTGGATACATGAGCCTGAGCTCAAACCCAGCCCTGGATACATGAGCCTGAGCTCTAACACAGCCCTGGATGCATGAGCCTGAGCTCAAACCCAGCCCTGGATACATGAGACTGAGAAACCGAGCCCTGGATACATGAGCCCGAGCTCAAACCCAACTCTGGATACATCAGCCCGAGCTCAAACCCAGCCCTGGATACATGAGCCTGAGCTAAAATCCAGCCCTGGATACATGAGCCCGAGAAACCCAGCCCTGGATACATGTGCCTGAGCTCAAACCCAGCCCTGGATACATGAGCCCGAGGAACCCAGCCCTGGGTACATGAGCCTGTGCTCACACCCAGCCCTGGATACATGAGCCTGAGAAACCCAGCCCTGGATACATGAGCCCGAGCTCAAACCCAGCTCTGGATACATGAGACTGATGCTCAAACCCAGCCCAGGATACATGAGCCAGAGCACAAACCCAGTCCTGGATACATGAGACTGAGCTCAAACCCAGCCCTGGATACATGAGCCCGAGAAACCCAGCCCTGGATACATGAGCCTGAGCTCAAACCCAGCCCTGGATACATGATCCTGAGCTCTAACACAGCCCTGGATGCATGAGCCTGAGCTCAAACCCAGCCCTGGATACATGAGCCCGAGCTCAAACCCAGCTCTGGATACATCAGCCCGAGCTCAAACCCAGCCCTGGATACATGAGCCTGAGCTCAAACCCAGCACTGGATACATGAGCCCGAGAAACCCATCCCTGGATACATGTTCCTGAGCTCAAATCCAGCCCTGGATACATGAGCCCGAGGAACCCAGCCCTGGGTACATGAGCCTGTGCTCAAACCCATCCCTGGATACATGAGCCCAAGAAACCCAGTCCATGTTACATGAGCCTGAGCTCAAATCCAGCCCTGGATACAGATCCTGAGCTCTAACACAGCTCTGGATACATCAGCCCGAGCTCAAACCCAACCCTGGATACATGAGCCTGAGCTCAAACCCAGCCCTGGATACATGAGCCCGAGAAACCCAGCCCTGGATACATGTTCCTGAGCTCAAACCCAGCCCTGGATACATGAGCCCGAGGAACCCAGCCCTGGGTACATGAGCCTGTGCTCAAACCCAGCCCTGGATACATGATCCTGAGCTCAAACCCATTCCTGGATACATGAGCACGAGAAACCCAGCCCTGGATACATGAGCCCGAGGAACCCAGCCCTGGGTACATGAGCCTGAGCTCAAACTCAGCTCTGGATACATGATCCTGAGCTCAAGCCCATCCCTGGATACATGAGCCCGAGCTCAAAGCCAGCACTGGATACATGAGCCTGAGCTCAAACCCAGCCCTCGATACATGAGCCTGAGCTCAAACCCAGCCCTGGATACATGAGCCCGAGCTCAAACACAGCCCTGGATACATGAGCCTGAGCTCAAACCCAGCCATGGACACATGAGCCCGAGCTCAAACCCAGTCCTGGATTCATGAGACTGAGCTCAAACCCAGACCAGGATACATGAGCCAGAGCACAAACCCAGTCTTGGATACATGAGACTGAGCTCAAAGCCAGCCCTGGATACATGAGCCCGAGACACCCAGCCCTGGATACATGAGCCTGAGCTCAAACCAAGCCCTCGATACATGAGCCTGAGCTCAAACCCAGCCATGGACACATGAGCCCGAGCTCAAACCCAGTCCTGGATACATGAGACTGAGCTCAAACCCAGCCCAGGATACATGAGCCAGAGCACAAACCCAGTCCTGGATACATGAGACTGAGCTCAAAGCCAGCCCTGGATACATGAGCCCGAGAAACCCAGCCCTGGATACATGAGCCTGAGCTCAAACCCAGCCCTGGATACATGATGCTGAGCTCTAACACAGCCCTGGATGCATGAGCCTGAGCTCAAACCCAGCCCTGGATACATGAGACTGAGAAACCCAGCCCTGGATACATGAGCCCGAGCTCAAACCCAACTCTGGATACATCAGCCCGAGCTCAAACCCAGCCCTGGATACATGAGCCTGAGCTAAAACCCAGCCCTGGATACATGAGCCCGAGAAACCCAGCCCTGGATACATGTGCCTGAGCTCAAACCCAGCCCTGGATACATGAGCCCGAGGAACCCAGCCCTGGGTACATGAGCCTGTGCTCAAACCCAGCCCTGGATACATGAGCCTGAGAAACCCAGCAGTGGATACATGAGCCCGAGCTCAAACCCAGCTCTGGATACATGAGACTGAGCTCAAACCCAGCCCAGGATACATGAGCCAGAGCACAAACCCAGTCCTGGATACATGAGACTGAGCTCAAACCCAGCCCTGGATACATGAGCCCGAGAAACCCAGCCCTGGATACATGAGCCTGAGCTCAAACCCAGCCCTGGATACATGATCCTGAGCTCTAACACAGCCCTGGATGCATGAGCCTGAGCTCAAACCCAGCCCTGGATACATGAGCCCGAGCTCAAACCCAGCTCTGGATACATCAGCCCGAGCTCAAACCCAGCCCTGGATACATGAGCCTGAGCTCAAACCCAGCCCTGGATACATGAGCCCGAGAAACCCAGCCCTGGATACATGTTCCTGAGCTCAAGCACAGCCCTGGATACATGAGCCTGAGCTCAAATCCAGCCCTGGATACAGATCCTGAGCTCTAACACAGCTCTGGATACATCAGCCCGAGCTCAAACCCAACCCTGGATACATGAGCCTGAGCTCAAACCCAGCCCTGGATACATGAGCCCGAGAAACCCAGCCCTGGATACATGTTCCTGAGCTCAAACCCAGCCCTGGATACATGAGCCCGAGGAACCCAGCCCTGGGTACATGAGCCTGTGCTCAAACCCAGCCCTGGATACATGATCCTGAGCTCAAACCCATTCCTGGATACATGAGCACGAGAAACCCAGCCCTGGATACATGAGCCCGAGGAACCCAGCCCTGGGTACATGAGCCTGAGCTCAAACCCAGCTCTGGATACATGATCCTGAGCTCAAGCCCATCCCTGGATACATGAGCCCGAGCTCAAAGCCAGCACTGGATACATGAGCCTGAGCTCAAACCCAGCCCTCGATACATGAGCCTGAGCTCAAACCCAGCCCTGGATACATGAGCCCGAGCTCAAACACAGCCCTGGATACATGAGCCTGAGCTCAAACCCAGCCATGGACACATGAGCCCGAGCTCAAACCCAGTCCTGGATTCATGAGACTGAGCTCAAACCCAGACCAGGATACATGAGCCAGAGCACAAACCCAGTCCTGGATACATGAGACTGAGCTCAAAGCCAGCCCTGGATTCATGAGCCCGAGAAACCCAGCCCTGGATACATGAGCCTGAGCTCAAACCCAGCCCTGGATACATGATCCTGAGCTCTAACACAGCCCTGGATGCATGAGCCTGAGCTCAAACCCAGCCCTGGATACATGAGCCTGAGCTCAAACACAGCCCTGGATACATGAGCCTGAGCTCAAACCCAGCCCTGGATACATGAGCCCGAGAAACCCAGCCCTGGATACATGAGCCTGAGCTCAAACCCAGCCATGGACACATGAGCCCGAGCTCAAACCCAGTCCTGGATACATGAGACTGAGCTCAAACCCAGCCCAGGATACATGAGCCAGAGCTCAAACCCAGACCTGGATACATGAGACTGAGCTCAAACCCAGCCCTGGATACATGAGCCCGAGAAACCCAGCCCTGGATACATGAGCCTGAGCTCAAACCCAGCCCTGGATACATGATCCTGAGCTCTAACACAGCCCTGGATGCATGAGCCTGAGCTCAAACCCAGCCCTGGATACATGAGCCTGAGCTCAAACACAGCCCTGGATACATGAGCCTGAGCTCAAACCCAGCCCTGGATACATGAGCCCGAGCTCAAACACAGCCCTGGATACATGAGCCTGAGCTCAAACCCAGCCATGGACACATGAGCCCGAGCTCAAACCCAGTCCTGGATTCATGAGACTGAGCTCAAACCCAGCCCAGGATACATGAGCCAGAGCACAAACCCAGTCCTGGATACATGAGACTGAGCTCAAAGCCAGCCCTGGATACATGAGCCCGAGAAACCCAGCCCTGGATACATGAGCCTGAGCTCAAACCCAGCCCTGGATACATGATCCTGAGCTCTAACACAGCCCTGGATGCATGAGCCTGAGCTCAAACCCAGCCCTGGATACATGATACTGAGAAACCCAGCCCTGGATACATGAGCCCGAGCTCAAACCCAGCTCTGGATACATCAGCCCGAGCTCAAACCCAGCCCTGGATACATGAGCCTGAGCTCAAACCCAGCCCTGGATACATGAGCCCGAGAAACCCAGTCCTGGATACATGTTCCTGAGCTCAAACCCAGCCCTGGATACATGAGCCCGAGGAACCCAGCCCTGGATACATGAGCCTGAGCTCAAACCCATCCCTGGATACATGAGCACGAGAAACCCAGCCCTGGATACATGAGCCTGAGCTCAAACCCAGCCCTGGATACATGATCCTGAGCTCAAGCCCATCCCTGGAAATATGAGCCCGAGCTCAAAGCCAGCCCTGGATACATGAGCCCGAGCTCAAACCCAGCCCTGGATACATGATCCTGAGCTCAAACAAAGCCCTGGATACACGAGCCTGAGCTCAAAGCCAGCCCTGGATACATGAGCCCGAGAAATCCAGCCCTGGATACTTGAGCCCAGGAAACCCAGCCCTGGATACATGAGCCTGTGCTCAAACCCAGCCCTGGATACATGAGCCCGAGAAACTCAGCACTGCATACATGAGCCCGGGAAACCAACACTGGATACATGAGCCCAAGAAACCCAGCACTGGATACGTGAGCCTGAGCTCAAACCTTGCCCTGGATAGATGAGCCTGAGCTCAAACCCAGCCCTGGATACATGAGACTGAGCTCAAAGCCAGCCCTGGGTACGTGAGCCTGAGCTCAAACCCAGCCCTGCATCCATGAAAATGAGCTCAAACCCAGCCCTGGATACATGAGCTTGAGCTCAAACCCAGCCATGGATTCATGAGCCCGAGCTCAAACCCAGTCCTGGATTCATGAGACTAAGCTCAAACTCAGCCCAGGATACATGAGCCTGAGCTCAAACCCAGCCCTGGATAGATAAGCCCGAGAAACGCAGCCCTGGATACATGAGCCCGAGCTCAAACCCAGTCCTGGATAGATGAGACTAAGCTCAAACCCAGCCGAAGACACATGAGCCTGAGTCAACCCCACCCCTGGATACATGAGCCTGAGCTCAAACCCATCCCTGGATACATGAGCCTGAGCTCAAACCGAGCCCTGGATACATGAGCCTGAGCTCAAACACAGCTCTGGATACAAGAGGCTGTGCTCAAACCTAGCTCTGGATACATGAGCCTGAGCTCAAACCCAGCCCTCGATACATGAGCCTGAGTTGAAACCCAGCCCTGGATACATGAGCCCGAGCTCAAACTCAGCTCTGGATACATGAGCCTAAGTTCAAACACAGCACTGGATACATGAGCCTGAGCTCAAAACCAGCTCTGTATATATGAGCCCGAGATCAAACCCAGCCCTGGATACATGAGTCTGAGCTCAAACCCAGCCGTAGATACATGATGCCGAGAAACCCAGCCCTGGATACATGAGACTGAGCTCAAATCTAGCCCTGGATAGATGAGCCCGAGCAACTCAGCCCTAGATCCATGAGCCTGAGCTCAAACCTAGTTCTGGAGACATGGGCCTGAGCTCAAACACAGCCCTCGATACATGAGCACGAGAAACCCAGCACTGGATACATGAGCCCGAGCAACTCAGCCCTAGATCCATGAGCCTGAGCTCAAACCCAGCCCTGGATACGTGAGCCTGAGCTCAAAGCCAGCCCTCGATACATGAGCCTGAGCTCAAGCCCAGGCCTAGATACATGAGACTGAGCTCAAGCCCAGCCCTGGATACATGAGCCTGAGAAACCCAGCCCTGGAGACATGAGCCCGAGCTCAAACCCAGCATTGGATACGTGAGCCTGAGCTCAAACCCAGCCCTCGATACATGAGCCTGAGCTCAATCCCGTCCCTGGATACATGAGCCCGAGTTCAAACCCAGCCCTGGATAAATGAGCCCGAGAACCCAGCCCTGGATACATGAGCCTGAGAAACCCAGCCCTGGATACATGAGTCCGAGCTCAAACCCAGCTCTGGATACATGAGGCTGAGCTCAAACCGAGCTCTGGATATATGAGCCTGAGCTCAAACCCAGCACTGGATACATGAGACTGAGCTCAAACCCAACCCTGGATACATGAGCCTGAGCTCAAGCACAGCCCTGGATACATGAGCCTGAGATCAAACCCAGCCCTGGATACATGAGCCCGAGCTCAAACCCAGCCCTGGATACATGAGCCTGAGAAACCCAGCCCTGGATACATGAGCCCGAGCTCAAACCCAGCCCTGGATACATGAGCCTGAGCTCAAACCCAGCCATGGACACATGAGCCCGAGCTCAAACCCAGTCCTGGATACATGAGACTGAGCTCAAACCCAGCCCAGGATACATGAGCCAGGGCACAAACCCAGTCCTGGATACATGAGACTGAGCTCAAAGCCAGCCCTGGATACATGAGCCCGAGAAACCCAGCCCTGGATACATGAGCCTGAGCTCAAACCCAGCCCTGGATACATGATCCTGAGCTCTAACACAGCCCTGGATGCATGAGCCTGAGCTCAAACCCAGCCCCGGATACATGACCCCGAGAAACCCAGCCCTGGATACATCAGCCCGAGCTCAAACCCAGCCCTGGATACATGAGCCTGAGCTCAAACCCAGCCCTGGATACATGAGCCTGAGAAACCCAGCCCTGGATACATGTTCCTGAGCTCAAGCACAGCCCTGGATACATGAGCCTGACCTCAAACCCAGCCCTGGATACATGAGCCCGAGAAACCCAGCCCATGTTACATGATCCTGAGCTCTAACACAGCTCTCGATACATCAGCCCGAGCTCAAACCCAACCCTGGATACATGAGCCTGAGCTCAAACCCAGCCCTTGATACATGAGCCCAAGAACCCAGCCCTGGATACATGTTCCTGAGCTCAAACCCAGCCCTGGATACATGAGCCCGAGGAACCCAGCCCTGGGTACATGAGCCTGTGCTCAACCCCAGCCCTGGATACATGAGACTGAGCTCAAGCCCATCCCTGGATACATGAGCCCGAGCTCAAAGCCAGCCCTGGATACATGAGCCCGAGCTCAAACCCAGTTCTGGAGACATGAGACACAGCTCAAACCCAGCCCTGGATACATCAGCCCGAGCTCAAACCCAGCCCTGGATACATGATCCTGAGCTCAAACCCAGTTCTGGAGACATGAGACACAGCTCAAACCCAGCCCTGGATACATCAGCCCGAGCTCAAACACAGCCCTGGATACATGAGCCTGAGCTCAAAGCCAGCCCTGGATACATGAGCCCGAGAAATCCAGTCCTGGATACTTGAGCCTTTGCTCAAACCCAGCCCTGGATACATGAGCCCGAGAAACTCAGCACTGGATACATGAGCCCGGGAAACCAACACTGGATACATGAGCCCAAGAAACCCAGCACTGGATACGTGAGCCTGAGCTCAAACCCTGCCCTGGATAGATGAGCCTGAGCTCAAACCCAGCCCTGGATACATGAGACTGAGCTCAAACCCAGCCCTGGGTACGTGAGCCTGAGCTCAAACCCAGCCCTGCATACATGAAAATGAGCTCAAACCCAGCCCTGGATACATGAGCCCGAGCTCCAACCCAGCCCTGGATATATGAGCCCGAGCTCCAACCCAGCCCTGGATGCATGAGCCTGAGCTCAAACCCAATCCTGGATAGAAACATAGAAAATAGGTGCAAAAGCAGGCCATTTGGCCCTTCGAGTCTGCACTGCCATTCAATTATTTAATCGCTGAACATGCAACTTCAGTACCCCATTCCTGCTTTCTCGCCATACACCTTGATCCCCTAGTAGTAAGGACTACATCTAACTCCTTTTTGAAAATATTGAGTGAATTGACCTCCACAACGTTCTGTGGAAGAGAATTACACAGGTTCACCACTCTCTGGGTGAAGAAGTTTCTCCTCATCGCGGTCCTAAATGGCTTTCCTCTTATCCTTAGACTGTGACCCCATGATACATGAGCTCAAACCCAGCCCTGGATACATCAGCCCGAGCTGAAACCCAGCACTGGATACATGAGCCCGAGAAACGCAGCCCTGGATACATGAGCTTGAGCTCAAACCCAGCCATGGATTCATGAGCCCGAGCTCAAACCCAGTCCTGGATACATGAGACTAAGCTCAAACTCAGCCCAGGATACATGAGCCTGAGCTCAAACCCAGCCCTGGATAGATAAGCCCGAGAAACGCAGCCCTGGATACATGAGCCCGAGCTCAAACCCAGTCCTGGATAGATGAGACTAAGCTCAAACCCAGCCGAAGATACATGAGCCTGAGTCAACCCCACCCCTGGATACATGAGCCTGAGCTCAAATCCATCCCTGGGTACATGATCCTGAGCTCTAACACAGCCCTGGATACATGAGCCTGAGCTCAAACCCATCCCTGGATACATGAGCCTGAGCCCAAACCCAGCCCTCGATACATGAGCCTGAGTTCAAACCCAGCCCTGGATACATGAGCCCGAGCTCAAACTCAGCTCTGGATACATGCGTCTGAGCTCAAACCCAGCTCTGTATATATGAGCCCGAGATCAAACCCAGCCCTGGATACATGAGTCTGAGCTCAAACCCAGCCGTGGATACATGATGCCGAGAAACCCAGCCCTGGATACATGAGACTGAGCTCAAATCTAGCCCTGGATAGATGAGCCCGAGCAACTCAGCCCTAGATCCATGAGCCTGAGCTCAAACCCAGTTCTGGAGACATGGGCCTGAGCTCAAACACAGCCCTCGATACATGAGCACGAGAAACCCAGCACTGGATACATGAGCCCGAGCAACTCAGCCCTAGATCCATGAGCCTGAGCTCAAACCCAGCCCTGGATACGTGAGCCTGAGCTCAAAGCCAGCCCTCGATACATGAGCCTGAGCTCAAGCTCAGGCCTAGATACATGAGACTGAGCTCAAGCCCAGCCCTGGATACATGAACCTGAGAAACCCAGCCCTGGAGACATGAGCCCGAGCTCAAACCCAGCATTGGATACGTGAGCCTGAGCTCAAACCCAGCCCTCGATACATGAGCCTGAGCTCAATCCCATCCCTGGATACATGAGCCCGAGTTCAAACCCAGCCCGGGATACATGAGCCTGAGCTCAAACCCAGCTCTGGATACATGAGGCTGAGCTCAAACCGAGCTCTGGATATATGAGCCTGAGCTCAAACCCAGCACTGGATACATGAGACTGAGCTCAAACCCAACCCTGGATACATGAGCCTGAGAAACCCAGCCCTGGATACATGAGTCCGAGCTCAAACCCAGCTCTGGATACATGAGGCTGAGCTCAAACCGAGCTCTGGATATATGAGCCTGAGCTCAAACACAGCACTGGATACATGAGACTGAGCTCAAACCCAACCCTGGATACATGAGCCTGAGCTCAAACACAGCCCTGGATACATGAGCCTGAGCTCAAACCCAGCCCTGGATACATGAGCCCGAGCTCAAACCCAGCCCTGGATACATGAGCCTGAGAAACCCAGCCCTGGATACATGAGCCCAAGCTCAAACCCAGCCCTGGATACATGAGCCTGAGCTCAAACACAGCCCTGGATACATGAGCCTGAGCTCAAACCCAGCCCTGGATACATGAGCCCGAGCTCAAACCCAGCCCTGGATACATGAGCCTGAGCTCAAACCCAGCCATGGACACATGAGCCCGAGCTCAAACCCAGTCCTGGATACATGAGACTGAGCTCAAACCCAGCCCAGGATACATGAGCCAGAGCTCAAACCCAGTCCTGGATACATGAGACTGAGCTCAAACCCAGCCCTGGATACATGAGCCCGAGAAACCCAGCCCTGGATACATGAGCCTGAGCTCAAACCCAGCCCTGGATACATGATCCTGAGCTCTAACACAGCCCTGGATGCATGAGCCTGAGCTCAAACCCAGCCCTGGATACATGAGCCTGAGCTCAAACACAGCCCTGGATACATGAGCCTGAGCTCAAACCCAGCCCTGGATACATGAGCCTGAGCTCAAACCCAGACCTGGATACATGAGCCTGAGCTCAAACCCAGCCATGGACACATGAGCCCGAGCTCAAACCCAGTCCTGGATACATGAGACTGAGCTCAAACACAGCCCAGGATACATGAGCCAGAGCACAAACCCAGTCCTGGATACATGAGACGGAGCTCAAAGCCAGCCCTGGATACATGAGCCCGAGTTCAAACCCAGCCCTGGATACATGAGCCTGAGCTCAAACCCAGCCCTGGATACATGATCCTGAGCTCTAACACAACCCTGGATTCATTAGCCTGAGCTCAAACCCAGCCCTGGATACATGACCCTGAGAAACCCAGCCCTGGATACATGAGCCCGAGCTCAAACCCAGCTCTGGATACATCAGCCCGAGCTCAAACCCAGCCCTGGATACATGAGCCTGAGCTCAAACCCAGCCCTGGATACATGAGCCTGAGAAACCCAGCCCTGGATACATGTTCCTGAGCTCAAGTACAGCCCTGGATACATGAGCCTGACCGCAAACCCAGCCCTGGATACATGAGCCCGAGAAACCCAGCCCATGTTACATGAGCCTGAGCTCAAACCCAGCCCTGGATACATGATCCTGAGCTCTAACACAGCTCTGGATACATCAGCCTGAGCTCAAACCCAACCCTGGATACATGAGCCTGAGCTGAAACCCAGCCCTTGATACATGAGCCCAAGAAACCCAGCCCTGGATACATGTTCCTGAGCTCAAACCCAGCCCTGGATATATGAGCCCGAGGAACCCAGCCCTGGGTACATGAGCCTGTGCTCAAACCCAGCCCTGGATACATGATCCTGAGCTCAAACCCATCCCTGGATACATGAGCACGAGAAACCCAGCCCTGGATACATGAGCCTGAGCTCAAACCCAGCTCTGGATACATGATCCAGAGCTCAAGCCCATCCCTGGATACATGAGCCCGAGCTCAAAGCCAGCCCTGGATACATGAGCCCGAGCTCAAACCCAGTTCTGGAGACATGAGACACAGCTCAAACCCAGCTCTGGATACATCAGCCCGAGCTCAAACCCAGACCTGGATACATGATCCTGAGCTCAAACACAGCCCTGGATACATGAGCCTGAGCTCAAAGCCAGCCCTGGATACATGAGCCCGAGAAATCCAGCCCTGGATACTTGAGCCCAGGAAACCCAGCCCTGGATACATGAGCCTGTGCTCAAACCCAGCCCTGGATACATGAGCCCGAGAAACTCAGCACTGGATACATGAGCCCGGGAAACCAACACTGGATACATGAGCCCAAGAAACCCAGCACTGGATACGTGAGCCTGAGCTCAAACCCTGCCCTGGATAGATGAGCCTGAGCTCAAAGCCAGCCCTCGATACATGAGTCTGAGCTCAAACCCAGCCGTGGATAAATGATGCCGAGCAACTCAGCCCTAGATCCATGAGCCTGAGCTCAAACCCAGTTCTGGAGACATGAGCCTGAGCTCAAACACAGCCCTCGATACATGAGCACGAGAAACCCAGCACTGGATACATGAGCCCGAGCAACTCAGCCCTCGATCCATGAGCCTGAGCTCAAACCCAGCCCTGGATACGTGAGCCTGAGCTCAAAGCCAGCCCTCGATACATGAGCCTGAGCTCAAGCCCAGCCCTGGATACATGAGCCTGAGCTCAATCCCATCCCTGGATACATGAGCCCGAGTTCAAACCCAGCCCTGGATAAATGAGCCCGAGAACTCAGCCCTGGATACATGAGCCTGAGAAACCCAGCCCTGGATACATGAGTCCGAGCTCAAACCCAGCTCTGGATACATGAGGTTGAGCTCAAACCGAGCTCTGGATATATGAGCCTGAGCTCAAACCCAGCACTGGATACATGAGCCTGAGCTCAAACCCAGCCCTCGATACATGAGCCTGAGTTCAAACCCAACCCTGGATCCATGAGACTGAGCTCAAACCCAACCCTGGATACATGAGCCCGAGCTCAAACACAGCCCTGGATACATGAGCTGAGCTCAAACCCAGCCCTGGATACATGAGCCCGAGCTCAAACCCAGCCCTGGATACATGAGCCTGAGAAACCCAGCCCTGGATACATGAGCCCGAGCTCAAACCCAGCCCTGGATACATGAGCCTGAGCTCAAACACAGCCCTGGATACATGAGCCTGAGCTCAAACCCAGCCCTGGATACATGAGCCCGAGCTCAAACCCAGCCCTGGATACATGAGCCTGAGCTCAAACCCAGCCCTGGATACATGAGCCTGAGCTCAAACCCAGTTCTGGAGACATGAGCCTGAGCTCAAACACAGCCCTCGATACATGAGCACGAGAAACCCAGCACTGGATACATGAGCCCGAGCAACTCAGCCCTAGATCCATGAGCCTGAGCTCAAACCCAGCCCTGGATACATGAGCCTGAGCTCAAAGCCAGCCCTCGATACATGAGCCTGAGCTCAAGCCCAGGCCTAGATACATGAGACTGAGCTCAAGCCCAGCCCTGGATACATGAGCCTGAAAAACCCAGCCCTGGAGACATGAGCCCGAGCTCAAACCCAGCATTGGATACGTGAGCCTGAGCTCAAACCCAGCCCTCGATACATGAGCCTGAGCTCAAACCCATCCCTGGATACATGAGCCCGAGTTCAAACCCAGCCCTGGATAAATGAGCCCGAGAACCCAGCCCTGGATACATGAGCCTGAGAAACCCAGCCCTGGATATATGAGGCCGAGCTCAAACCCAGCTCTGGATACATGAGGCTGAGCTCAAACCGAGCTCTGGATATATGAGCCTGAGCTCAAACCCAGCACTGGATACATGAGCCTGAGCTCAAACCCAGCCCTCGATACATGAGCCTGAGTTCAAACCCAACCCTGGATCCATGAGCCTGAGCTCAAACCCATCCCTGGATACATGAGCCCGAGCTCAAACCGAGTCCTGGATACATGAGCCCGAGAAACCCAGCCCTGGATACATGAGCCCGAGCTCAAACCCAGTCCTGGATACATGAGACTGAGCTCAAACCCAGCCCTGGATACATGAGCCCGAGCTCCAAAGCAGACCTGGATACATGAGCCTGAGCTCAAACCCAGCCCTGCATAGAAACATAGAAAATAGGTGCAAGATTAGGCCATTTGGCCCTTCGAGCTTGCACCGCCATTCAATGACTTCATCGCTGAACATGCAACTTCAGTACCCCATTCCTGCTTTCTCGCCATACCCCTTGATCCCCCAGTAGTAAGGACTACATCGAACTCCTTTTTGAAAATATTGAGTGATTTGGCCTCAACAACTTTCTGTGGAAGAGAATTCCACAGGTTCACCAGTCTCTGGGTGAAGAAGTTTCTCCTCATCGCGGTCCTAAATGGCTTTCCCTTATCCTTAGACTGTGACCCCATGATACATGAGCTCAAACCCAGCCCTGGATGCATCAGCCCGAGCTCAAACCCAGCGCTGAATACATGAGCCTGAGCTCAAACCCAGCCATGGACACATGAACCTGAGTCAAACCAAGCCCAGGATACATGAGCCTGAGCTCAAACACAGCCCTATATACATGAGCCCGAGAAACCCAGCCCTGGATACATGAGCCTGAGCTCAAAACCAGCCCTGGCTACATTAGCCCAAGAAACTCAGCACTGGATATATGAGCCCAAGAAAGCCAGCCCTGGATACATGAGCCTGAGCTCAAACTCAGCTCTGGATACATGAGCCTAAGATCAAACACAGCCCTGGATACATGAGCCTGAGCTCAAAACCAGCTCTGTATATATGAGCCCGAGCTCAAACCCAGCCCTGGATACATGAGTCTGAGCTCAAAGCCAGCCGTGGATACATGATGCCGAGAAACCCAGCCCTGGATACATGAGACTGAGCTCAAACCCAGCCCTGGATACACGAGCGCGAGCAACTCAGCCCTAGATCCATGAGCCTGAGCTGAAACCCAGTTCTGGATACATGAGCCTGAGCTCAAACACAGCCCTCGATACATGAGCCTGAGCTCAAACACAGCCCTCGAGACATGAGCACGAGAAACCCAACACTGGATACATGAGCCCGAGCAACTCAGCCCGAGATCCATGAGCCTGAGCTCAAACCCATCTCTGGATATATGAGCCTGAGCTCAAAGACAGCCCTCGATACATGAGCCTGAGCTCAAGCCCAGGCCTGGATACATGAGACTGAGCTCAAACACAGCCCTCGATACATGAGCGTGAGCTCAAAGCCAGCCCTCGATACATGAGCCTGAGCTCAAACCCAGCCCTGGATACATTAGCCTGAGATCAAAGCCAGCCCTCGATACATGAGCATGAGCTCAAGCCCAGGCCTAGATAGATGAGACTGAGCTCAAGCCCAGCCCTGGATACATGAGCCCGAGAAACTCAGCCCTGGATACATGAGCCTGAGAAACCCAGCCCTGGATACATGAGCCCGAGCTCAAACCCAGCATTGGATACGTGAGCCTGAGCTCAAACCCAGCCCTCGATACATGAGCCTGAGCTCAATTCCATCCCTGGATACATGAGCCCGAGATCAAACCCAGCCCTGGATACATGAGCGCGAGAACCCAGCCCTGGATACATGAGCCTGAGAAACCCAGCCCTGGATACATGAGTCCGAACTCAAACCCAGCTCTGGATACATGAGGCTGAGCTCAAACCTAGCTCTGGATATATGAGCCTGAGCTCAAACCCAGCACTGGATACTTGAGTCTGAGCTCAAACCCAGCCCTCGATACATGAGCCTGAGTTCAAACCCAGCCCTGGATCCATGAGACTGAGCTCAAACCCAGCCCTGGATACATGAGCCCGAGCTCAAACCGAGCCCTGGATACATATGCCCGAGAAACCCAGCCCTGGATACATGACCCCTAGCTCAAACCCAGCCCAGGATACATGAGCCCGAGCTCAAACCCAGTCCTGGAGACATGAGACTGAGCTGAAACCCAGCCCTGTATACATGAGCCCGAGCTCCAACGCAGCCCTGGATACATGAGACTGAGCTCAAACCCAGCCCTGGATAGAAACATAGAAAATAGGTGCAAGATTAGGCCATTTGGCCCTTCGAGCTTGCACTGCCATTCAATGACTTCATCGCTGAACATGCAACTTCAGTACCCCATTCCTGCTTTCTCGCCATACCCCTTGATCCCCTAGTAGTAAGGAATACATCAAACTCCTTTTTGAAAATATTGAGTGAATTAGCCTCAACAACTTTCTGTGGAAGAGAATTCCACAGGTTCACCACTCTCTGGGTGAAGAAGTTTCTCCTCATCGCGGTCCTAAATGGCTTTCCCTTATCCTTAGACTGTGACCCCATGATACATGAGCTCAAACCCAGCCCTGGATACATCAGCCCGAGCTCAAGCCCAGCGCTGGATAAATGAGCCTGAGCTCAAATCCAGCCATGGACACATGAGCCTGAGTCAAACCCAGCCCAGGATACATGAGCCTGAGCTCAAACACAGCCCTTGATACATGAGCCCGAGAAACCCAGCCCTGGATACATGAGCCTGAGCTCAAAACCAGCCCTGGATACATTAGCCCGAGAAACTAAGCACTGGAAATATGAGCCCAAGAAAGCCAGCCCTGGATACATGAGCCTGAGTTCAAACTCAGCTCTGGATACATGAGCCTAAGTTCAAACACAGCCCTGGATACATCAGCCCGAGCTCAAGCCCAGCGCTGGATAAATGAGCCTGAGCTCAAATCCAGCCATGGACACATGAGCCTGAGTCAAACCCAGCCCAGGATACATGAGCCTGAGCTCAAACACAGCCCTTGATACATGAGCCCGAGAAACCCAGCCCTGGATACATGAGCCTGAGCTCAAAACCAGCCCTGGATACATTAGCCCGAGAAACTAAGCACTGGAAATATGAGCCCAAGAAAGCCAGCCCTGGATACATGAGCCTGAGTTCAAACTCAGCTCTGGATACATGAGCCTAAGTTCAAACACAGCCCTGGATACATGAGCCTGAGCTCAAAACCAGCTCTGTATATATGAGCCCGAGATCAAACCCAGCCCTGGATACATGAGTCTGAGCCCAAACCCAGCCGTGGATAGATGATGCCGAGAAACCGAGCCCTGGATACATGAGACTGAGCTCAAACCCAGCCCTGGATACAGGAGCCCGAGCAACTCATCCCTAGATCCATGAGCCTGAGCTCAAACCCAGTTCTGGATACATGAGCCTGAGCTCAAGCCCAGCCCTGGATACATGAGCCCGAGCAACTCAGTCCTAGATCCATGAGCCCGAGCTCAAACCCAGCATTGGATACGTGAGCCTGAGCTCAAACCCAGCTTCGATACATGAGCCCGAGAAACCCAGCCCTGGATACATGAGACTGAGCTCAAACCCAGCCCTGGATACATGAGTCCGAGCTCAAACCCAGCCCTGGATACATGAGCCCAAGAAACCTAGCACTGGATACATGAGCCCGAGCAACTCAGCCCTAGACCCATGAGTCTGAGCTCAAACCCAGCTCCGGATACATGAGCCCGAGAAACCCAGCCCTGGATACATGAGCCTGAGAAACCCAGCCCTGGGTACATGAGCCCGAGCTCAAACCCAGCATTGGATACGTGAGCCTGAGCTCAAACCCAGCCCTCGATACATGAGCCCGAGAAACCCAGCCCTAGATACATGAGACTGAGCTCAAACCCAGCCCTGGATACATGAGTCCGAGCTCAAACCCAGTCCTGGATACATGAGCCCGAGAAACCCAGCACTGGATACATGAGCCCGAGCAACTCAGCCCTAGACCCATGAGTCTGAGCTCAAACCCAGCTCTGGATACATGAGCCTGAGCTCAAACCCAGCCCTTGATACATGAAACTGATCTCAAGCCCATCCGTAGATACATGAGCCCGAGTTCAAACAAGCCCTGGATACATGAGCCCGAGAACCCAGCCCTGGATACATGAGCCTGAGAAACCCAGCCCTCGATACATGAGCCCGAGAATCCCAGCCCTGGATACATGAGCCTGAGCTCAAACACAGCCCTGCATACATGAGCCTGAGCTCAAACCCAGCCCTGGATACATGAGCCCGAGAAACCCAGCCCATGATACATGAGCCTGAGCTCAAACCCAGCCCTGGATACATGATCCTGAGCTCTAACACAGCCCTGGATGCATGAGCCTGAGCTCAAACCCAACCCTGGATACATGAGCCTGAGAAACCCAGCCCTGGATACATGAGCCTGAGCTCAAACCCAGCTCTGGATACATGATCCTGAGCTCAAGCCCATCCCTGGATACATGAGCCCGAGCTCAAAGCCAGCCCTGGATACATGAGCCCGAGCTCAAATCCAGCTCTGGATACATGAGACACAGCTCAAACCCAGCCCTGGATACATGAGCCCGAGCAACTCAGCCCTAGATCCTGAGCCTGAGCTCAAACCCAGTTCTGTATACATGAGCCTGAGCTCAAACACAGCCCTCGATACATGAGCACGAGAAACCCAGCATTGGATACATGAGCCCGAGCAACTCAGCCCTAGATCCATGAGCCTGAGCTCAAACCCAGCTCTGGATACATGAGCCTGAGCTCAAAGACAGCCCTCGATACATGAGCCTGAGCTCAAGCCCAGGCCTGGATACATGAGACTGAGCTCAAGCCCAGCCCTGGATACATGAGCCCGAGAAACCCAGCCCTGGATACATGAGCCTGAGAAACCCAGCCCTGGATACATGAGCCCGAGCTCAAACCCAGCATTGGATACGTGAGCCTGAGCTCAAACCCAGCCCTCGATACATGAGCCTGAGCTCAATCCCATCCCTGGATACATGAGCCCGAGTTCAAACCCAGCCCTGGATACATGAGCCCGAGAACCCAGCTCTGGATACATCAGCCTGAGAAACCCAGCCCTGGATACATGAGACTGAGCTCAAACCCAGCTCTGGATACATGAGGCTGAGCTCAAACCTAGCACTGGATATATGAGCCTGAGCTCAAACTCAGCACTGGATACATGAGCCTGAGCTCAAACACAGCCCTCGATACATGAGCCTGAGTTCAAACCCAGCCCTGGATCCATGAGACTGAGCTCAAACCCAGCCCTGGATACATGAGCCCGAGCTCAAACCGAGCCCTGGATACATGAGCCCGAGAAACCCAGCCCTGGATACATGAGCCCTAGCTCAAACCCAGCCCAGGATACATGAGCCCGAGCTCAAACCCAGTCCTGGATACATGAGACTGAGCTCAAACCCAGCCCTGGATACATGAGCCCAAGCTCCAACGCAGCCCTGGATAAATGAGCCTGAGCTCAAACCCAGCCCTGGATAGAAACATAGAAAATAGGTGCAAGATTAGGCCATTTGGACCTTCGAGCTTGCACCGCCATTAAATGACTTCATCGCTGAACATGCAACTTCAGTACCCCATTCCTGCTTTCTCGCCATACCCCTTGATCCCCCAGTAGTAAGGAATACATCGAACAGCTTTTTGAAAATATTGAGTGAATTGGCCTCAACAACTTTCTATGGAAGAGAATTCCACAGGTTCACCACTCTCTGGGTGAAGAAATTTCTCCTCATCGCGGTTCTAAATGGCTTTCCCTTATCCTTAGACTGTGACCCCATGATACATGAGCTCAAACCCAGCCCTGGATACATCAGCCCGAGCTCAAACCCAGCGCTGGATACATGAGCCTGAGCTCAAATCCAGCCATGGACACATGAGCCTGAGTCAAACCCAGCCCAGGATACATGAGCCTGAGCTCAAACACAGGCCTTGATACATGAGCCCGAGAAACCCAGCCCTGGATACATGAGCCTGAGCTCAAAACGAGCCCTGGATACATTAGCCCGAGAAACTCAGCACTGGATATATGAGCCCAAGAAAGCCAGCCCTGGAAACATGAGCCTGAGCTCAAACTCAGCTCTGGATACATGAGCCTAAGGTCAAACACAGCCCTGGATACATGAGCCTGAGCTCAAAACCAGCTCTGTATGTATGAGCCCGAGCTCAAACCCAGCATTGGATACGTGAGCCTGAGCTCAAACCCAGCCCTCGATACATGAGCCTGAGCTCAATTCCATCCCTGGATACATGAGCCCGATATCAAACCCAGCCCTGGATACATGAGCGCGAGAACCCAGCCCTGGATACATGAGCCTGAGAAACCCAGCCCTGGATACATGAGTCCGAACTCAAACCCAGCTCTGGATACATGAGGCTGAGCTCAAACCTAGCTCTGGATATATGAGCCTGAGCTCAAACCCAGCACTGGATACTTGAGTCTGAGCTCAAACCCAGCCCTCGATACATGAGCCTGAGTTCAAACCCAGCCCTGGATCCATGAGACTGAGCTCAAACCCAGCCCTGGATACATGAGCCCGAGCTCAAACCGAGCCCTGGATACATATGCCCGAGAAACCCAGCCCTGGATACATGACCCCTAGCTCAAACCCAGCCCAGGATACATGAGCCCGAGCTCAAACCCAGTCCTGGAGACATGAGACTGAGCTGAAACCCAGCCCTGGTTAGAAACATAGAAAATAGGTGCAAGATTAGGCCATTTGGCCCTTCGAGCTTGCACTGCCATTCAATGACTTCATCGCTGAACATGCAACTTCAGTACCCCATTCCTGCTTTCTCGCCATACCCCTTGATCAACTAGTAGTAAGGAATACATCAAACTCCTTTTTGAAAATATTGAGTGAATTAGCCTCAACAACTTTCTATGGAAGAGAATTCCACAGGTTCACCACTCTCTGGGTGAAGAAGTTTCTCCTCATCGCGGTCCTAAATGGCTTTCCCTTATCCTTAGACTGTGACCCCATGATACATGAGCTCAAACCCAGCCCTGGATACATCAGCCCGAGCTCAAACCCAGCGCTGGATAAATGAGCCTGAGCTCAAATCCAGCCATGGACACATGAGCCTGAGTCAAACCCAGCCCAGGATACATGAGCCTGAGCTCAAACACAGCCCTTGATACATGAGCCCGAGAAACCCAGCCCTGGATACATGAGCCTGAGCTCAAAACCAGCCCTGGATACATTAGCCCGAGAAACTAAGCACTGGAAATATGAGCCCAAGAAAGCCAGCCCTGGATACATGAGCCTGAGTTCAAACTCAGCTCTGGATACATGAGCCTAAGTTCAAACACAGCCCTGGATACATGAGCCTGAGCTCAAAACCAGCTCTGTATATATGAGCCCGAGATCAAACCCAGCCCTGGATACATGAGTCTGAGCCCAAACCCAGCCGTGGATAGATGATGCCGAGAAACCGAGCCCTGGATACATGAGACTGAGCTCAAACCCAGCCCTGGATACAGGAGCCCGAGCAACTCATCCCTAGATCCATGAGCCTGAGCTCAAACCCAGTTCTGGATACATGAGCCTGAGCTCAAGCCCAGCCCTGGATACATGAGCCCGAGCAACTCAGTCCTAGATCCATGAGCCCGAGCTCAAACCCAGCATTGGATACGTGAGCCTGAGCTCAAACCCAGCTTCGATACATGAGCCCGAGAAACCCAGCCCTGGATACATGAGACTGAGCTCAAACCCAGCCCTGGATACATGAGTCCGAGCTCAAACCCAGCCCTGGATACATGAGCCCAAGAAACCCAGCACTGGATACATGAGCCCGAGCAACTCAGCCCTAGACCCATGAGTCTGAGCTCAAACCCAGCTCCGGATACATGAGCCCGAGAAACCCAGCCCTGGATACATGAGCCTGAGAAACCCAGCCCTGGGTACATGAGCCCGAGCTCAAACCCAGCATTGGATACGTGAGCCTGAGCTCAAACCCAGCCCTCGGTACATGAGCCCGAGAAACCCAGCCCTAGATACATGAGACTGAGCTCAAACCCAGCCCTGGATACATGAGTCCGAGCTCAAACCCAGTCCTGGATACATGAGCCCAAGAAACCCAGCACTGGATACATGAGCCCGAGCAACTCAGCCCTAGACCCATGAGTCTGAGCTCAAACCCAGCTCTGGATACATGAGCCTGAGCTCAAACCCAGCCCTTGATACATGAAACTGATCTCAAGCCCATCTGTAGATACATGAGCCCGAGTTCAAACAAGCCCTGGATACATGAGCCCGAGAACCCAGCCCTGGATACATGAGCCTGAGAAACCCAGCCCTGGATACATGAGCCCGAGAATCCCAGCCCTGGATACATGAGCCTGAGCTCAAACACAGCCCTGCATACATGAGCCTGAGCTCAAACCCAGCCCTGGATACATGAGCCCGAGAAACCCAGCCCATGATACATGAGCCTTTGCTCAAACCCAGCCCTGGATACATGATCCTGAGCTCTAACACAGCCCTGGATGCATGAGCCTGAGCTCAAACCCATCCCTGGATACATGAGCCTGAGAAACCCAGCCCTGGATACATGAGCCTGAGCTCAAACCCAGCTCTGGATACATGATCCTGAGCTCAAGCCCATCCCTGGATACATGAGCCCGAGCTCAAAGCCAGCCCTGGATACATGAGCCCGAGCTCAAATCCAGCTCTGGATACATGAGACACAGCTCAAACCCAGCCCTGGATACATGAGCCCGAGCAACTCAGCCCTAGATCCTGAGCCTGAGCTCAAACCCAGTTCTGTGTACATGAGCCTGAGCTCAAACACAGCCCTCGATACATGAGCACGAGAAACCCAGCATTGAATACATGAGCCCGAGCAACTCAGCCCTAGATCCATGAGCCTGAGCTCAAACCCAGCTCTGGATACATGAGCCTGAGCTCAAAGACAGCCCTCGATACATGAGCCTGAGCTCAAGCCCAGGCCTGGATACATGAGACTGAGCTCAAGCCCAGCCCTGGATACATGAGCCCGAGAAACCCAGCCCTGGATACATGAGCCTGAGAAACCCAGCCCTGGATACATGAGCCCGAGCTCAAACCCAGCATTGGATACGTGAGCCTGAGCTCAAACCCAGCCCTCGATACATGAGCCTGAGCTCAATCCCATCCCTGGATACATGAGCCCGAGTTCAAACCCAGCCCTGGATACATGAGCCCGAGAACCCAGCCCTGGATACATCAGCCTGAGAAACCCAGCCCTGGATACATGAGACTGAGCTCAAACCCAGCTCTGGATACATGAGGCTGAGCTCAAACCTAGCACTGGATATATGAGCCTGAGCTCAAACTCAGCACTGGATACATGAGCCTGAGCTCAAACCCAGCCCTCGATACATGAGCCTGAG
Source organism: Pristiophorus japonicus (assembly GCF_044704955.1). Classification (NCBI taxonomy): domain Eukaryota; kingdom Metazoa; phylum Chordata; class Chondrichthyes; family Pristiophoridae; genus Pristiophorus; species Pristiophorus japonicus. The sequence continues at coordinate 148,873,811 of NC_091987.1, read as the reverse complement.
TTCAAACCCAGCCCTGGATCCATGAGACTGAGCTCAAACCCAGCCCTGGATACATGAGCCCGAGCTCAAACCGAGCCCTGGATACATGAGCCCGAGAAACCCAGCCCTGGATACATGAGCCCTAGCTCAAACCCAGCCCAGGATACATGAGCCCGAGCTCAAACCCAGTCCTGGATACATGAGACTGAGCTCAAACCCAGCCCTGGATACATGAGCCCGAGCTCCAACGCAGCCCTGGATAAATGAGCCTGAGCTCAAACCCAGCCCTGGATAGAAACATAGAAAATAGGTGCAAGATTAGGCCATTTGGACCTTCGAGCTTGCACCGCCATTAAATGACTTCATCGCTGAACATGCAACTTCAGTACCCCATTCCTGCTTTCTCGCCATACCCCTTGATCCCCCAGTAGTAAGGAATACATCGAACAGCTTTTTGAAAATATTGAGTGAATTGGCCTCAACAACTTTCTATGGAAGAGAATTCCACAGGTTCACCACTCTCTGGGTGAAGAAATTTCTCCTCATCGCGGTTCTAAATGGCTTTCCCTTATCCTTAGACTGTGACCCCATGATACATGAGCTCAAACCCAGCCCTGGATACATCAGCCCGAGCTCAAACCCAGCGCTGGATACATGAGCCTGAGCTCAAATCCAGCCATGGACACATGAGCCTGAGTCAAACCCAGCCCAGGATACATGAGCCTGAGCTCAAACACAGGCCTTGATACATGAGCCCGAGAAACCCAGCCCTGGATACATGAGCCTGAGCTCAAAACCAGCCCTGGATACATTAGCCCGAGAAACTCAGCACTGGATATATGAGCCCAAGAAAGCCAGCCCTGGAAACATGAGCCTGAGCTCAAACTCAGCTCTGGATACATGAGCCTAAGGTCAAACACAGCCCTGGATACATGAGCCTGAGCTCAAAACCAGCTCTGTATGTATGAGCCCGAGCTCAAACCCAGCCCTGGATACATGAGTCTGAGCTCAAACCCAGCCGTGGATACATGATGCCGAGAAACCCAGCCCTGGATACATGAGACTGAGCTCAAACCCAGCCCTGGATACATGAGCCCGAGCAATTCAGCCCTAGATCCATGAGCCTGAGCTCAAACCCTGTTCTGGATACATGAGCCTGAGCTCAAACACAGCCCTCGATGCATGAGCACGAGAAACCCAGCACTGGATACATGAGCCCGAGCAACTCAGCCCTAGATCCATGAGCCTGAGCTCAAACCCAGCCCTGGATACATGAGACTGAGCTCAAGCCCAGCCCTGGATACATGAGCCTGAGAAACCCAGCCCTGGAAACATGAGCCTGAGAAATGCAGCCCTGGGTACATGAGCCTGAGCTCAAACCCAGCTCTCGATACATGAGCCTGAGCTCAATCCCATCCCTGGATACATGAGCCCGAGTTCAAACCCAGCCCTGGATACATGAGCCCGAGAACCCAGCCCTGGATACATGAGCCTGAGAAACCCAGCCCTGGATACATGAGCCGGAGCTCAAACCCAGCCCTGGATACATGAGACTGAGCTCAAACCCATCCCTGGATACATGAGCCTGAGCTCAAACCCAGCCCTGGATACATGAGTCCGAGCTCAAACCCAGCTCTGGATACATGAGACACAGCTCAAAACCAGCCCTGGATACATGAGCCCAAGAAACCCAGCCCTGGATACATGAGCCGGAGCTCAAACCCAGCCCTGGATACATGAGACTGAGCTCAAACCCATCCCTGGATACATGAGCCTGAGCTCAAACCCAGCCCTGGATACATGAGCCCGAGAAACCCAGCCCTGGATACATGTTCCTGAGCTCAAACACAGCCCTGGATACATGAGTCTGAGCTCAAACCCAGCCCTGGATACATGATGCCGAGAAACCCAGCCCTGGATACATGAGACTGAGCTCAAACCCAGCCCTGGATACATGAGACACAGCTCAAAACCAGCCCTGGATACATGAGCCCAAGAAACCCAGCCCTGGATACATGAGCCGGAGCTCAAACCCAGCCCTGGATACATGAGACTGAGCTCAAACCCATCCCTGGATACATGAGCCTGAGCTCAAACCCAGCCCTGGATACATGAGCCCGAGAAACCCAGCCCTGGATACATGTTCCTGAGCTCAAACACAGCCCTGGATACATGAGCCCGAGAAACCCAGTCCTGGATACATGAGCCTGAGCTCAAACCCAGCCCTGGATACATGATCCTGAGCTCAAACCCATCCCTGGATACATGAGCCCGAGTTCAAACAAGCCCTGGATACATGAGCCCGAGAACCCAGCCCTGGATACATGAGCCCGAGAATCCCAGCCCTGGATACATGAGCCTGAGCTCAAACACAGCCCTGGATACATGAGCCTGAGCTCAAACCCAGCCCTGGATAAATGAGCCCGAGCTCAAACCCAGTCCTGGATACATGAGCCTGAGCTCAAACCCAGCCATGGGAACATGAGCCCGAGCTCAAACCCAGTCCTGGATACATGAGACTGAGCTCAAACCCAGCCCAGGATACATGAGCCCGAGCTCAAACCCTGTCCTGGATACATGAAACTGAGCTCAAACCCAGTCCTGGATACATGAGACTAAGCTCAAACCCAGCCCAAGATACATGAGCCTGAGCTCAAACCTAGGCCTGGATACATGATCCTGAGATCTAACACAGCCCTGGATGCATGAGCCTGAGCTCAAACCCAGCCCTGGATACATGAGCCCGAGAATCCCAGCCCTGGATACATGAGCCCGAGCTCAAACACACCTCTGGATACATGAGACACAGCTCAAACCCAGCCCTGGATACATGAGCCCGAGAAACCCAGCCCTGGATACATGAGCCTGAGCTCAAACCCAGCCCTGGATACATCAGCCCGAGCTCAAACCGAGACCTGGATACATGAGCCTGAGCTCAAATCCATACTTGGATACATGAGCCTGAGTTCAGACCCAGCCCTGGATACATGAGCCCGAGAAACTCAGCACTGGATACATGAGCCTGGGAAACCAACACTGGATACATGAGCCCAAGAAACCCAGCCCTGGATACATGAGCCTGAGCTCAAACCCTGCCCTGGATAGATGAGCCTGAGCTCAAACCTTGACCTGGATACATGAGACTGGTCTCAAATCCAGCCCTGAATACATGAGCCTGAGGTCAAACACAGCACTGGATAGAAACATAGAAAATAGGTGCAAGAGCAGGCCATTTGGCGCTTCGAGCCTGCACCGCCATTCAATGATTTAATCGCTGAACATGTAACTTCAGTACCCCATTCCTGCTTTCTCGCCATACACCTTGATCCCCGAGTAGTAAGGACTACATATAACTCCTTTTTGAAAATATTGAGTGAATTGGCCTCAACAACTCTCTGTGGAAGAGAATTCCACAGGTTCACCACTCTCTGGGTGAAGAAGTTTCTCCTCATCGCGGTCCTAAATGGCTTTCCCCTTATCCTTAGACTGTGACCCCATCATACATGAGCTGAAACCCAGCACTGGATACATGATCCCGAGAAACGCAGCCCTGGATACATGAGCTTGAGCTCAAACCCAGCCTTGGATTCATTAGCCCGAGCTCAAACCCAGTCCTGGATACATGAGACTAAGCTCAAACTCAGCCCAGGATACATGAGCCTGAGCTCAAACCCAGCCCTGGATAGATAAGCCCGAGAAACGCAGTCCTGGATACATGAGCCCGAGCTCAAACCCAGTCCTGGATACATGAGACTAAGCTCAAACTCAGCCCAAGATACATGAGCCTGAGCTCAAACCCAGCCCTGGATAGATAAGCCCGAGAAACGCAGTTCTGGATACACGAGACTAAGCTCAAATCCAGCTCTGGATACATGAGACGAAGCTCAAATCCAGCTCTGGCTACATGAGCCTGAGTCAAACCCAGCCCTGGATAGATAAGCCCGAGAAACGCAGTTCTGGATACACGAGACTAAGCTCAAATCCAGCTCTGGATACATGAGACTAAGCTCAAATCCAGCTCTGGATACATGAGCCTGAGTCAAACCCAGCCCTGGATACATGAGCCTGAGAAACCCAGTCCTGGATACATGAGCCCGAGCTCAAACCCAGCTCTGGATACATGAGACACAGCTCAAACCCAGCCCTGGATACATCAGCCCGAGCTCAAACCCAGCACTGGATACATGAGCCCGAGAAACCCAGCCCTGGATACATGAGCCTGAGCTCAAATCCAGCCCTGGATACATGATCCTGAGCTCAAACTAAGCCCTGGATACATGAGCCTGAGCTCAAACCCAGCACTGGATACATGAGCCCGAGAAACCCAGCCCTGGATACTTGAGCCCAGGAAACCCAGCCCTGGATACATGAGCCTGTGCTAAAACCCAGCCCTGGATACATGAGCCCGAGCTCAATCCCAGCCCTGGATAGATGAGCCTGAGTTCAAACCCAGCCCTGGATACATGAGACTGAGCCCAAACCCATCCCTGGATACATGAGCCTGAGCTCAAACCCAGCCCTGGATACATGAGCCCGAGAAACCCAGCCCTGGATACATGTTCCTGAGCTCAAACACAGCCCTGGATACATGAGCCCGAGAAATCCAGTCCTGGATACATGAGCCTGAGCTCAAACCCAGCCCTGGATACATTATCCTGAGCTCAAACACAGCCCTGGATACATGAGGCTGAGCTCAAACCCAGCCCTGGATACATGAGCCCGAGAAACCCAGCCCTGGATACTTGAGCCCAGGAAACCCAGCCCTGGAGACATGAGCCTGTGCTCAAACGCAGCCCTGGATACATGAGCCTGAACTCAAACCCAGCCCTGGATACATGAGACTAAGCTCAAACACAGCCCTGGATACATGAGCCTGAGCTCAAACCCAGCCCTGGATACATGAGCCTGAGCTCAAACCCAGCCCTGGATACATGAAACTGAGCTCAAACCCAGTCCTGGATACATGAGACTAAGCTCAAACCCAGCCCAAGATACATGAGCCTGAGCTCAAACCCAGCCCTGGATAGATAAGCCCGAGAAACGCAGTTCTGGATACACGAGACTAAGCTCAAATCCAGCTCTGGATACATGAGACGAAGCTCAAATCCAGCTCTGGCTACATGAGCCTGAGTCAAACCCAGCCCTGGATAGATAAGCCCGAGAAACGCAGTTCTGGATACACGAGACTAAGCTCAAATCCAGCTCTGGATACATGAGACTAAGCTCAAATCCAGCTCTGGATACATGAGCCTGAGTCAAACCCAGCCCTGGATACATGAGCCTGAGAAACCCAGCCCTGGATACATGAGCCCGAGCTCAAACCCAGCTCTGGATACATGAGACACAGCTCAAACCCAGCCCTGGATACATCAGCCCGAGCTCAAACCCAGCACTGGATACATGAGCCCGAGAAACCCAGCCCTGGATACATGAGCCTGAGCTCAAATCCAGCCCTTGATACATGATCCTGAGCTCAAACTAAGCCCTGGATACATGAGCCTGAGCTCAAACCCAGCACTGGATACATGAGCCCGAGAAACCCAGCCCTGGATACTTGAGCCCAGGAAACCCAGCCCTGGATACATGAGCCTGAGTCAAACCCAGCCCAGGATACATGAGCCTGAGCTCAAACACAGGCCTTGATACATGAGCCCGAGAAACCCAGCCCTGGATACATGAGCCTGAGCTCAAAACCAGCCCTGGATACATTAGCCCGAGAAACTCAGCACTGGATATATGAGCCCAAGAAAGCCAGCCCTGGAAACATGAGCCTGAGCTCAAACTCAGCTCTGGATACATGAGCCTAAGGTCAAACACAGCCCTGGATACATGAGCCTGAGCTCAAAACCAGCTCTGTATGTATGAGCCCGAGCTCAAACCCAGCCCTGGATACATGAGTCTGAGCTCAAACCCAGCCGTGGATACATGATGCCGAGAAACCCAGCCCTGGATACATGAGACTGAGCTCAAACCCAGCCCTGGATACATGAGCCCGAGCAATTCAGCCCTAGATCCATGAGCCTGAGCTCAAACCCTGTTCTGGATACATGAGCCTGAGCTCAAACACAGCCCTCGATGCATGAGCACGAGAAACCCAGCACTGGATACATGAGCCCGAGCAACTCAGCCCTAGATCCATGAGCCTGAGCTCAAACCCAGCCCTGGATACATGAGACTGAGCTCAAGCCCAGCCCTGGATACATGAGCCTGAGAAACCCAGCCCTGGAAACATGAGCCTGAGAAACGCAGCCCTGGGTACATGAGCCTGAGCTCAAACCCAGCTCTCGATACATGAGCCTGAGCTCAATCCCATCCCTGGATACATGAGCCCGAGTTCAAACCCAGCCCTGGATACATGAGCCCGAGAACCCAGCCCTGGATACATGAGCCTGAGAAACCCAGCCCTGGATACATGAGCCGGAGCTCAAACCCAGCCCTGGATACATGAGACTGAGCTCAAACCCATCCCTGGATACATGAGCCTGAGCTCAAACCCAGCCCTGGATACATGAGTCTGAGCTCAAACCCAGCTCTGGATACATGAGACACAGCTCAAAACCAGCCCTGGATACATGAGCCCAAGAAACCCAGCCCTGGATACATGAGCCGGAGCTCAAACCCAGCCCTGGATACATGAGACTGAGCTCAAACCCATCCCTGGATACATGAGCCTGTGCTCAAACCCAGCCCTGGATACATGAGCCCGAGAAACCCAGCCCTGGATACATGTTCCTGAGCTCAAACACAGCCCTGGATACATGAGCCCGAGAAACCCAGTCCTGGATACATGAGCCTGAGCTCAAACCCAGCCCTGGATACATGATCCTGAGCTCAAACCCATCCCTGGATACATGAGCCCGAGTTCAAACAAGCCCTGGATACATGAGCCCGAGAACCCAGCCCTGGATACATGAGCCCGAGAATCCCAGCCCTGGATACATGAGCCTGAGCTCAAACACAGCCCTGGATACATGAGCCTGAGCTCAAACCCAGCCCTGGATAAATGAGCCCGAGCTCAAACCCAGTCCTGGATACATGAGCCTGAGCTCAAACCCAGCCATGGGAACATGAGCCCGAGCTCAAACCCAGTCCTGGATACATGAGACTGAGCTCAAACCCAGCCCAGGATACATGAGCCCGAGCTCAAACCCTGTCCTGGATACATGAGACTGAGCTCAAACCCAGCCCTGGATACATGAGCCCGAAAAAAACCCAGCCCTGGATACATGAGCCTGAGCTCAAACCTAGGCCTGGATACATGATCCTGAGATCTAACACAGCCCTGGATGCATGAGCCTGAGCTCAAACCCAGCCCTGGATACATGAGCCCGAGAATCCCAGCCCTGGATACATGAGCCCGAGCTCAAACACACCTCTGGATACATGAGACACAGCTCAAACCCAGCCCTGGATACATGAGCCCGAGAAACCCAGCCCTGGATACATGAGCCTGAGCTCAAACCCAGCCCTGGATACATCAGCCCGAGCTCAAACCGAGACCTGGATACATGAGCCTGAGCTCAAATCCATACTTGGATACATGAGCCTGAGTTCAGACCCAGCCCTGGATACATGAGCCCGAGAAACTCAGCACTGGATACATGAGCCTGGGAAACCAACACTGGATACATGAGCCCAAGAAACCCAGCCCTGGATACATGAGCCTGAGCTCAAACCCTGCCCTGGATAGATGAGCCTGAGCTCAAACCTTGACCTGGATACATGAGACTGGTCTCAAATCCAGCCCTGAATACATGAGCCTGAGGTCAAACACAGCACTGGATAGAAACATAGAAAATAGGTGCAAGAGCAGGCCATTTGGCGCTTCGAGCCTGCACCGCCATTCAATGATTTAATCGCTGAACATGTAACTTCAGTACCCCATTCCTGCTTTCTCGCCATACACCTTGATCCCCGAGTAGTAAGGACTACATATAACTCCTTTTTGAAAATATTGAGTGAATTGGCCTCAACAACTCTCTGTGGAAGAGAATTCCACAGGTTCACCACTCTCTGGGTGAAGAAGTTTCTCCTCATCGCGGTCCTAAATGGCTTTCCCCTTATCCTTAGACTGTGACCCCATCATACATGAGCTGAAACCCAGCACTGGATACATGATCCCGAGAAACGCAGCCCTGGATACATGAGCTTGAGCTCAAACCCAGCCTTGGATTCATTAGCCCGAGCTCAAACCCAGTCCTGGATACATGAGACTAAGCTCAAACTCAGCCCAGGATACATGAGCCTGAGCTCAAACCCAGCCCTGGATAGATAAGCCCGAGAAACGCAGTCCTGGATACATGAGCCTGTGCTCAAACGCAGCCCTGGATACATGAGCCTGAACTCAAACCCAGCCCTGGATACATGAGACTAAGCTCAAACTCAGCCCAGGATACATGAGCCTGAGCTCAAACCCAGCCCTGGATACATGAGCCTGAGCTCAAACCCAGCCCTGGATACATGAAACTGAGCTCAAACCCAGTCCTGGATACATGAGACTAAGCTCAAACCCAGCCCAAGATACATGAGCCTGAGCTCAAACCCAGACCTGGATAGATAAGCCCGAGAAACGCAGTTCTGGATACACGAGACTAAGCTCAAATCCAGCTCTGGATACATGAGACGAAGCTCAAATCCAGCTCTGGCTACATGAGCCTGAGTCAAACCCAGCCCTGGATAGATAAGCCCGAGAAACGCAGTTCTGGATACACGAGACTAAGCTCAAATCCAGCTCTGGATACATGAGACTAAGCTCAAATCCAGCTCTGGATACATGAGCCTGAGTCAAACCCAGCCCTGGATACATGAGCCTGAGAAACCCAGCCCTGGATACATGAGCCCGAGCTCAAACCCAGCTCTGGATACATGAGACACAGCTCAAACCCAGCCCTGGATACATCAGCCCGAGCTCAAACCCAGCACTGGATACATGAGCCCGAGAAACCCAGCCCTGGATACATGAGCCTGAGCTCAAATCCAGCCCTTGATACATGATCCTGAGCTCAAACTAAGCCCTGGATACATGAGCCTGAGCTCAAACCCAGCACTGGATACATGAGCCCGAGAAACCCAGCCCTGGATACTTGAGCCCAGGAAACCCAGCCCTGGATACATGAGCCTGTGCTAAAACCCAGCCCTGGATACATGAGCCCGAGCTCAATCCCAGCCCTGGATACATGAGCCTGAGTTCAAACCCAGCCCTGGATACATGAGACTGAGCCCAAACCCATCCCTGGATACATGAGCCTGAGCTCAAACCCAGCCCTGGATACATGAGCCCGAGAAACCCAGCCCTGGATACATGTTCCTGAGCTCAAACGCAGCCCTGGATTCATGAGCCTGAACTCAAACACAGCCCTGGATACATGAGACTAAGCTCAAACACAGCCCTGGATACATGAGCCTGAGCTCAAACCCAGCCCTGGATACATGAGCCTGAGCTCAAACCCAGCCCTGGATACATGAAACTGAGCTCAAACCCAGTCCTGGATACATGAGACTAAGCTCAAACCCAGCCCAAGATACATGAGCCTGAGCTCAAACCCAGCCCTGGATAGATAAGCCCGAGAAACGCAGTTCTGGATACACGAGACTAAGCTCAAATCCAGCTCTGGATACATGAGACGAAGCTCAAATCCAGCTCTGGCTACATGAGCCTGAGTCAAACCCAGCCCTGGATAGATAAGCCCGAGAAACGCAGTTCTGGATACACGAGACTAAGCTTAAATCCAGCTCTGGATACATGAGACTAAGCTCAAATCCAGCTCTGGATACATGAGCCTGAGTCAAACCCAGCCCTGGATACATGAGCCTGAGAAACCCAGCCCTGGATACATGAGCCCGAGCTCAAACCCAGCTCTGGATACATGAGACACAGCTCAAACCCAGCCCTGGATACATCAGCCCGAGCTCAAACCCAGCACTGGATACATGAGCCCGAGAAACCCAGCCCTGGATACATGAGCCTGAGCTCAAATCCAGCCCTTGATACATGATCCTGAGCTCAAACTAAGCCCTGGATACATGAGCCTGAGTCAAACCCAGCCCAGGATACATGAGCCTGAGCTCAAACACAGGCCTTGATACATGAGCCCGAGAAACCCAGCCCTGGATACATGAGCCTGAGCTCAAAACCAGCCCTGGATACATTAGCCCGAGAAACTCAGCACTGGATATATGAGCCCAAGAAAGCCAGCCCTGGAAACATGAGCCTGAGCTCAAACTCAGCTCTGGATACATGAGCCTAAGGTCAAACACAGCCCTGGATACATGAGCCTGAGCTCAAAACCAGCTCTGTATGTATGAGCCCGAGCTCAAACCCAGCCCTGGATACATGAGTCTGAGCTCAAACCCAGCCGTGGATACATGATGCCGAGAAACCCAGCCCTGGATACATGAGACTGAGCTCAAACCCAGCCCTGGATACATGGGCCCGAGCAATTCAGCCCTAGATCCATGAGCCTGAGCTCAAACCCTGTTCTGGATACATGAGCCTGAGCTCAAACACAGCCCTCGATGCATGAGCACGAGACACCCAGCACTGGATACATGAGCCCGAGCAACTCAGCCCTAGATCCATGAGCCTGAGCTCAAACCCAGCCCTGGATACATGAGACTGAGCTCAAGCCCAGCTCTGGATACATGAGCCTGAGAAACCCAGCCCTGGAAACATGAGCCTGAGAAACGCAGCCCTGGGTACATGAGCCTGAGCTCAAACCCAGCTCTCGATACATGAGCCTGAGCTCAATCCCATCCCTGGATACATGAGCCCGAGTTCAAACCCAGCCCTGGATACATGAGCCCGAGAACCCAGCCCTGGATACATGAGCCTGAGAAACCCAGCCCTGGATACATGAGCCGGAGCTCAAACCCAGCCCTGGATACATGAGACTGAGCTCAAACCCATCCCTGGATACATGAGCCTGAGCTCAAACCCAGCCCTGGATACATGAGTCCGAGCTCAAACCCAGCTCTGGATACATGAGACACAGCTCAAAACCAGCCCTGGATACATGAGCCCAAGAAACCCAGCCCTGGATACATGAGCCGGAGCTCAAACCCAGCCCTGGATACATGAGACTGAGCTCAAACCCATCCCTGGATACATGAGCCTGAGCTCAAACCCAGCCCTGGATACATGAGCCCGAGAAACCCAGCCCTGGATACATGTTCCTGAGCTCAAACACAGCCCTGGATACATGAGCCCGAGAAACCCAGTCCTGGATACATGAGCCTGAGCTCAAACCCAGCCCTGGATACATGATCCTGAGCTCAAACCCATCCCTGGATACATGAGCCCGAGTTCAAACAAGCCCTGGATACATGAGCCCGAGAACCCAGCCCTGGATACATGAGCCCGAGAATCCCAGCCCTGGATACATGAGCCTGAGCTCAAACACAGCCCTGGATACATGAGCCTGAGCTCAAACCCAGCCCTGGATAAATGAGCCCGAGCTCAAACCCAGTCCTGGATACATGAGACTGAGCTCAAACCCAGCCCAGGATACATGAGCCCGAGCTCAAACCCTGTCCTGGATACATGAGACTGAGCTCAAACCCAGCCCTGGATACATGAGCCCGAAAAAAACCCAGCCCTGGATACATGAGCCTGAGCTCAAACCTAGGCCTGGATACATGATCCTGAGATCTAACACAGCCCTGGATGCATGAGCCTGAGCTCAAACCCAGCCCTGGATACATGAGCCCGAGAATCCCAGCCCTGGATACATGAGCCCGAGCTCAAACACACCTCTGGATACATGAGACACAGCTCAAACCCAGCCCTGGATACATGAGCCCGAGAAACCCAGCCCTGGATACATGAGCCTGAGCTCAAACCCAGCCCTGGATACATCAGCCCGAGCTCAAACCGAGACCTGGATACATGAGCCTGAGCTCAAATCCATACTTGGATACATGAGCCTGAGTTCAGACCCAGCCCTGGATACATGAGCCCGAGAAACTCAGCACTGGATACATGAGCCTGGGAAACCAACACTGGATACATGAGCCCAAGAAACCCAGCCCTGGATACATGAGCCTGAGCTCAAACCCTGCCCTGGATAGATGAGCCTGAGCTCAAACCTTGACCTGGATACATGAGACTGGTCTCAAATCCAGCCCTGAATACATGAGCCTGAGGTCAAACACAGCACTGGATCGAAACATAGAAAATAGGTGCAAGAGCAGGCCATTTGGCGCTTCGAGCCTGCACCGCCATTCAATGATTTAATCGCTGAACATGTAACTTCAGTACCCCATTCCTGCTTTCTCGCCATACACCTAGATCCCCGAGTAGTAAGGACTACATATAACTCCTTTTTGAAAATATTGAGTGAATTGGCCTCAACAACTCTCTGTGGAAGAGAATTCCACAGGTTCACCACTCTCTGGGTGAAGAAGTTTCTCCTCATCGCGGTCCTAAATGGCTTTCCCCTTATCCTTAGACTGTGACCCCATCATACATGAGCTGAAACCCAGCACTGGATACATGATCCCGAGAAACGCAGCCCTGGATACATGAGCTTGAGCTCAAACCCAGCCTTGGATTCATTAGCCCGAGCTCAAACCCAGTCCTGGATACATGAGACTAAGCTCAAACTCAGCCCAGGATACATGAGCCTGAGCTCAAACCCAGCCCTGGATAGATAAGCCCGAGAAACGCAGTCCTGGATACATGAGCCCGAGCTCAAACCCAGTCCTGGATACATGAGACTAAGCTCAAACTCAGCCCAAGATACATGAGCCTGAGCTCAAACCCAGCCCTGGATAGATAAGCCCGAGAAACGCAGTTCTGGATACACGAGACTAAGCTCAAATCCAGCTCTGGATACATGAGACGAAGCTCAAATCCAGCTCTGGCTACATGAGCCTGAGTCAAACCCAGCCCTGGATAGATAAGCCCGAGAAACGCAGTTCTGGATACACGAGACTAAGCTCAAATCCAGCTCTGGATACATGAGACTAAGCTCAAATCCAGCTCTGGATACATGAGCCTGAGTCAAACCCAGCCCTGGATACATGAGCCTGAGAAACCCAGTCCTGGATACATGAGCCCGAGCTCAAACCCAGCCCTGGATACATGAGCCTGAGCTCAAACACAGCCCTGGATACATGAGCCTGAGCTCAAACCCAGCCCTGGATAAATGAGCCCGAGCTCAAACCCAGTCCTGGATACATGAGACTGAGCTCAAACCCAGCCCAGGATACATGAGCCCGAGCTCAAACCCTGTCCTGGATACATGAGACTGAGCTCAAACCCAGCCCTGGATACATGAGCCCGAAAAAAACCCAGCCCTGGATACATGAGCCTGAGCTCAAACCTAGGCCTGGATACATGATCCTGAGATCTAACACAGCCCTGGATGCATGAGCCTGAGCTCAAACCCAGCCCTGGATACATGAGCCCGAGAATCCCAGCCCTGGATACATGAGCCCGAGCTCAAACACACCTCTGGATACATGAGACACAGCTCAAACCCAGCCCTGGATACATGAGCCCGAGAAACCCAGCCCTGGATACATGAGCCTGAGCTCAAACCCAGCCCTGGATACATCAGCCCGAGCTCAAACCGAGACCTGGATACATGAGCCTGAGCTCAAATCCATACTTGGATACATGAGCCTGAGTTCAGACCCAGCCCTGGATACATGAGCCCGAGAAACTCAGCACTGGATACATGAGCCTGGGAAACCAACACTGGATACATGAGCCCAAGAAACCCAGCCCTGGATACATGAGCCTGAGCTCAAACCCTGCCCTGGATAGATGAGCCTGAGCTCAAACCTTGACCTGGATACATGAGACTGGTCTCAAATCCAGCCCTGAATACATGAGCCTGAGGTCAAACACAGCACTGGATCGAAACATAGAAAATAGGTGCAAGAGCAGGCCATTTGGCGCTTCGAGCCTGCACCGCCATTCAATGATTTAATCGCTGAACATGTAACTTCAGTACCCCATTCCTGCTTTCTCGCCATACACCTAGATCCCCGAGTAGTAAGGACTACATATAACTCCTTTTTGAAAATATTGAGTGAATTGGCCTCAACAACTCTCTGTGGAAGAGAATTCCACAGGTTCACCACTCTCTGGGTGAAGAAGTTTCTCCTCATCGCGGTCCTAAATGGCTTTCCCCTTATCCTTAGACTGTGACCCCATCATACATGAGCTGAAACCCAGCACTGGATACATGATCCCGAGAAACGCAGCCCTGGATACATGAGCTTGAGCTCAAACCCAGCCTTGGATTCATTAGCCCGAGCTCAAACCCAGTCCTGGATACATGAGACTAAGCTCAAACTCAGCCCAGGATACATGAGCCTGAGCTCAAACCCAGCCCTGGATAGATAAGCCCGAGAAACGCAGTCCTGGATACATGAGCCCGAGCTCAAACCCAGTCCTGGATACATGAGACTAAGCTCAAACTCAGCCCAAGATACATGAGCCTGAGCTCAAACCCAGCCCTGGATAGATAAGCCCGAGAAACGCAGTTCTGGATACACGAGACTAAGCTCAAATCCAGCTCTGGATACATGAGACGAAGCTCAAATCCAGCTCTGGCTACATGAGCCTGAGTCAAACCCAGCCCTGGATAGATAAGCCCGAGAAACGCAGTTCTGGATACACGAGACTAAGCTCAAATCCAGCTCTGGATACATGAGACTAAGCTCAAATCCAGCTCTGGATACATGAGCCTGAGTCAAACCCAGCCCTGGATACATGAGCCTGAGAAACCCAGTCCTGGATACATGAGCCCGAGCTCAAACCCAGCTCTGGATACATGAGACACAGCTCAAACCCAGCCCTGGATACATCAGCCCGAGCTCAAACCCAGCACTGGATACATGAGCCCGAGAAACCCAGCCCTGGATACATGAGCCTGAGCTCAAATCCAGCCCTGGATACATGATCCTGAGCTCAAACTAAGCCCTGGATACATGAGCCTGAGCTCAAACCCAGCACTGGATACATGAGCCCGAGAAACCCAGCCCTGGATACTTGAGCCCAGGAAACCCAGCCCTGGATACATGAGCCTGTGCTAAAACCCAGCCCTGGATACATGAGCCCGAGCTCAATCCCAGCCCTGGATAGATGAGCCTGAGTTCAAACCCAGCCCTGGATACATGAGACTGAGCCCAAACCCATCCCTGGATACATGAGCCTGAGCTCAAACCCAGCCCTGGATACATGAGCCCGAGAAACCCAGCCCTGGATACATGTTCCTGAGCTCAAACACAGCCCTGGATACATGAGCCCGAGAAATCCAGTCCTGGATACATGAGCCTGAGCTCAAACCCAGCCCTGGATACATTATCCTGAGCTCAAACACAGCCCTGGATACATGAGGCTGAGCTCAAACCCAGCCCTGGATACATGAGCCCGAGAAACCCAGCCCTGGATACTTGAGCCCAGGAAACCCAGCCCTGGAGACATGAGCCTGTGCTCAAACGCAGCCCTGGATACATGAGCCTGAACTCAAACCCAGCCCTGGATACATGAGACTAAGCTCAAACACAGCCCTGGATACATGAGCCTGAGCTCAAACCCAGCCCTGGATACATGAGCCTGAGCTCAAACCCAGCCCTGGATACATGAAACTGAGCTCAAACCCAGTCCTGGATACATGAGACTAAGCTCAAACCCAGCCCAAGATACATGAGCCTGAGCTCAAACCCAGCCCTGGATAGATAAGCCCGAGAAACGCAGTTCTGGATACACGAGACTAAGCTCAAATCCAGCTCTGGATACATGAGACGAAGCTCAAATCCAGCTCTGGCTACATGAGCCTGAGTCAAACCCAGCCCTGGATAGATAAGCCCGAGAAACGCAGTTCTGGATACACGAGACTAAGCTCAAATCCAGCTCTGGATACATGAGACTAAGCTCAAATCCAGCTCTGGATACATGAGCCTGAGTCAAACCCAGCCCTGGATACATGAGCCTGAGAAACCCAGCCCTGGATACATGAGCCCGAGCTCAAACCCAGCTCTGGATACATGAGACACAGCTCAAACCCAGCCCTGGATACATCAGCCCGAGCTCAAACCCAGCACTGGATACATGAGCCCGAGAAACCCAGCCCTGGATACATGAGCCTGAGCTCAAATCCAGCCCTTGATACATGATCCTGAGCTCAAACTAAGCCCTGGATACATGAGCCTGAGCTCAAACCCAGCACTGGATACATGAGCCCGAGAAACCCAGCCCTGGATACTTGAGCCCAGGAAACCCAGCCCTGGATACATGAGCCTGTGCTAAAACCCAGCCCTGGATACATGAGCCCGAGCTCAATCCCAGCCCTGGATACATGAGCCTGAGTTCAAACCCAGCCCTGGATACATGAGACTGAGCCCAAACCCATCCCTGGATACATGAGCCTGAGCTCAAACCCAGCCCTGGATACATGAGCCCGAGAAACCCAGCCCTGGATACATGTTCCTGAGCTCAAACACAGCCCTGGATACATGAGCCCGAGAAATCCAGTCCTGGATACATGAGCCTGAGCTCAAACCCAGCCCTGGATACATTATCCTGAGCTCAAACACAGCCCTGGATACATGAGGCTGAGCTCAAACCCAGCCCTGGATACATGAGCCCGAGAAACCCAGCCCTGGATACTTGAGCCCAGGAAACCCAGCCCTGGAGACATGAGCCTGTGCTCAAACGCAGCCCTGGATACATGAGCCTGAACTCAAACCCAGCCCTGGATACATGAGACTAAGCTCAAACACAGCCCTGGATACATGAGCCTGAGCTCAAACCCAGGCCTGGATACATGAGCCTGAGCTCAAACCCAGCCCTGGATACATGAAACTGAGCTCAAACCCAGTCCTGGATACATGAGTCCGAGCTCCAACCCAGCCCTGGATACATGAGCCTGAGCTCAAACCCAGCCCTGGATAGAAACATAGAAAATAGGTGCAAGAGTAGGCCATTTGGCCCTTCGGGTCTGCACCCCCATTCAATGAGTTAATCGCTGAACATGCAACTTCAGTACCCCATTCCTGCTTTCTCGCCATACACCTTGATCCCCTAGTAGTAAGGACAACATCTAACTCATTTTTGAAAATATTGAGTGAATTGGCCTCACCAACTTTCTATGGTAGAGAATTACACAGGTTCACCACTCTCTGGGTGAAGAAGTTTCTCCTCATCGCGGTCCTAAATGGCTTACCCCTTATCCTAAGACTGTGACCCCATGATACATGAGCTCAAACCCAGCCCTGGATACATCAGCCCGAGCTCAAACCCTGTTCTGGATACATGAGTCTGAGCTCAAACACAGCCCTCGATGCATGAGCACGAGAAACCCAGCACTGGATACATGAGCCCGAGCAACTCAGCCCTAGATCCATGAGCCTGAGCTCAAACCCAGCCCTGGATACATGAGACTGAGCTCAAGCCCAGCCCTGGATACATGAGCCTGAGAAACCCAGCCCTGGAAACATGAGCCTGAGAAACGCAGCCCTGGGTACATGAGCCTGAGCTCAAACCCAGCTCTCGATACATGAGCCTGAGCTCAATCCCATCCCTGGATACATGAGCCCGAGTTCAAACCCAGCCCTGGATACATGAGCCCGAGAACCCAGCCCTGGATACATGAGCCTGAGAAACCCAGCCCTCGATACATGAGCCGGAGCTCAAACCCAGCCCTGGATACATGAGACTGAGCTCAAACCCATCCCTGGATACATGAGCCTGAGCTCAAACCCAGCCCTGGATACATGAGTCCGAGCTCAAACCCAGCTCTGGATACATGAGACACAGCTCAAAACCAGCCCTGGATACATGAGCCCAAGAAACCCAGCCCTGGATACATGAGCCGGAGCTCAAACCCAGCCCTGGATACATGAGACTGAGCTCAAACCCATCCCTGGATACATGAGCCTGAGCTCAAACCCAGCCCTGGATACATGAGCCCGAGAAACCCAGCCCTGGATACATGTTCCTGAGCTCAAACACAGCCCTGGATACATGAGCCCGAGAAACCCAGTCCTGGATACATGAGCCTGAGCTCAAACCCAGCCCTGGATACATGATCCTGAGCTCAAACCCATCCCTGGATACATGAGCCCGAGTTCAAACAAGCCCTGGATACATGAGCCCGAGAACCCAGCCCTGGATACATGAGCCCGAGAATCCCAGCCCTGGATACATGAGCCTGAGCTCAAACACAGCCCTGGATACATGAGCCTGAGCTCAAACCCAGCCCTGGATAAATGAGCCCGAGCTCAAACCCAGTCCTGGATACATGAGCCTGAGCTCAAACCCAGCCATGGGAACATGAGCCCGAGCTCAAACCCAGTCCTGGATACATGAGACTGAGCTCAAACCCAGCCCAGGATACATGAGCCCGAGCTCAAACCCTGTCCTGGATACATGAGACTGAGCTCAAACCCAGCCCTGGATACATGAGCCCGAAAAAAACCCAGCCCTGGATACATGAGCCTGAGCTCAAACCTAGGCCTGGATACATGATCCTGAGATCTAACACAGCCCTGGATGCATGAGCCTGAGCTCAAACCCAGCCCTGGATACATGAGCCCGAGAATCCCAGCCCTGGATACATGAGCCCGAGCTCAAACACACCTCTGGATACATGAGACACAGCTCAAACCCAGCCCTGGATACATGAGCCCGAGAAACCCAGCCCTGGATACATGAGCCTGAGCTCAAACCCAGCCCTGGATACATCAGCCCGAGCTCAAACCGAGACCTGGATACATGAGCCTGAGCTCAAATCCATACTTGGATACATGAGCCTGAGTTCAGACCCAGCCCTGGATACATGAGCCCGAGAAACTCAGCACTGGATACATGAGCCTGGGAAACCAACACTGGATACATGAGCCCAAGAAACCCAGCCCTGGATACATGAGCCTGAGCTCAAACCCTGCCCTGGATAGATGAGCCTGAGCTCAAACCTTGACCTGGATACATGAGACTGGTCTCAAATCCAGCCCTGAATACATGAGCCTGAGGTCAAACACAGCACTGGATAGAAACATAGAAAATAGGTGCAAGAGCAGGCCATTTGGCGCTTCGAGCCTGCACCGCCATTCAATGATTTAATCGCTGAACATGTAACTTCAGTACCCCATTCCTGCTTTCTCGCCATACACCTTGATCCCCGAGTAGTAAGGACTACATATAACTCCTTTTTGAAAATATTGAGTGAATTGGCCTCAACAACTCTCTGTGGAAGAGAATTCCACAGGTTCACCACTCTCTGGGTGAAGAAGTTTCTCCTCATCGCGGTCCTAAATGGCTTTCCCCTTATCCTTAGACTGTGACCCCATCATACATGAGCTGAAACCCAGCACTGGATACATGATCCCGAGAAACGCAGCCCTGGATACATGAGCTTGAGCTCAAACCCAGCCTTGGATTCATTAGCCCGAGCTCAAACCCAGTCCTGGATACATGAGACTAAGCTCAAACTCAGCCCAGGATACATGAGCCTGAGCTCAAACCCAGCCCTGGATAGATAAGCCCGAGAAAC
The DNA here is from genome assembly GCF_044704955.1 of Pristiophorus japonicus. Lineage (NCBI taxonomy): Eukaryota > Metazoa > Chordata > Chondrichthyes > Pristiophoridae > Pristiophorus > Pristiophorus japonicus. The sequence goes on along the minus strand of NC_091987.1, from coordinate 148,854,327 downwards.
GCAGTCCTGGATACATGAGCCCGAGCTCAAACCCAGTCCTGGATACATGAGACTAAGCTCAAACTCAGCCCAAGATACATGAGCCTGAGCTCAAACCCAGCCCTGGATAGATAAGCCCGAGAAACGCAGTTCTGGATACACGAGACTAAGCTCAAATCCAGCTCTGGATACATGAGACGAAGCTCAAATCCAGCTCTGGCTACATGAGCCTGAGTCAAACCCAGCCCTGGATAGATAAGCCCGAGAAACGCAGTTCTGGATACACGAGACTAAGCTCAAATCCAGCTCTGGATACATGAGACTAAGCTCAAATCCAGCTCTGGATACATGAGCCTGAGTCAAACCCAGCCCTGGATACATGAGCCTGAGAAACCCAGTCCTGGATACATGAGCCCGAGCTCAAACCCAGCTCTGGATACATGAGACACAGCTCAAACCCAGCCCTGGATACATCAGCCCGAGCTCAAACCCAGCACTGGATACATGAGCCCGAGAAACCCAGCCCTGGATACATGAGCCTGAGCTCAAATCCAGCCCTGGATACATGATCCTGAGCTCAAACTAAGCCCTGGATACATGAGCCTGAGCTCAAACCCAGCACTGGATACATGAGCCCGAGAAACCCAGCCCTGGATACTTGAGCCCAGGAAACCCAGCCCTGGATACATGAGCCTGTGCTAAAACCCAGCCCTGGATACATGAGCCCGAGCTCAATCCCAGCCCTGGATAGATGAGCCTGAGTTCAAACCCAGCCCTGGATACATGAGACTGAGCCCAAACCCATCCCTGGATACATGAGCCTGAGCTCAAACCCAGCCCTGGATACATGAGCCCGAGAAACCCAGCCCTGGATACATGTTCCTGAGCTCAAACACAGCCCTGGATACATGAGCCCGAGAAATCCAGTCCTGGATACATGAGCCTGAGCTCAAACCCAGCCCTGGATACATTATCCTGAGCTCAAACACAGCCCTGGATACATGAGGCTGAGCTCAAACCCAGCCCTGGATACATGAGCCCGAGAAACCCAGCCCTGGATACTTGAGCCCAGGAAACCCAGCCCTGGAGACATGAGCCTGTGCTCAAACGCAGCCCTGGATACATGAGCCTGAACTCAAACCCAGCCCTGGATACATGAGACTAAGCTCAAACACAGCCCTGGATACATGAGCCTGAGCTCAAACCCAGCCCTGGATACATGAGCCTGAGCTCAAACCCAGCCCTGGATACATGAAACTGAGCTCAAACCCAGTCCTGGATACATGAGACTAAGCTCAAACCCAGCCCAAGATACATGAGCCTGAGCTCAAACCCAGCCCTGGATAGATAAGCCCGAGAAACGCAGTTCTGGATACACGAGACTAAGCTCAAATCCAGCTCTGGATACATGAGACGAAGCTCAAATCCAGCTCTGGCTACATGAGCCTGAGTCAAACCCAGCCCTGGATAGATAAGCCCGAGAAACGCAGTTCTGGATACACGAGACTAAGCTCAAATCCAGCTCTGGATACATGAGACTAAGCTCAAATCCAGCTCTGGATACATGAGCCTGAGTCAAACCCAGCCCTGGATACATGAGCCTGAGAAACCCAGCCCTGGATACATGAGCCCGAGCTCAAACCCAGCTCTGGATACATGAGACACAGCTCAAACCCAGCCCTGGATACATCAGCCCGAGCTCAAACCCAGCACTGGATACATGAGCCCGAGAAACCCAGCCCTGGATACATGAGCCTGAGCTCAAATCCAGCCCTTGATACATGATCCTGAGCTCAAACTAAGCCCTGGATACATGAGCCTGAGCTCAAACCCAGCACTGGATACATGAGCCCGAGAAACCCAGCCCTGGATACTTGAGCCCAGGAAACCCAGCCCTGGATACATGAGCCTGAGTCAAACCCAGCCCAGGATACATGAGCCTGAGCTCAAACACAGGCCTTGATACATGAGCCCGAGAAACCCAGCCCTGGATACATGAGCCTGAGCTCAAAACCAGCCCTGGATACATTAGCCCGAGAAACTCAGCACTGGATATATGAGCCCAAGAAAGCCA